>NW_026643163.1:0-497767 GCF_028828155.1 Penicillium subrubescens
ATCATATTGATTATCTTTATAAGGGTCAGTAAGTATATAAACATGTGACGAGATGGGAAGATATCTGCATTAGCGGTCGGAGCGTATTTTTGGTAACGCCGGTGAAAATATTCATTTAATGCATGTATGACTTGAACTATGCTATTTCTGACGCTGAAAATATTATCTATCGAAAACCGAGTAAATCATCACTCTCGTTGCTAATACTTAAGGACGTGGGAAATCCAATTAAGTGTGGTGTCTTAGGGTGGCCGGCTCGACCGTGTGGCCAGCTCGGCCGTGGATTACGTTACGGGCTTTTTGGCATCGAAAAATAACCGTAGAACTGTCTATGTAGCGGTGTTCGAATAAAGCCTTTGCACGAAACCGTCCTTCTATCTCGCGGCAACAGGTGTTTTAGCGTTGTTGATGTGGCCCGTGCTACCTCATTGTCTAAGGCGCGCGTCCCTTATATTCAAAGGCAAAATCACCAGGGCCTTCTTGACTCCATTGCCGGCTACCCCGTAGAGAGGATGTTCTGCTTGACGGCTGCTCGCGGAGTCACCACTGATCATCTAGCCAGTCCCGCTTCCCTTTATATACATACCACTAATGCAATCAGTGACTCCTCACATTTTCAAACTCATACCAATATCCTTCGTTGAGATTCACTTAGCTGGCTCCATCTATGGTGGCCACTCTATCTTGACCATCAAAAATATGAATACAGAGTGGGAAACAGGACTCTCTAGA
Source organism: Penicillium subrubescens (assembly GCF_028828155.1). Lineage (NCBI taxonomy): Eukaryota > Fungi > Ascomycota > Eurotiomycetes > Eurotiales > Aspergillaceae > Penicillium > Penicillium subrubescens. Next base: position 733 of record NW_026643163.1, read on the forward strand.
CACCGCATTTTTACAATACCTGGCTTTTCGTCTATTTGCCTACAACTGCAGCGAGAAAAAGCGCTCGGTCTAACGCGTGAAAGTGGGTCTACACGAGGGGCCTTCCGAAGTGAACCAGTTATATTTTCATTGAGGCCTAGTCAAGCCCATCTATCAGCCCCCTGCCGATTGCTCTTCTGTATCATACATAACTTGGACCGCTTTAATTAGGATTTCTTTTTTCTGGAATGACCATATCGTAAGGCGACTTACAAAGCCATGTCTATCTAGGGACAGGCATTTCGACTGAGAAGGCTCGGTGATCACTGCATTCTAAGGGTCTTTCTTAGAATTGCTGTAGTGCTGTGACTATCGCGCTTGATTCTGACGGGGTCATGTCGTTCTTTGCATTTGGAGCCTCAAATTGTGTCTGGGTAGCAGAACGAAGCCGTTAGGCTATTACTGTATTTTGAAGGCTGTATAGAGAGTCATTGTCATCTTCATTGCTCCAAAAACGATCCTTGAGGTGGACTCTAGACGGGGTTCCTTATTCCATACCCGGAGAAAGCTATCTGAGATGACAGAGCCCAGGATACTGTAAGAGCCCAGCCACTAATGGGCGAGATGGCAAGTAAGTTACATTCGCGGCCGACCGCAGTCCCCATGCGAGGGCAATATCCCAGATACATTCCGGACATAGCGTCCATAGAAATAACCACGGTACCGGTTCTAGTTGCCCGTTGTACCGGAAACGTTCCACCATGTCCGAGAAAGCCAAGGAGGAAGTCAACTAAGTTCTGTCTATTTGGATTAACGTACAATAGCTACTCAGTTGGCGGAAATTTCTATAGCGTAAATTCTATCCATGCCGTGCTGTGCGAGTAGTGTGAGAAAGCACCAACCCGCATACCTCTCTCTCACATTACACAAGTGACGTGAAGCATAGACCTGAAACAGTGTGGGTGATCAAAGTTGTGACACAAGTTTTGGAGGCGTTGAATTTATCAATAGGCATTCGAACCTCGTGTTAATAGAGCTTACAAAGCTATCCTATTTACTAGCATCCTAGTGTGGTTGGGCTTAGGTAAATATAATACGCGGTGAAAAAGCGGCGAGGATCCTGACGGCAAACTGATACGAATGTGGTGATATTAATCCGAGGCTAAGAGTTGGTCAAGGGGCCGTCGTTGAAAGCAGAGGTTATGGTGACGGTAAAGTGAGTCAATTTCTCCTCGAAGAGATTGGTTTTGATTTTGTATTTTTTCGACATTGTCAATGGAGTTATTCTCCTGGAAGAGACGTATCGTTGGAGATTTTTGAATATCGTCCAGCCCTGTGACTTGGTCACAGTATTACACGTCAACGCATCCTTGCAAGGCATCCTAGAATCTTGGCCTACTAAGTAGTGCCATCAGGGCTTCTTGTTCTGCCACCGACATGATTGGCGGAGTTGGAGTAAGCAGAGCTAAGCTCCTCTTGCTTATATGTGAGGACTGTAACAAATAAGGCTTAGTTCGAGAGACTCCCAGATTCACCCCTTCTGAGCGAAGTTCGTAGACGCGGAAATGAAGTGTGGGTGTCGTGTCGTATGGCATATCTGAAGATGCGAGCCAAAATGTTCAAGGCTAGGAGAAGAAATGCAGATAAATCTTAGTGTGATTCTCAAGTGATTTCGAGGTCGAAGTGGCACACAGACTAAAATAGGTTCGAAGATATGAATAAGGCCAATGCGCATCATATTTCAAGCCCATTCCATATTTACCTAGCTAAAACCAAATTTGGTATGTGTACCTCAGCCGGCGTGTCCATTTTCCCTGACAGATGAGCCGTGCATTTTTGGGTCAAAAATATATCGGCAGTATAGTTGCTATTCTGATAAAACCCGACTGGGTCGCTGATAGACTACCTGCTCTCCTTACTAACGACGCACAAGCAAGCCCCAAATCGGCTATGTTGCCGTGGGTGATTCTTCCACCGCGTGATACGGGGTACGTGAGCGGTTTGCTGCAGCTATTTGAACCTTTTAGCGACTATGTCGGATTGAAATCACGGCCGGCTGTAGTAACATTTGCTGGCTGGGAAGACATCCAAATCAGTGGCCCTGGCATCTATACAGAAAGCAATCATGCTTTCGGAAAATCGATTATTTGTAACTTCTTGAAGCTATCTCAAAATAGTCCGACTCAACCTGCACCGTTTTATGCTAAACAGACCTTCCCCCGTGGACCCAGACCGGGCTACTAAACTGTTACACACTCTATCTCTCGAGTTCAGCGATGTTATTTGCATTAGGGCGCAGACCATCGCTGATGCTGTCCGTACTATGCTCGGCTTTCGGAACTGCGCCCGGCTGGACAGCATACAGGCAGGGCCTCAATTCATCATGCTGATCAAGATCTCTCCCCCGTATTAGAGATAGGAGAGGAACACATCCGGGAACAATTTCGGAGTCTTATTGTGGAAGAAGACCCCGGGTCACGGTGGATGTTGAGCGTGGTCCAGCGCATGATTGTGCATTCTTATCACCCCCTTATTAGATCTGTAGCAGAGATTTTGATAACCCTCAGGAGTTCAATCGTTACTATGAGAAAGAGACGAAAAGACAGAGGTCATCTTTGGACTTATGAAGAGATCATGTTTCTACTTGGGGAATACCTGACCCTGAAAACCTCATCCGCGCGAGAAGATCAGATACCCCCAATCCAGACGTTCAGAGCGCGCGGCACGTGGTTTCCGATGGCATTTAGAAGGCAGTTCTGGCCCGGTCAAGAGCTTTTGAAGCGCAACGGTCTAACAAAGTGGCTCAAGGCTATTCCAGGCAATATCGACCTTGAAAAGTTTGTGGCGCCGATCTTTGCAAGAATGTTCCTCGAAGACAGAACCATTTTACCACAAGGTACGTAATGTGATGCGTGAATAAAGCCGCCGCATACAGCTACTAAAACATGAGTGAGTCGTAGGATTTTCGAACGCCGAGCTCTTTGCAGCTATCTATGGGCCACTATGTAGAGACGCATGGCGTCTCGCTGCCCAGCGTGGAGGACTGGGCCCCTCGCCGGTCCCTGCAACGTTTTCTCGATGCGGTGGCGCTGAGGATGACCAGCTATAATTCAACGTTAGAAGGTGACGCCCAAAACGGCCTCCGTGAAGCTGGGGTGAGAGCCTTGTGTCCCTTGTGTCCCTGGGATATGGCGCCTTTTTATCTACTTTCCGTGTGGCCATGGGATTTGTGAGCGGGATGCATGGCGCTTCTCGGGAGCTGCCATTAATCACTCGTACTGCTCAACTTTGGCTCACTTCCGGGTCTGCCCTGTTTGTGGAGCTCCAGCTAATCTCAAGAAGCGTCTACGTGCGTTACAGGCTGGATTTCGGGTGGCAACAATCGACGGCGGCGGAACATATGGGTTCGTGCCACTCGTTGCCTTCCGCGAAATTGAAATTGAAGGCCTTCCCAAGGCACTATTGCCGCACCATTATTACGATTTAATCGCGTGCACGAGTAGTGGTGAGCAGGCCCACGATAACTTCCGAGTATACTAGTAGCTAACCCAGATACTGATACAGGGTCTATCACAGGCACTGCGTGGGGCATCAAGCAATGGTCTTTATCGTATTGTATCGACATGTTTCTTTCAACTGCTGAGCACGTATTCGCCAAAAGAGGGGTATCAGAGCTCGAGTGAAGAGAGTGGTGGCGTCTCTATCGAGTTGGAGCTCAGTACGATATTGACCAACTCTGTCAAGTCTTAAGAGACCAATTTGGGGACGTTACGTTGCGAGGGATGCCTCTCGACACTCAAGAGTGTTCCGTACGTGTAGCGATTCCGACCACAACATTTGATTCAAAACTTTGCCTGTACCGTTCTTACGGGGATTGTCTCTGCGAGGGGAAGTGTAGCGAGCATATTGCACGGGACCGGGAAGATCCCCTTTGTTGGCAAGCGTACGCCATTACTTGATCTCCTATTACGTGTTTCCCGTGTGACTAACTTTGCCTTTCATGATTTAGAATTGCAACCAGCTGCGCTGCTCCGCTGATGTTCGAACCCCCTAAACGAAAAGCTCGACGGTCTTTTTTGTCGCCAACAATCCGGCCTGGATTGCGATGATGGAAATTAATGACCTTTCCCTTCTAGTCACGCGAATGTTAGACTTCCATGTGAGTTTCGGAACGGGCCGATTGTTGGCCGCAGATCAGGGTGGTTCTCACAACTGGACGAAGTATCTTTTCCCAGAATGGATCCGGCGAGTGAAGTCTTGTGTCCGCGCCGCTGTGGACGCAGACGCTATGTATGAAAAAATTCTGGAACACCCTCGACAAGGCCGAACAAGATGGTAAGCATTATCGAATAGATCCTGAAATCGCCACGCAGTCACTTGCACCGGACGACCCTACCGCGCTCTCAGAGCTCGAGACAGAAACAATGCGGTATATGGGGCTTCCAGATACTAAAGCAAAGACGCGACGCCTAAGACTCGCGATGCTGGCATCTTGCTTCTTTTGCACTCTACTCTCTCTACCCCGGTACGACCCGGTTTTAGGTCAATACCGCGTCCGCCTCGCGATCCAGTCACGGTGGCCCGAAGATGATACGATTTCTCAGTCGCTCCACAGTACATTGGAGACAGCGTCTTTTGTCGTCGGTGGAATTGCATATCCTTACAAATCCCCTTTAGCTTGCCTAAACTACGTTGATAGTCTAGACGTATCTCTTCATATCACGCTTACTCTTGATGGGAAAGAATCGCATCCCATTAGCGGTTTCCCGTTGACACTAAAACAAATGATGTACTTGCAGCTCCCTTTGAGTACAATGCCAGCTACATCCCCTAAACGTGGTGGGCCTTGCTTAGTTAGCGGTCGTTTGAAGCGTCGGTGCCTGGAGTGGCCAGTGTTAGGTGAGCCAGGGAAGTCTGCTTGGGTAACTTAGGCGGCATCCCATATCCTACCTCCAGTATTGACGTTCACCTTCTCTCCTGTGATTTACCTTAGATGCCCCATGCCATTTTAGTTCCAGTGAGAGATTGATATGCGTCCCACCGCAACCGTTTCTGGCAACCGTGTCCCCTCGCACCCGCCCAAGATTGAGGTACTTTGGAGAACAACGCCGGAATAATCAACCAACTGCTCTCAATTCGAAATAAGATTATTATATCTTTATTGTACACTGTTCCGATTTTACCCACAACAATGTTGATCTGTTGGCATTTTTCGTCGCAAGTTGCCTTCCCTTCCCTATCAAGGTTTCTGTGGCAAATTATGCTAAGCTTCAATGGTACTCAGCCAACCATTTCTTAAGGTTGCAGTTCTTAAAAAAATTACTGCCGATCAAAATATAACAGAAATACACTATACACTGTTCACGCCCGAAATAATTCATAGTTTGTTCGCACATGAACTTCTTAGGGCAACTCACTGCCTGTACAGTCTATTACATACAAAGCGTAATGAACATGCAATGTAAGGAATTCTAATTTTAGAGATTCTTGGCCCCGTGCTTCTCAGGTCAATCGTGTTGCCCACCTCCAGAGCCAGTTTTACTTTTGCCTCACACCAAGCGCTCTGAGTTCTATTCATAACCGAGTATAAAGATCCAGTAACAACTGTACTCGCCCTTAACGAAAGGTCTCCGCAGCCTGAAAATTACTCCGCCCCATCGAAGCCTAACGGTATCTCAGTCTCTAGGTTAAGAGATCGTGGCCATGGTAGGATTTCTTAAAAGGAGCAAGCTGTAGACCAGCAATACCTCACTCCGCAGTAAGGAATGGAGTTGTTGGAAATTGTCCTACATTTATCGAAGAATGGTCACCCGCTCCTGGTCAACATTGCTATAGTTTCATACACTATAAAGGTATATTCGAGGCCTAATTGATGTCCAAACAAGAACAGACGTAAATTAAACATGAAAGAATCAGCAATCAGCTAAAAGAGGGGGTTACTTGGCAGAACTATGCACATCATCCCCGCAAGGACGAAGTGAGAAAACTTGTAATATCATAGGTCCGGTACTAACGTAGTTCTACAGATTAGAACCTGAAATCTGAATGGTCCGACTCCAGGTCCTAACCTATGTCGAGGCCTAGTCACAGATACTCGAGCAATTTTGCCTGTGCGAACTCCTCTGATCGGGATATCTTATTCGCAGACAGATCTAACGCCACTGGAAGGAGCGAGTGGGATCTGACTTGGTTTGAGAAGAATTTCCAGCCGCTTCCTCATTTGGGGAATGGGGATCTGAATAGCTAGTGGAAGAGGTTGGAGAAGACATTTCAGGTGGCCAGGAAAGGATATCATTCATGTCGTCCCGAGTCCGAGAGAAAAAAGCTTACAGAAATGCCCGACTTTGCTTTCATGACGAAAACATGGAAATGCTCTTTCAAACCCTAGTCACATGATACAGTAAAATAACACATTGTGTACCAGACTGTAATAATACCACTCCTGTTCATGATACTGTTAAGAAAGAGATAATAGTCTATAATTCAAAGCCTGGGTTGACCGGCTCGGCCGTGGATTGCGTTACCTGTACTTCTAGCTTCTGTCGCTAAAATGCCTTGTATTGGGAATACGACGACATGAGTCAATGCACTTGGCATTCTCCTGTTGGTTTGTGGGGTGCGGGATATATCCACCCCGATTTCCAAGCGAGTCTTGGCTGCCAAGCATACAGATCGATATAGAACGGACCCTCTCATAATCAAATCTGGATTCCCAGAGTGCATGTATCAATCAGCAGCTTGGTCGGCCTTCCCTCTCAAAGTCTCATTACAATGTCATCCGTTAGCGTCCTTGGTCTCGGGGCTACGGGAACAGCCCTGGCCGCTCGATTTCTCGAAGAGGAATACGAAGTCGCTGTATGGGATCGATCTCCAGAAAAAGCAGGCCCTTTGCTCGACAAGGGCGCAAATCTTGCCCAGACAGTGGTGGATGGAATCAAAACAAGCGATCTGATCATTATCTGCCTCCTCAACAACGCTGCTGTCCAAACAACCCTCGCCGGCGCCCTTGACCAACTCCAAGGCAAGACAATTGTCAATCTAACAAATGGAACACCTGACCAAGCCCGCAAGCTGTCAGACCTGGTCGTTGGCCACGGTGCTCGATACGTCCACGGCGGAATTATGGCTACTCCTTCTATGATTGGTTCACCTTGTGCTCTGATTCTGTACAGCGGGTCACAACAAGCATATAAGGCCGACGAACCCGATTTGTTGGTGCTAGCTAAGTGTATCTTCCTTAGTGAGGATGCGGGCGCTGCATCCCTGCATGACCTGGCTCTACTTAGCGGTATGTATGGTCTCTTCTCGGGCTTCCTGCATGCAACTGCGCTCGTGAGGTCGAGCACCCCCGCCGTTAAGTTCACGGACCTCTTGGTTCCTTGGCTGGGAGCAATGACCGAGTACACCAAAGGGATGGCAAAGCAGATTGACGAGGGAAAGTATGCCAGTGAGGGATCGAATATCGCTATACAATTAGTTGCTATCCAGAATATTATTGATGCCAGTGCGGCCCAGCAAGTCTCCGCTGATTTCATTCGTCCGATGAAGCAACTGATGGAGAAGGCAGTGACGGCTGGTCATAGCGGTGATGATATTTCTGCTTTGATTGATTTTGCGAAGGCATCATGACTTGATTTTGTATGTACTACTTCTTGCCCTTGCTGGAAAATTGGGACTGCCGAACAACCGCATGTTCTTGCGTATGTTAATAGAACGCTCTCTACACTTTGCCAGTTTGGTCAATTGTAATGTATTCAGGCTTTTCTTGCTGCTTATCATGTGTGCAATAATGTTACTCCTCCATGAATTCAGGTTTCGCGCCATTTTGCATCGCTTTAAGGGTTGATTATTTGCCGAGTGAGGATGTTTGAGCATACATAGTTTTGGATCGGCATTAATACACAACATTACAGGTCTCGTGCGTTTATATTCACCATCAAAACCGAAACATGATCCAAAGTACGGGAGTAATCATATCTGGATTGAATGGGATTAGTCTTAGTTTTGCTAGCCTAGTTAACCCGGTTTTAAATCGTACATGGGTTTGTATCGATATGTAGAGTGGTCCATTTTTAGAAGCTTTCAGCCACCGGGGGGGGGTTCCCAATTTTTGCGTGCCATATTTGGCCAATTTCTGAATGGGTGGCAACTAGGCTTTGGGTATAGACTTTTGAGTGGCTTCAACTATGTACTAAGTTTCCTCCCCTGCAGGCGAAGAGCCAGATTCACTTCACAGGTATCGTATATGTGAGGTACAGAAATAAGGTTGACTATCATTTTTGAGCTACACAGCGCAAGGATTCCATGCTACATTGGTAAGTCTGGAATAGGCGATGTAAAGAGCACGTGCATGGACTTGATTACGACTGAGATAATCATTCACATCAATTCTTTTATTTCCACCTGAAACTCAATTTTGGGAAGTAAGAAAACTTCAGTACGCACAAAAATGGCAGAAGAGAGCGATTCCAATTCTAGACCATGCCAGGTTTTGAAGCTGGATCTCTTCATTGAACAGCAATAAAACCCGTCAATGTAAACATGTCGACTGCACATTCAGTCAGTTCACACAACAGACTTTAGCATAGATGTACATCTTTTCACTTTTGTCTCTCTCTGGCTTGTCCAGAGAGTAACTGCCGACTCATTCTACGGGGGATATTCTCAGTCGACCAAGTACTGCGGAATCGTGAATGTTGGTAATGACAAGTCTAACCCTGGTATTTATTGCCAGTGCCTTTTCTCCGGCGAATACTTGGACTGCAACGCCGAATTTGAGAGCTTTCTTGTCAATGACCAGGGGCAGTTGAAATTTGGAGCTAAGTATGTACACTCTTGAATGTTGGGAATTTGAAAGAAACACTAACAAGTCATGCGTTAAGCGGCGCTGCACAACATTCCTGCCACGGCTGGAGTCTGTTTGACACTATACTCGCGGCAAACTGCAGCGGACCAACAATAACAATGGTGAACTTAGGTGGGTTCGCGTGATACCATTATTCCAGCTCTGTAAAGATTGCTGACTATACTCTAGATGAGATGTGCGGGACCGCAAACGGTAAGTTGATGTGTGGAGAACAGCAACATAGTCAAGGCTCGGCGACCTCATCTCTCGCTACTCCCACTGCTTCATCAGGGGGTTGAGTCGACGCCAGCCTCCACCTTTACTACAAGTCCAGCCCCGAAATCCACTTCTCCAGTGAATCTGGATGATCAGACAACCTCTGTGGTGCAGACTCCAATCTCATCCCCGAGTATCGATGACAGCCAGACCCCTCAGTCTACAACGATCAGTACAGAGCCTAGCGCGACCGCTTCCGCTGATACCACAAATACTTGTGGGTCAGTACAAAAGCGTACTCTACAGCAGATGAGAATTATGGGCCGCTGAGAGGCTGTTATGAAAGAGTGAGAATACTCATGATAACTGATCCAAGGGTGAAGGTAGCCGCCTCTGTGGAATGCATTTCAATACACTTTGTTTCTAGTGGTCTTCTTATATAGAAATGTTAAGATAAAGTCAGGTGTCCTCTTTTTCCCACTTCGGTTGAACGGTGTTGTAGGTAATTTGGGACATGGGCATTCGGATCTTTTTGACGTATTGTGCTCACTGAATATACAGTCCGGGTCTCCATGTTAGATCACGGCTGGGCGATACTTAGATTCCAAGAATGATCCTGCAGCTTAGGGCAAGAGTGGACAACAGGCTCTGCCGCTTGTCTAACCAAACCAAGCTACAATTGCCAGTATTACGTAGAGCCCGATGAGCAGGACACCCGCAAACCAATTAGATTTCCCGTGCGTAATTGCAAAGGTGACCAACAGAAAAGCCAAAAAAGCACGGTTACTTGGACCACATCAAAGTTAAGGGTCTGCAAGGAAGCAAGGTCAGCGCTGATCGAGACATTATATCACAAAAAGGTTTCTGAACCGGTTCAAGCTCAACCTACCATATCATCAACTCCAATGATCCATCCCAATATCACAATTAGCGGGAGAACCAGTAATGCGATCTGTATACTCGAGCCAACTGCCACACCTACTGCCAAATCCATTTTGTCTTTGCATGCGACCGTGACCGCCGTAGCATGCTCCGCCGCATTACCAACAATTGGCAACAAGATCAGACCGACAAAGGTCTCACTGACGTGCCCGGTCGCGGTGAGCGCGTCAATCGAGTCAACCATGAATTCGGCACACAAGGCCACCAGAACCGTCGAAGCAACTAGCGTCCCCATGGCGACTTCAACCAACAACTGTGGCTGCTCCGGCTCATATTGTGTGTACTGCACGTTGATATGTTGAGCCTGTGAGCCGCCCAGGGCTCTGGCCATGGCAGCTCCAATCTCTGCGATGCCAACCCCAGCCTCGCCGGCTTTTCTACTGCGCTTCTCAACCTTCTTCGACGGCTCGTTGAACAGGTCTGCATGGGATTTAAGTTGAAAGAAGAGATAAACGGGGTAAACGATGAGAAGGAGGAGAGATATTCCTGGAATGTGAACATCAGCACTCCGGCTTCAAAAACTGAGGCTTGGTCATGTAGTCATAAGAACATACCTCGCGACACAGAAGATGTCGTCAAAATTTAAAAATGTGTCACAGAAGATGTTTTGCGTGGTCGGCATTCGACCGCGAATACAGTGCGGTAGGAACCATTACACTGGCCATAGCCAACGCCAACAGACAAATTGCTGTCTGCGCAACGACGAGGTTGAAATGCTGCTCAACGCGATTCATACCGCCAAAGAAGAAACACATGCCCATTACCAGCAACAAATTTGACAGCATGCTCCCAATCAACGAGGTCTGTACGATGACGACTTTGTGCTTGACCAATGCAAGGATGGCGACTATCAATTCGACCGCATTACCGAACGATGCATTCAGCAACCCACCAATCAACTCACCGTATCGCATAGCAATTTCCTCGGTCGCATAACTCAGCATTGCAGCAAGCGGGATGATTGCAATAAAGTTAGTCACGAAGATCACGATCGGATTCGCTTTTGTCGCGTGTAGCGCGATACCCACAGGTGCTGCGACAAGGAGAACATTAATCCAAGAATTGAACAGTGTCGCGCGGATTTGACTCCCAAAAGAGAATTTGGGGCCATCAAGGTCCTTCCCATCGCCAACCCCCGATGACTGAACTACTTCACCGGCAGATCCCAAAATTCCATCGAAATCTCCATGTCGCCGGCGTTGGATCTCAGCGTCCTGGGTTATCTCAGCGTCCTGGGTTATCTCACCCTCTGCCTGCGCTATGGAGACGTCCGTCTCGCAGTTGATGGATGTTTTGAGAGAAGTTCTCCCTGCCTTCAAGCTGCCAGTCCCCTCGGCTGGAAATGTGTATGCATGGGCGGGTCTCGGAAAGTCACCATCCAAGCCGGCTTGCTGAGTAGGCTCATCTGGGAGGCGGAGGTCGCCCATGCTCCATGAGTGCGGGAATTGCTCTCCTAGTTCGACGGAGATGATGGGGCGTGGTACGTTTCTCTTGAAGGGATTATATGTGGAAGGTTTGCCATCCTGGCCGTACCATGCCAGTTTGTGTGCCTGGCGGAGATAGCGGTCTATGGATATTTGTCAGTTTGGAGGACGACAATGTGGGCCCAATATTCGAAATAAGGGTAGCATCCAGCGAGTGGAAAGAAAACAAAACAGCGTGGGACGTACGCATTTTGATAGATTTAGGGTAGAGTTATCTTCTAGATTGAACAAGAAAATGAGCTTCCGGATACCTGAGATGGCTATCGGAATCTAATGTGATCACAATTGAGTATCAAAGAGTGAACGTAGGCACTATAGATTTATAGAACATCCTTGAAGCCATAGGCAGTTGATAAGTGAGGCAGATCCTCCTCGTTGATTCAGCCTTGACAGCCATATACTTGTGAGAGTTTCAAAGCCGTCCAGCCACACTACCTTGCAAGGCAGACGTGAGTGGGGAGGGCTGAGTCGAACTGCAGATGCTGCAGCGCGAATCGCGTAGGTCAGGCAGATAGGTGGCGGTCGTAAGCCAGGCTATAGTCCAAGGCAGACAGTGGGGGTCAGGGAGTGGGTGCCTGTCCGGTTTCTTAGTCCAGTTCAGCAGTCCTGATCTAACCGAAAACCGTGCAGAAAAGGAAGCGGTGCAAGCGGGGAGGGGTCTCAGCCAAGAGGAGGGTAGCCGGGCGTAGTAGTGCTTTCATTTCAGAGAATGGTGCCTCTTTCATGCCCTTGAGGACAGCCCTTCAACTCAGATCACTCCCTGCTCAGATTTCAGTCTTACATTTGCCGTGTTCATCAACAAAGAGTCGGTAGGCACAAGCACTATCACTCTTCACCAGCAACCTGAATCATATGTATTGTGATCAGATGGCCTAACAGCTGAGAATATTTCCGTTGTTCGTTGCCTATCTTGATTTCCTCAAACAGTTCCAGTTTCGGTTATGTGGTCTTAAACCATCGAGTGGAAATGCAAACAACACGCCGACATCGGGTCCATTCTGACAGCTTATACTCGTTGTGTAAGTTATCGGCCTCGTCCTATGGCCTTTGGGCACACAGCCCCAAAAATAGATGGTCTGGAGACTAAGATAGTGGCGCAAGCAAAAGCCCCCCTCTTTCTTCAGGCCAGGTAGGGGCACGCAAACTGCCTAGGAAGAAAAATATAGAGATCACATCTGGATTCACATTCAATCCTTCGTCGTTACTGACTTTCTCATTTCTAAGAGCTACAAATGCCATCAAACTAAAGACCGGCGTGTTTCAGAGATACTGAAACAAAAGGTCTTTGCCGAAATTTGACAAAGATGTCCACTGAAAATCTACAGCCACCACATGCGCAAGCCTATCCAACCAAGCCATGGTTGACCTAGCAAGAGTCTAGGAAGCAAAATGGATTATTGAAGTATAAGTCGTAGGCCGCGAGTGAGTAGCCATCAGCAAAAGTTTACAAGGATGACGATGGGCAGCAGAGCACGTGCAGTGGCACATACACAGGACAGGCAACAAGAACCTGACTGGGTTCGGGACGAGACAGATCGTACCACGAGCAAAGAAACATAGAGCACTGGTTTTACATTGAAAGGATACTGTAGCAGTGGTGAAGTCAGTCTAGGAATCCAGGAACCAAGGAGTAAAAGCATAATTGATTCTCCGAAGGCCTTTTTCATATATTGATAATCTAATTCCGACTGGCTCATTCTCTTCACTCTATCTAGCATAACAACCAAAAATACTGGCCGCTCTCTCCTGCCGATAATTAGCCAGGGTCAATGACTGGCATGACATTGTGACTCGCCCTTCCCGAGTTCCAATTCACCAAGCTTGGTCATTTGTTGATCAGATCAGGCTCAATGCTTGATGTACTACAGCAGAGTCGTTTCAAATCGTTTCACACTGAGGCTGAGGTGATTGAGTTTGCAGCCGCTTGGTTCCCCAGTGCGGAGATGGCCCATCGCTTTGTAAAGCCAGATGCTACCGCGATTTCCCTTCGTCGACGGTACGTTCTCAAGAAAGGCCTTGTGTTGAAGGGACTCCGCACAATGGCACCAGCTTGAGTGCTCAACCTTGGAGCTTGCTGTGCTGGAGGATCAAAAAAACTCCTCCAGGAAATCATTAAGGGTCTTGCGGAAATCGCGAGACTCTTTGAATTGCGGAACATAGTGGACACCAGAAAACTCAAAAATTCGCGCAAACTGACAGTGTTTGGCAAGACTATGTGAGTCCTCCGCTGTAATGACCGGGTCGTAGGATCCAATCGCTAATAATATTGGCGTACGGATCGTAGGTTCATAGAACTTGTCATAAATAGGTCCTAGCCGGAATCCGCTGAGACAAATCGCGAAACGAAGTGCCGAATGCTCTGTCTGTTTTGAGATTTTTCATAAGTGTGCTGCCATCCACCATTGAAGACCGACAAGGGAAGGTAAACATACAACCCATGGCTGATCGTTGAACATGCTTCTCTTCTCAAGATGCGATGCAATAATAGCGGCCATTGCAGCTCCGGATGAGAACCCAACAATGCCTACAAATGGACCTTTTTGGTGTAAAGTCGCAAGGATATGCTGAGTGGACAGCTCGATGTTTGTAATCTCACCGTCACTCGGATCCCCATACCCCCATACCCACTTCTCGTGACCATCAGGTTGATCAGGGCGCGCAGGCAATATTCCCGACAGATATTTGAATTCGAATACGACTTCATTCTCTTGCGCAAAGGAATGGAATGCCGCTTCAATATACCTAGCCTTGGGCTTAAATATTTGTTCCGATTGGTCATGCCCTAGTCCATGGTCAGTCACTACTCAGTCCCTTGGACCGCCTCGAACCAAGTAATCCTCTCACTGACCATGCAACATCAGGATTTTCATCACTTGATCAGGCATACTGATGAAGAAACTGGAAGGCGATATATTCAAAACTGGGTAATGAGGGAACTCCGGTGGCCGAGATTATAAGGCGTTCTCCAGTCACCTACGATGATCAAAGTGATTCTGGTTTGCCTTTAAATATATTTATGTGGCTGCTCGGCTACTAGGTGCCCACTGGAGGGACTAGACAGAATTATTTAATGAATATTCAGAGTGATTCCCGAGCAGACAATAAAGTGGGTCAGTGAGAATTGCAACGCTGCGCTCTGGGTCTTCTGGATCATATCGATTGTGATTACTTTATGAGATGCAAAGGGTGATCGAAGTCTGGTTCGGGATTTAACTACGACAAATTGTCAAGTTTAGGTAACTATACTTTCTGTAAGATGTCACGGACTCAATCAGCAATTACTCTACACAGAAAGATACTGCTGTACTATAAAGATACGTTGGTATCGTCTACAAGAAGTTCCACTCTCTGCTTTGAAGCTCGAATGCAGCCGGCTGTGTGGAACAGTCTGTGTGGGTATAGGCTCATCAAAGTTTATGCGTCGAAGTCTTCCTCAGAATGTATGTATTATTCTCGTTTTATTTATCATAGAATGAGAATCCTCTTTGCTCCAACTTTTGCATAGCTGATGCATACCGTGTTGAAGGCTAGAGAGATCGCAACTTGGGGCAACAATTGGGACTCTCATTCAGCGGATGCCTCATCGCTTGCCCAGGTAGGAATAAGATTATTTCTCTTGAGGGAAAAAGCCCCGTTCTTTCGAAACAACGCGTGGGTTTACCCTAGCATGTTAAAAAATCCCGGCAAGTAGCCCTTGACGTAGAGATGAGATAAATGCATTCTTCCAAAACATTGTTAATTCACTGCCACACATTCCTTTATGAACAAGCTGACGAAGTTGTGGTGGCTGAAACTGTAGAACGGACTATACTTGTCCCCTGGTTTAGAGCAGAAGGTGAGTGCCTGGGTGGCTGACTTGAAGTGGAGACTGGAATCGGGGACGGAAGGACGCCTTCGAAGCTGAGCAACGTCTCGTCAAGTATTTCAAATTCGATATGGGTATAACCATCATGACAAGCTTCATTGCCTGTGATCTGATCATGAGCCCATTTACTAAGGTCAACACCTGAAGTGCCGTTGGGGTTCCATGTGTCTCCCGAAGTAGAGCCGACACTGCACCGTTCACAACCATCTGCGATAAAAAGGCCGAGATCGAACCTTCTACCGTTTTTGTAGATTATGACCCTTTTACCGCAGTAACGGGATGGGTTGGCCCGCAGCTGAGTAACGTTCATCGCGACGATATGATTAGTTGCCAGATCGTTCAGGGTTAGTAACGGATTGCTACAGGTGACCCCGCCTTTGTTTTGGTTCTCGAAAGAGGTATCACAAGCCCTTACATTCTCAACGTCATAATAGTACGTAGCGAAACCGGGTCGTTTTGCTAGGATAATATCAGATCCAGCAGAAGCCTCCGTTACCACTAGAATGCCTACGATGGCAATAAGAAAAATCCCCATCACAATAAGATATCAGTTGTTACCTCGGTCGTCTTAGATGGTAGATTATGAGTTAATGACAAGCACCAAGACCTGGAGTACTGATAATTGCAAGATTTCACAATAGATGCAAGGGCTCAATTTGAATGTGAAGTTGGCAGACCCAATTATGTCCAGTGAACGAATTTTGTCAGGCTTGTGCCGCCCGTTATTAGCTTTGATATCTGAAAATAGGTATACTCTTTTAAACCCCAATGACAGGACGAAAGCGGTTGACCAAGACCCTAAGTTCCGAAGAAATGACGCGTCCAGATTCGGCTCTGCTTCCATTGACGCTTAAGACTCTTTCAGCTACCGAATTCTTATGAATGATAGAACACTACCACAACTCTTTGTTTTCTCAGGAAAAGCCAGCCGAGGGCTCTGTATCTCCCTCCAATTGGATAAAATTCTGTTCAAATACACGACGACTACGGTACCAAGTTATACTGTAGGGATGAAAACAATCAGTTTCCAAGTCTCGGAAATGACCGCTCGTCCCGCTATATTGTTCTTGTTCCTTCTGGTTCCAAACCAACAATCTGTGTTGCCGTCTTTTACTAGGCTTGAAAGCTGATATCATGCATTCGTTGGGCAAGCGTTGATTCTATCTCATCGCAATGTAATGCCGAACAATGCTTTCAACAAAAGAAATTAGAAGAACAAAAAAAAAGTATCACGGAGACTCGTCTACATAGGTGATCAAACTGTCTTCATGTTGTTTCTAAGCTGAGTAACGTGTGATGTGCCGGATCGCCTTACAGATACCTGCAACACATATGGAGATAGATTCATCAAATGGAATTATTATCATATGGAAATATGTGTGTATTATCCTCTGCCTCTCCAGTTGAATGCTATGAATTCCCAAGTCAATAATACATCGGGTTGATCAAGAGGTGGCTGCGCAAATAGCCATCAACCGGAATAGAGGATAAACTGCGGAACAAGAATCATTTTTAGCTCCAGGGTTACAGTGTCAATAATGTCTAATCTTAGAAGGCTAACAACTTCAGGCAGTTGTATTGACCGAAGTACTGACATTGATATTCACTTTGCTTCGTGAAAGTCTTGTCTCTGAGGTTTGATTCTGAATACTTCAGGCGATCTGGCTCGTGCATCTGTTACGACAGGTGTTACCACAGATTGTCACAGCTTTGTCACGATCACTACCGTAATGTAATTAGGTGTTGCAGAAATACTTTACTTCTGGAGTCCAAATTTGGCTTTCCTGTCTTTACTTAGTGACACTTTTGAATTCGTTATCTCACGTTACGGCACGGCCTCCGCTGATGATCCTTCCCAATGTACAGTACTAACGTGCGTCCCACCGCAACCGTGTCCCCTCGTACCCGCTCGGGATTGAGGTACTTTTGAAACCAATGCCAGAGAAATTGAGCAACTGATGGCAGATCATTCAGCTTGATTTAAAATAAAGATTTAATATCTCCATTATAGACTGTTCAATTTTCACCCAAAATTACGTTGATCTTTTGGCGTATTTCATCGCAAATAAACTTCTGTGTGCTAACAAGGTTTCTGTGGCAAACTGTGCTCATGCTTCCATGGTAACCCAAGCAGCTGTTGTTTAGGCTTAATTAGGAGCTAATTATGAGTAATCAGATCCACCGATCAATAACTTACTAGACTTAATATACTCTAGTACAGGTTGTCACACGATCTGAAGCATAATTTTACTCTTTGTTGGCACAAGAAATTTTCAAGGTACCTGGTCTGCTTATTAAGCACGGTTTACTTTTGCAGTCACGGGTAACAGGACGGTAAAATAGGGGAAAAATGGCGGTCAGAAAATGACCGCCCGCTAGCCTGGGCTAAATCCCCAGTCTCAGGCAAATCTCAGTCTCGAGACTGAGAAATTACCGTTTACGGTTAGTTGGTCATGTGATATGACAACGCATAGGTGCAACTGCGTGTTGCTGCGACTATTATAAATACGTAGGGGGGATTTCCAAGGGGTGGGTTCCTTTGGAAAAATTCTGAAGACAAGTTATGGGTTCGTCCAGAAGCCATAGTTCTACATCACGCCAGTGGGCGTGATGAGACTACGATTGATCACAATGCGGCGTATGAACGCATTGTGGGCAGAGCAAGATTATGAACTTTTTTAAGGAAACGTCTTTCGGAGATGGTTGAAAAATTGGCGTCTTATATGACGTCGATGAGTTTTTTAAGGATTCATTCCTGAGCCTCGTGACAATGGAAAAGAGTTTACGGTCGGTTGTATCGAATTGTTTCGGTTGCGTTTGCGCAGGCGCGAAGTAAGTTTGTTGATTATCTGTTGGATGATTATTCTAATGGTCTACAGTATGCCGATGGCGGCGAGTGAGAAGTGTAGCGGAGTCGGAGAGGACTGAGTCTGAGAAGAAGTTTTACAGGCAACTTGTGTCTAAGTTTGGATGTGAGGCCGATGTTTTGGAAGGTATTTCCAAAGGTCTTGATTTACTAGAGACGCACGGTTACACGTGGTAGGGCATTTTTTGGAGATTTTGTGTGTTATGGGTTGGTAAAACAGGGAAAGGGGGAAGCTCGCTCTGGAAGTAACACGACTGACCCCGACAAGCACGTGGCCAGGATATCTCTCCCACAACACGTGGCCAGATATCATTCCTTACATTACCCGCTTTGTGCCAGTATTTTATTTAATGGGTTATACAAAAAAAATCTTAATAAACAGAAGGGTACCCCAAGAACCCCAGGTGTTGATCAATCAATAAAATTTTTCATATGCGGACAATGTAAAGTGTATGTAGATAGTGATCGGAGGAATCAGATTACCAAGATTTATATGTTCATTTTCGTGAACAGCGGTAGGTTGGGGACCATGGAAGCTTAGCACAATTTGCCACGTAAACCTTGTTAGCGAAGGGAACGAAATTTGCAGTGAAATAATCCAACAGATCAACGTAATTTTGAATGAAACTTGAACCGATGTTTATTGAAGGTTATGGAATCTTATTTACAACTGAGCTTAAATGTCTCACAGAAGCTGGTCGACTATGCCGGCGTTGTGTAGCGAAGTACCTCAATCTTGAGCGGGTTCGAGGGGACACGGCTGCGGGGATGCACGTTACGTCTCCAAAGCGTGGTGTCGCGAGTTTGTCTTCGACTCGCACCAACTACCTGGCATCTGGCGTGGCCAATGCGCTTAACAGGGCTTTACGGACTTGACAGTTCGGGGGGTGTAGTCGGTGGGAAAGGAACCGCTTCCAAGGTGCTGGCTCCTGCCTCCCAGCTGGGGCCGCGGGGGGGGGTGGGGGCTTAAGTGAGGAACTGATGGAGAATCATCCACCGCAAAACCGCACTCTTCAATGCCGAGCTACAGGGGGTCAAACACGAGCAGAAGCAGAATCTCCACAAGAAATCAAACCCTTTAGAGCACACCAGCGCCGTCAACGGATCGTGGGTGGTGGTCGCACCCAACCTGGCCAACCCAAACCCATTGCACAGCCACTATTGCGCCGATGACACGAAAATTATAGCCTGTGCAGACACAGATAATAATTGAATAATAATAATAGAAATTACTCTAGTTACGAGCCTCGGATGCGAGTGAGCTGGACCAAAGGGTTGGAGGCTGCAGCCTTAGCCCAAGACTTCCCATTCTTTATTTTCCTGCTCTTCAGGTTACTTGGCTTCGCCAGAGTTTGTTGGTCGTGCCTCGACATTCTGCAGGACATTGAACAATATATCTTTCCTTCTCTTCCTGCTGCCACAAGAATACTCCGACCGATTTGCTCATACCGCACATCGGAAATGGGCTTGGTCTATATCTTGACCTTTTTGGTCATTCTTATCGTTTCCCTATACTCTACATGAATCAACATATCATTTCGAACGTGTGGTTGCGAGGGCTATCTTGCCAGATTGTTTCGGAGCTCGATGGTCGCCACGTCCACATCTTTGGGATCTCGACATGAACAAAGAGCGGCAACCAATCCTCCTCACTTTAAAATCCCCCTTTTCATCATTCAAAGTCTACTATCTACCTCCATTAGTGGCATCCGACCGTCACCAAGTGATTGTGGGATTCCCAGGAAACAAGAACAATGTCGGAGCATTAATGGAAAGTTTCTGGTCTTACCATGGAGATGAAGTTCACATGATACTGGTCAACACTCCCGGTTATGGGAGTTTCGATGAAGACCGCTCAGAGCCAATGACCGACAAGCACCACCGTCTCTTAGAGCCATGGCTGAGGGGCCATTGTTCAAACTTTGCAACGAGAATTGTTGAGTCCATCTGAGATTCAATGGGCCGAATTTGACCCTCGTGCAGTCATAAAAGAAAACGGTCAGATCCAAATCAAGTCACTCAGAATAGGAGATCTTCCAAAGTCCTTCAATGATTTCGACATTGCGCCGGTAGGCAGATCTTTCGGCGTTTTTGCGGCCTCTATAACGCGCCCACGGGGAGGACTGATTGGCTATACGCCTTTCCAAGGAATTGCAAAGCTGGACTTGGCTGGATGGTGGGGGATCCTTTGGCGCTGGGCTAGACATCGCAATCCGTTTCCAAATTGCGGCAAGCGCGTCATTCTTGATGACCCATCGATCAAACTCACCGATGAGCAACGTCGTTTTATTGAAGATTATGACGGGGAAGTGTTCACGGGATTGATGTCAGAGCTGGTCCCAGACCCTACCAAAGGTGAAGCTTCCCTACTGATCGTTGCGACCAAAGAGAATGTCGTTGGTTCGGTCGAGATGTCTATTCGCAAGGCTCCGGGTGTTACGGTAATCGAACGCAAAGGAAATCACCGCCTTCGAGCAGATAAGGATTACCGGGAATCAGTGAAAAAGTATCTCACCGAGAGCTGGAAAGCTCACCAGGAACGATGGACGAGGCGCATGCCGCCGGTGGAGGTTTGCGGCGATGATCAGTCTCAATGGTCTCCTTTCATCATCCCCTCTTGTCAGCCCCCTCGTCTTGATCGTCACGAGCTTTGTCTTTGTTTTTTTATTATTTTTCCTTCGTTTATCGTTTGTCGGGAATCTTTGTACTCTATTCATTTCGATAGTAGCTCAACTGCAACTGCTTAGGTGGTTAGGCTCCACGGTGCTCATTCAGTCCACAATAATCCTTTAATCAGACCGCTAATGCATTTTACAGTGTCATTCCTGCCGCGTTCTAGAGCTAGAAGAATAGAACAACCTATTTTCAAAATCTTAAACATCTATTGAAAGTGTACGGTACCGGCTGTTGAATAATGATCTGGATCTCGACCGCGCTATCTGGAAAGGGTCTGATATTGATATCAGCGTCCGATGACAGGGTGGACGGATGGACGGATAACCCATTTACCCACACACCTCGCGGAAGCGTTAGTTCGATCGACTGCCTCAGCATGCGCAATCGATGAAGACGGATTTTCGATTCATCTTCACCGCCAAGATCATTGTAAAGCCTGACATCACTAACGACAAAAGTGGCATCTGAAATCATCTGGGGCTCCTGCTGCAACCATTACTCAACTTTTATTACCGCAGCGATTCTCCGTGGTCTTCGACGACTCGGTTGTAAAGATCTCTGGTACTTTGCAAGGAATCCTCTGGAGTTTTGGCCATTTCCGCTACCTGTGTGATCATTTGCTATCAAGGATCTTTGTACACTCCCTGCGATGCTGGAGCGAGAAATGATTCCTTTCCAGCAGTGTTATTCTATCCTGGTTGACGGATGTTTGCGCCGCCACCCCTGAACAACTCGATGTATTATGAACCCAACCTCTGTGAACCGATTAAATATTCATGATCTAAGAGGCACTCTACTTACCGATAGTCAAGTTCAAATCGGAATCGCAGTCTACGAAATGCGTATTCATAGCCTAAGGGCCTGAGATAGTTGCGGGGTGGCGGCCGCAGAGGTAGTCTGTAATCTCACTCTATTTAACGCAACATCCAGTTCGATAGCTTCATCACGATATAAATTGATAATAATTGGACGCTTTTCTGAG
Source organism: Penicillium subrubescens (assembly GCF_028828155.1). NCBI lineage: Eukaryota > Fungi > Ascomycota > Eurotiomycetes > Eurotiales > Aspergillaceae > Penicillium > Penicillium subrubescens. The sequence continues at coordinate 22,588 of NW_026643163.1, forward strand.
AGGCATACAGAAATCCTTATTGGGTATTATGCAAGCTGTTAAATGCCATTGGGTGCGGACTGTCCCCCACAATCCTACTTCAAAACTATAAAGAGAGATGATTTCTACAAGTCGTGCTATCGGGACCATCTCTTTAAACCTTTTATTGCTTGCGACCTGTCCCTTCTCTGCTGCTCTTCAGCCTGTTCCGAATTTTGACTTCCTAGCCTCTCAGAATTCATATTTTCTCTACCTGTCCCCAGACACTAGTTTTCTGCACATCCTCATCAATTTACGAAGTTCACTCTCATAAAGCCGGACCCACGACCAGAATCTGTGAGTTCTCACCAATACGAGTGGTACCACTAATTTCCTCCTTGTATGACTGACACGAGTAAGCATCATGGTTCCAGAAACGACACCTGATGCCACGCACCGTGTTGTGGAGGCCGAGAGAATTACCGATAGGCTTCAGCGGCTTTACAAATGGTTCTTTTTTCTCGCAGCTCTTCTGGGTGTTCTGGCCGTAAATGCCTTGACATTTCCTGAGTTTCATCCGGCCCAAAACGCGCCGGCTCAACTATCCCACGGGCTTCTGTGTAGCGCGCTTGTGACAAGCATCATATCAGTGGTTATCCTGTTGATGCTGCTTTTTGAATTTGATGAGACGGCATCTCCTCCACGAAGCGGACTCCATGTTGCAAGTGTATGGACCCCGGTGGTCCTCTTGGACATGGCTTGCGTCGAGCTTTTGGTTGGTATAGCTTCCTGGTACTGTAGTAGTAGCCCGCGGTGGGCTGGAGAGATGCTTGCAGGATATTTGGTTGTGTTGCTTTGCGTCTGTATTGCTCTTTCTCTGTCAATTGCGTGCAATTGGTCCGTGATGAACAAAACTTATGTCCGTAAAGGAGACTGAGAGGCATCTACTAAGAGATCCTTGAACTCGACGCTTGTGGAATGCAGACCGTCGCAGGAAATTATCATTCACAAAAGGATGTATAGGAATGTGAATATGACTCAAATCAGGAAACATGCGTGCAAAATACATTCGCCCTTATACCGTTCTTTGCTAATTCCACCTTCGAAATATTTGCCTATCTGTTTTCGATAAGTTGTATTTAGAGACGTAAACTTAGCTCTCTTATTTTCATCCTTTTACCAGATATGCCAGCTGGACACCTTTCTCATGGGCGGTTTGAACGACTACGGGGCAGTAAACAAGCCACTTCATGAACAGCTGGCGTTGTTCCAAGGTCTAGAACATCAGCAAAAGAGGCTCCATTGATTCGTGCAATGTAGAATGGCCGTAATGATATAGTCAAACTACTCCTCGGAGCAAGTGAAGTCAAATTAGACTCTTTACATTGACTTGATGGAAAGAAGCCGTTATGTCTACCAGCGCATAGAACGCATGATGAGGTAGTGAAGTGGCTGACCGTGACTGATGGCATTAATATGTCCGCCAGGAATCTTCAGGGACAGACACCGCTGTCTCTAGCTACTGGGAATGATCAAGAGGACATGGTAGGGCATGGGCTCACATTAGATCTTCCATGAAATCAAATGGATTTCACAGCTTTTCGAACACTACTACGGATTTGGAATGGGGTTCGTCATACAAAAAGCCAGGTCCCTACATCTGTATTCTAAGTCTACCGATGGGGATAAAAAAGGTATAGGGGTGAGGTGGGCAGTGCCACCATACACATTTCTTGAATCAGGCAGCATCCAGGGTCATTCTTGGCTTATCAATTAGCTTAAAACTTCATATAAATGAGGATATTGATAGGGAGAAATCATTCAGCCAATAAATAAACTCCGTGACTATGGCTTCCGAAGTGGATTCGAGAAGAGGAGCGAATTTCACAGTAACTATTTACAGTAAAATCCATCAAACATTCCTGCGCTTAGAAGATCAGGTACCACAAACTTCGCGGTCGAAGTTCCTACGACGAAAGGCGCCTCTATTTCGTTAGATTACCGAAAGCTTTACGACACTCTTGGCTACTAGGCATAAATGTTGTACCAGTAGATATTGGCCAATCTACAAATCCGAGTGCTGACGAACGGAAGGCGTTTATCGCAGCAAACATTATCGGTCTCCTCGAAAGTACACCGGATATAAAGCTTGCTATACTGTTTGGAGAATTTCACCTAACAGGATTGCCCTTCAAGTTTCCTTCTCGTCGTTAAATTTATAATCGACTATACTAACGTATACATTCCGGCATCATGAGCGGAATACCGAGTAGTTGGACACCTATGACACATCGTAGGTGCAATACAGTACCACTTAACATCTCAACAACCAAAACACATCATAACGAGATATTAAGATATATAATCAAGATCGTATTCCCCATCTACTGGCGAATGGCATGACAATGCAATGCTTTCTGGCACGTTAGTGAATCCTGACTATGAACTGGCTCTAAGCAATATCAGCAAAAAAGCTGGTCTGGTTGACTCGCTTCGCAATATCGATAGTAGCGTCTGCGTAGTTCACGTGCTCTGCGGTCTCTGTGCGTCTAGCGATGTCAATCGAGGTCGTGGCGTCCTCAGCACGAAGAACCAGCCGCACCGCCAAAACAGCTAAGCCGAAGCTGAAATGAGAGCGCGTAGCAGCATTGTAGTCTTCAGCACGTTGACCACAGGAACCCCTATTTGATCAGAAATGTGTCACTTATAGCGCATCACTCCAAGTCTGTCCAAAGCAAGACAACTTGTCACCTTTGAACGATATAACTCTCTCTGTTTCAGCAGTCAGCACAACCCGAAAATTGTGTCCCAGTGGGATAAATTGGCGATATAGAGACCATACATACCCATATCGGTTGATGTCAGCTGATTATTAGGTTTGCAAGTTGCTTGAAGCATTGGCGGCCGGGGGGCGGCTTCGCCCATGTCGCACGAGCCCTTAATCCCGTCACGATTGGATAGGAACCCACCACTATGTAGGATCGGTTAGAACACTAGGCAGCCAGTGATAGATTCGTTCATTGCATACTTCACGCGCGGGGTCAACTGTCCATTATCATTTGCGAAGCAGTGAGTCAGATGAATGTAGGCTTGCTGCTGTTTACTACCATCGCAATAGCAGGACATTCCCCCATCATTACTAACCGTACACAGGTTCCAATCAAGCTGGCAGTCGGACTGGGTTATGGTGGGGCCAGCCCGGGAGAACAATACGTTTATAGCGAGCAAAGTGATAAAGATCAAGCACATCTTTAATGTTACCGTACCGTTGCAGCAAACAGCTAATCGACTGACAATGGGTAAGTTTAGGGTGATGGGGTGTGGAGGCAAGAGATGCTTATATAGGTTGCACTGTATGCTTGTTTCGTGCCAATTCTGTCCCCCCGGAGGCCCTCTTTGTTCCGTACAGTAACTAGGTTAAACAGTAACTTACGCATGGACGGCTGTGGCGGACACAGAAGTTCAACCCTGGGAAAGGAAACTCTGAGGAAAACACGGGCAGGAAGGGCCAGGCTACCCGAGCCGTGATTGACCAAAAGAGCCAAATTTGGACACCAGAATGGAAGTATTTCCGGACCGCCAGATTACAATTCGGGTATTGATTGTGACGTTCCTGTGACAATCTATCGTAACACCTGCCGTCACAGATACACGAGCCCGGTCGCATGAGCCAAACTTCAGAGCCAAAACTTTCACGAAGTACAGTAGGTAGATATCAATATCTGTATGTAGTTCAATAGTGACTGCCTGGAATTATACGGATAGTAAAAATTAGACATCCAGGACCCCTGTGACGCTGGAGCGAGAAAAGATTCTTGTTCCGCAGTGTATCTTCTATTCCGGTTGACGGCTGTTCGCGAAGCCATCTCTCTATCAACTCGATGTATTATTGACCTCGCAATAGATAGCATTCAATTGAAGAGGCAGAGAATAATCCACACATGTTTTTATACGATAATAGTTCTATTTGATGAACTTATCCCCAATTGTGTTACAGGTACCTGTGAGGCGTTTCGGCACTCCGCCTGATTTCGGCACCTCATTTACACGTTACCTGTAGGAATTTGGCAATTTCGTTGGTCACTGAAGTTGCAGACTAAGTAGAGAATCGAGTACTGTATGATTTAATTCTTTTTTCATTTTCGTATACCCACAATTGTCTGATGACCGAGACATAGGCGCAAAAAATAAATAAGACAACTGTGCGCGCGTTTCCTTTCATATTCTTCCCCAGTTACCCTTCAAACTTTCTTTGCCCCTACCGAAAATGACACGAGATCTCAACCACCTTCAATACTTCTTCGGCCAGGTCGTTGGCGATCCTTTACACCGGACTCAGTGCCTGTGGGCCAAATGTGACAAGATCGTCTCTAAAGCGTCTCGGACGAATGCCGCCATTGTGCTGATGATTCAACGGCGAAACCCGGCTGATTCACTGGAGCACGTTGTTCGTTCGGCGACACGAAGTATGCTCTGCAGGAGTTGTAGGCAAAACTGGAAACGACGCACAGCTTGCACCCGGGACTATCTAGCTTTGTTGTCCGCACGAACTTATCGCGGAGAGCGGACGAAGTCGCAAATACCACCTCAATGCATACACATGTGCTCCTTGCCATGTCAAGATCACGATCCAAGATCCAACTCATGTATATGATCACTGTCACTACAAGATTTACCATGAGGCTCGCTGGCATGCGTACGGCGATATAAAGAAAGCTTGGCGTGGAAAATGGTGGATCGTTCCACATGACAAGCTGCTCTGCGATGCCAGGCTAATCTCGACTGACATTTGTGACGATCATCATACCAGCAACGGACAGAATATTAGGAATGTGGAAGACAAGTTGACTCTTTGCTTCTGCATGAAATATCTCCTCGATGCAAAAGCCTCTGTAAAGAAACATCTATTCGTTTCGAGGGACACCACTATCCTGAATCAGAAAAACCCATGAAGTGGGGAACTTGGAATTGTCCGTCACAGGAACGATTAGGAAAGGAACAATGACGCTGGTACAACGGTACAACGCAGTAAAAGTTGAGCCTGTCTCAGAATGAGGACTAAAGAAACAGGTCAAACACGGAAAGAGCAATGTGTAGATAAGATGATATCCCATCATGAAATACCCAATCACTTTCCAATTATGGATCACTTTCCAATTATGGATCACTTTCCAATTATGGATCATGTCGTTTGATCAACAGAAACCAGCGGGGCACGGAGCGTGTTCCAAACTCCAGAGTATTGATACCAAACCGTGTTCCCCCAGCCCGCTCAAGATTGAGGTACTTTGGAAGACAACAGCGGCAAAGTTAATCAAGTGGGCGGCTACTAAAATAAGCTCGATTTCAAATAAGATTCCGTTATCTCACGGATACATTGTTTCACTGCCACCCCAGATTACGTTGATCTGTTGGCATATTTCATCCGTCTCTAACTTTGTGTGGCAATTTCTGCTACGCTACCCAACCAGGCGTTGTCTGCGAATTTAGCTTATAATTCTGGGTAATGAGATCCCTTTGATCAATACCTACATGAGAATATATATTACATTGTTCACTCTAAATCCTTGTCATTCGTTCGAAATTCTCAAGTTCATTGTCTGCTGATAAAGGATGGGTTTGTACAGCCCGTTACATACAAAGCGCACTGAACATGCACTGTATGAATTTGTAGCTAGTGGTGTACATAGTGGTATGAATTTCGAATGTCAGAGGATGTGCTTGAGACCTAAGGGTATCTCAATCCACTCGGGACCTCACGGTACAACCAAAAAGGGTAGGTTTATATCAGAAAGTGGCAAGGAATGAATTGCATCAATGAAGAGGATCCATCCCTGGCGCTCCTACATCACCAATGGGGCAATCGCGAAGTTGCGCAGCACCTATGACTGCATCAAGGTATTCACCGGACTGGAAGACGAACTCAGCATGACAAGGGATTCGGGAATACAATCACCTTGAAACCAAACACAGTAGGAATATTGTGTCTGCAGACAGGCCGACCGGCTGTATGGGTTCACTCGCCTGGTAGCTTTATTGAAGGTAGTGGGATGTTGCTGCCGCGGCTTTGAGCTGTTTAGGCAGGCTATTAGGCTGGAAAAATATGATTGTTCTTTCAGCAGAAATGAAGAGAACCGAATTATGTCAACTTAATCGAATGAGCGTGACTGGACACAAAGAATGTTTTTACGTTAGTTAAAGTGGCCAGGAGGAATCTGCGGTTCGCGGGATACTCTCCTGGCCAGCCTTCCTAGAAATCCACATCTGCGATTCCGCGTTGGGACGTAGGATGGGCACGGCTAACCTGAAACGTTCTGCTATTAGGACGTGTCCACATGGCCGCTGTACATGGATGCCGCCGGCCATATATTCGCCCATTCCTATTATCTTACATCTCCAAGACCATTGCCTGAGAATCATTACTCGGTCCTCCGAGCAAAGGCGGAATACAGGGAATGATAGAAGCCCTTGAGAACCGTGACCTTTAATTTAAGCTATATTTGACCCCACTGACCCGGCTCATAGCGGGCAATTGGACTGTCGTACGGCACATGCCTAAGCCCCAGTATTTCGGGGTCGACTACTCATATCTCTGATGGCAGGTCCATCTGCCGCAGACCTTGGTCTGTGGTGACCAGTCCTCTGGGGAGCTCCTTTGGTAAGTGAGATTTATTCGTTCATAGTCTGGACGACCGCACCTGCGGTTGTTGACCACTGTCAGTGTCCCGCAACGGGCTCATCGGGACGGGGCTGGTTGTTCTCGTGAATCGTGCCGATATCACTTCGCCAAGCCGGACGGTCGGCAAGGATGACACGGTCAACGCTCACTACGTTCGGTTGGAGGCCTTTGTTGGGGCACCACTATCTTCACATCTGGGTCTATGAAATGATTGCAGAGAGGTATATCGGGCTGGATGGCTGGTCATATGCAAAATGGAAATCCGAGAGGGAGCCTGCCTCGTGTCGTATCGACCTAGACAAATGATGCAGCAAAATTACTGACGGCAACGTCTACTTTACATCAGCATCGTGGGTTTGGAGCCATCAATTCACGTAGACTTCAAGCAGAACGTCTTTTCGTTCCAACCAAATCTGCGCCTCAGATGCCTGCCAATGTTCCGAGCGGCGCGAAATTCATATTTCGAGTGTGGGTGAGGACGGTGTACCTGAATCCTCTGCCGAGTTTTATCATGAATAAATCCCACCGAGGAGCCAGAGGTGGATTCGGACCAGAAGCCAGCTTCCGTCATTGCAGACTTGAAATCTCTCCAGGGGAGCTGCCCCGAGAGCCCACCTTCCCATCTGTGAGGAAGTAGCATTCGAAACACCTGTAGAGATTCATGCGTCACGCTAATCTTTGGGGTTGGAGTGCCGTCTTCCGGTGGCGGTATGGGGAATTCTGACGAAGGCGCTTGCGCAGGCCCCCGTGTTTTGGCCTTCTCGGGTTGCGTATTACCTGTTTGGCTTTTGCTAGGTCTCTGTTGTGTACGATGTGCGAGCTCGAAATCAATCACATCCTGTGAAACCTGAGGAACTTGAGGAGCCCTGGGTTCTCGACGACTCATGGGCTCCACCCAGTTGGGAGTACGATATGGTACCCAAGTTGCATCAAAGGGCAGTTCCATCTGTTTCAGGTGGTCCAAGATCTCACGATCCGCCTCCCCCCAAAATTTATCGAGGTTGGCTTCTGCACGTTGCATTGCATTCGTCCGCTTGCGTGAGGGTTTCTGGTTCACCGGATAGGCAAATCGCTCTTCCACGGGCGCGCCTGACGTAGCCAAATCCGACTGGTTCCACGCCTTGTCTGGCAACAGCCATCTCGCCTTAGCTTTCTCCCAGTCTTGACGGAAAGACGCTTCTTTTCGCTCGAGTGCGCTTCTAATGTTTCTGGCCCACGGCTGGAAAGCAAAGATCTCGCGCACGCACTCTGCCAGTGCAGATAAGTCCGAAATGGTCCTCATCACCAGTGGTGACAGGAGGCTGACGGTCGCCTGATCTTTCAAAAGAACGGTATCGAATAGATCCATGAGTGTGGGGAGACCAACGTCTTTCCTAATGTCTTTATTCATGAGCATCGCGACGGTTCTGATGATTCCGACTTTGGTTGTGTCTTCGCAAGCTTGCTGAGTAGGGAGGAACTGAAGCTTTCCGTCTGGGGTTATCGTCTTTCCGAACGAATCTCGCATCATAGGTGATGGTGGCAAGACTTCCACAAAGGTTGCGAAGGGCATTTCAAACATCAGCTCCAGCAACCACACCATGTTGGCAAGTGCATCCCCCAAGGGCTGGGAGAGGGCTTCGTGAGGCTCCAAACCTACCCCATGGTCGGCCATCAACCGAGATAGGGCCTGTAGCTGCACCTTCACCGCGGTCCACATTCCCAGGGCAGCATAAGCTTCACGTATCACCACGCGTATGGTGTGATTCCATGATTCCTTTACTTGGACTGGTCGGGCGGAGGGTGACCAGGCCACGTGCTCCATCGCGTGATCCTTTCTCTCACGGAGCATGTCGGCAAAATACCTGGGATCCTCCCGCAGTGCGCGCATGTGGTCCTCCGCTGCATCCAGCTGTGCGTCAACGAAATGGAGTAGAGAGTGCGCATCGAAGTGCACGGGCGACCGATAAAACGAGTGCCTCCTGACGCCCAACAATGCGTTCGCGTTCCGCTGTTCGGGGGACGACTTCGGTACACTTTCCTCGGGCATGTCCTTGCATAACGAGGTTGCAACGTCAGCCAGAAAACGGTACAGGCGCTGTTGCCTCTCTAGAACAAGAAGCCCATCGCCAGCATTCATCCGGATTTGCCTCGTCTTTGCGCAATCCACGTCACGCTTCAGCAGCTCTCCGTACCGATTGCCAGCGTCATTCCAAAACACGACGTCGTAGGTTTCAGCCAAGTGATTTTCCTGCTGAATATTCGAGGTCATGACGCCAAATTCCACTGCCTCGCGGTCGGCGAAGAGGAAATTATAAGGTGGGTCATGGCAACGGGCGCTCAGGAAATCCAAAAGTGTGTTCTCATCCTTCAATGCCCGCAAGCTAATATCAGGCCACATGAATACCGCAGGGTTGTCGGAACTACCAACATAGCCGGTTCGGTTGTACTCCCAGAGATCAGGTCGTTGCAAAATAGGCATCTTTTGCCATGCTTCTTCAAGACGGTTCTGGCGTTTTTTAGTATTGTACTTCTTCCAACGGAACTCGATGGTCGAATAGTTCTCCATCAACAATTGCAGCCGAGCATAACTCTTTGTAATACTCTCTGATGACTGCAAGATCTTCTCACCGATCTCATCGCTGGTAATTGTCGACATTTTCCTCTTTTTGGGGGGCAGTGGATGACGTTGCTGATGGCAGTGGACAGTCAGGGGTCAGGGAACAGTCACGTCCGATTCGTCTGTCACGCGTGGATTTACTACCAAGTGAACAGTGAAAAGGGGAACGCTCGTTGGCAGCACACCCGCAGATGTGCGTGTTGATTCAGCAGCAATGACAATAACTAACACAGACCGCCACTGGTTATAGAGAGAGAGAGAGAGAACCACTAAAGGGGGTGGGGGGAAGGGGAAACTGGTTATTCAATACCGCCAATACCGTATTTTACAAGAGGGGTGTATTACCCGAATACTCTTTCCGACAACGGGCGGGATATATGACTAAAATTGCGTATGCGGGTGCTTGGATGCAACTATTCGAGAATCGAATACATTGCAAAAGATCATAAGCGGAAGTCTTGCCGTAAGAGACGAATTCAAAAGTGCCACTGAGTAAAGCAAGGGAAAGCCGAAGGGAAGCTGCGAGAAAGAGCCAAATTTGGACTCCGGAATAAAAGTATTTCCGTAACACCAGATTACAGTACAATACGGTGATGATTGTGACAAACCTGTGACAATCTGTGGTAACACCTGTCGTAACAGATGCATGAGTTCGGTCCCATGAAGTACCCAGACCCAGCTTCAGAGACACAACTTTCACGAAACATGGAAGGAGACATCAATATCTGCCTGAAATTATCCGTAACGTAAAAATCAGATATCCTGGACCCCTGTGACGCCGGAGCGAGAAATGATTTTTGTTCCACAGTGTACCTTAATTTCCCGTTGACGGAAGTTCGCGCAGCCCCCTCTGGATCAACTCGATGTATCATTGACCCAACAATAGAGAGCATTCAATTGGAGAGGCAGAGGATAATACACATGTAATTATATATAATAATAGTTCCTTTTCCTGTTGTTCCTTTTCCTGTTTTTATCTCCAATTGTGTTGCAGGTATCTCGGAGCCTTTTCAGCACACCGCCTTATTTCGGCACCTCATATATCCGTTAGCCTTGGCATGGACAGTCTTTTTGATCCGCCTTTCGGCGTAAGGGCATGACTAACACTTGATAACGTAACTTAGTTCCCGGTCAACCCAATAACCCCAAACCCCCATATTAAATGCGATTTTTCACAACTTCATATTTCAACCCATAAGGCGCATGGTATAGACTTAGGACAAATTCAGTTATTTTATCAGGCTGGAAATAGCTTGAGGTGTGATAACATTGATATATATACCTATATCGCTCTATTGGAGCGTATTTTGGTAATGTGGGTAAATTGTACTTTTATGAATATTTCATTTATCCTACGCTGTTTCTAATACTAAGGATTTACATATTAACGTCTATGTGAGGTGCCGAAATAAGGCGGTGTGCCGAAACTTCACGTTAATACCTTCATCTTAAACGAGGATTAGTTCATCAAATAATATTATTGTCGCACGAAACGTATTGTAGGTTATTCTTCATCCCTCTAGTTACATAAGTTCTACTTTGAAGTCAATAATACAACGTGCTGATTAGGGGTGGCTGCGCGAACAACCCTCACCCGTGATAGAATATAACACAGCGGAACTGGGATAATTTCTCGCTCGAGCGCCACAGGGGCCAAAAATGCCTAATTTTGAGATTACACATAATTCCAAACCTATATTATTAAAGTAACTACCAATATTGACATGTTCCTACCATACTGCGTGAGAACTGTCTCTCTAAAGTTCGGTCTTGGGTACTTCATGCGACCGCACTAGTACCTCTGTTACGATCAATGGTACGACGGATTGTCAGGAGATGTCACGATCAATACTGTATCGTAATTCGGTGTCACGGAAATACATTAATTCCGGGAGTCCAAATTTGGCTCAGTCGGTCAACCACGGCTCAGGTACTCTGGCTCTCCCCTTGCGCCCCATGTTTTCCTCGACCTTCCTTATGTACAACTCCCGTGTCCACCATAACCGTCCATGCGTACCACAGACCCAGCAACCTTAGCAATTGCTCGACTGATTGACTCAGCACATGGCCTAACCTGGTCTACTAAATCAGAAGTTTCGCACGTCCTAACATCTACACTCTGGCGCCGCGCGAACGGACGGCCATCAAAGGTAGAGAAGGCAGGCTGAGAACGTGATATTTTGACATCGCGGAAAGATTGGCAACCTAAAATATTGAGATTCACTGTGCCAGCAACCTCAATTCAGATCGTTATATTAGAAGATGATTGGATGGTGGGCGGCAAATAGGGCTCGGGTTGGCTGCTGGCTTCTGTGTTAGGGACTGCAATGACCTGCTTTCTAGCAGCATATTATTTCGATGTGGAATAAACCGCGTCTTGGATAAGCTGGATGTCGGTCCCCCCAAGGCCATTTGGCTCAACTGGTAGCTAGCGCTGCATGTTCTTGATCCATCCGAAGCGCGTGGATATCATGCAGAAAGCGGTACCCTAGTTATACGAGAGATGCCTGATATTACCCAGGACGGAAACCAAGCATGGCAACTTCTTTGGTATTTTTCGATTACTCAAGCCTCCGTTACAATATGAAACTCGCACTCTTTGCTCTTGCACTCCACCCAAAGATATCAGACCATTGAGCGGGGCGTCTCATAATATCTCCGCCTTCGTTTAATCAATTCGTTGAAACAACAAAAGATCTTCGATCGAATTGCAATCACACGACTGAGAAAAGCTCCGTAATAAAGAATGAACCTTTAATTCTCAGAAAGCTGAGAGTGCTTTTCGGTTGTACAACTCAACTTGTGTTGATAGAAAGCAACAAGACCTTCGACAGTAATACCAGTAATATTGGCAAGAAATTTTTTTCTCGAAGGCGAAAGATGAACCACATAATCTGCTACGTCAGATAATACTGTGCCCGCGAGGTCCAGAAAGGCAAACTCACCAAGTTGTTTTTGGACAACAGAAACTTGCTGCTGCCTCAACTCAACACGCCTTACGCGATGACGTTCCTGATCTTCCGAGCAACCCGATAGATCACAGTACTCTGAATCAAGGTCATATTCCTGTTGATCTAAGCGGTCCAATTCCGGAAAATGTTGTTCAATCTTTTCGACCAAAGACGCCATGCTCAACTCCGTCACACCTCTGCGTGATTGATAGCTACTATCATATACCCGGCAGTGATGAAGTGCGCGATGGTCTCAAATTGGCTCGTTATTCAAGGTTTGTGACAAGATCATGTATTTCTCTACAGAACTTGGCTTCGAGAAATTAGAAAGACAAAATTTGAAGAGTAGGCACTAGCGCGTATGTCATGTGACTCACAATCTACAGGAGTACATATCGGAATCCGAGAGTTCTTTTTGGCTCGGAAATAAAGGTTTTCCGAGCCGACACGTCAGCGTTGGGTTTAAGCGGACAAAGGTATCACCGCACTATCGCAGTACGTCTTGTTACAGGTCAATCGAAAAGAGATCAATTCGGTAACAAGGACGAGAGTATCAAGACTGGGGAAAGAAAGAAGGAAAGATCTATCTGGTGGGGGAAGTTGTTGATAAACCCAAACATCCCAATCCGGCCATGTTTGCTACTGACAACAGTCTTGATATCAAACCGAACAGTTCATCAACCATCCTTCCAATCCTACCGTCTTCAACCGTAACACGTTTATTGTAATATTTTCTTGTACGCGGGCCGCGTAGTTTATACCGTGAAGAACCGGCACGAAAGTCATGGACGTAGATTTCCGATAAACTTGATATGGTAATGAAGGCGTCACACGCCTCTACGCATAGGAAGCAAGGGAAAGCGAGAAGACATCTGGATTCTAGCATCTTGAAGGGAAAGAGGGAAACAACACATGAGAGGCCCAATATAGGCCTCAAGCGGAAACATCCAGCTAACGCTGGTCCTGGAAACATCCGCGGAGACAACCGCGAGAGGGAGGGAATCTCCGTCAGGTAATATATACCTTTTTACAGCCAGTTTAGCCACAGTGTATGCCGAATAGAGTACAAAGAAGCTGGAGGTGTTTAGACGCGCGAGTAGTGCATTCTCTATCGACGAGGGCTTCATGGGACTGAATTTCAATGTTATCACGGCGCCTCTACTTGAAGGTATTTATGTTAGCGATCCGGCCGTAATAAAGAGCAAATGTTGAGATGAATATCGGATGAAGTTAATTTGCCATCTACTGAAAGTGGTAGCTATTTAGCTATTGAGGAAAGTACCCCGCCGATATTCCGGCACGGTTACTCCATGTTACAGGTTATTCGAAAAGAGATCAATTCAGTACCAAGGGCGAAAGTATCAAAGGTAGAGAGAGAAAGAAAGAAGGATCGGTATCAGGGGGAATTTCTGTTGATATGTTTCACTATGATTGCTATGTTTGTTTGCTCACCAAACAATCCCCCATCTGCTCATCGCTAAGTCAATAGTCATGCCTCCGTCAACCGTCACACTTTGCACGCTACGGTATACATGTGTCACTTGTCTGGGTAGCTGGCCTGTTAGTCAAATAAGGGATAAAGCAAACAGTGCAATTGGCAAAATTGTTCCGTGAGGATCTCTAAAGAGGCATGAAGCGAGATGCTCTTTTAAGTATTGTAGACGATTCCATGTGGCGCGGGTGCATAGAGTGTGCAATATCTGAAATGCACAAGGAGAGTCGCATCCTCATTGTCCAGTCGCCCGAGTCTGTCTCAGCGCCGAGTAATTAGCCCATTATCTCGGCTTTCTTTAGAACAAACATCTCGTTCAAAGCCCCCTTAAATGCATATCCTTTCACAGGCTGGCTCAATGATATGTTATACTGTAACACTGTCTATAATGAAACTATTCTTCGGGTTTAACGGTGTAAGCAATCGAGTTTCAGAGGGAGAGTGTACTTAATATCTCTAACGTTATTCTAACGGGAGTGGGATCCAATCCTAATCTAGAATATCAAGGAATAGTTCCGATAAGCCCGCTAATTTTCGGGGTGGAATCGTATGTAGGGACTTCTCATGATCAGAATTGACTTAGAGAACAGAGCAATACTCCTCTATAGGCCGAGTGGCATGTCACTGGCAAAGGACCCCAGCTAAGAAGGGCAGGAATTTGACCGAGGGGGTGGTCGTTCTTCGCCATACGTAGAATGTCAGTAGTAAGAGTACCTTCTGAGGTAGTCAGATACTGTTGGTTTGCTGCGTTCTCATTAGATGCCGTCCGTACGCGCGGTGCCACAGGGTGGATGCTGGACTATCGGAGAATTCTGATTTGGCAAACCATGTTATACTATGTGCTGAGCCAATCAGCTCAGCAAGTGCTAAGGTTGCTGGTCTGTGGTACGCATGGACGGTTGTGGCGGACAGGCGGACACGGGAGTAGAAGTACTCAGTAGAACATGGGAAGGAAGCTCTCGGAAACATTGGCAAGGGGCCGAGCCTTGGTTGTTCGACAGAGCTAATTTTGGACTCCGGATTAAAAGTATGTTCGTAACACCGAATTACAGTACGGTACTGGGCGGAACATTTTCCGTAATATATATCGTAACAGAAATTCCAGCTCGGTGGCATGAAGTACCCTAGGCTTAATTTCAGAGGCAAGTTTTGAGCAACATAACACATAAACCATCCATTACATTGGTATAAATCGATACTAGCAGTTTGGGATTACCATAGAAATCAAAAGTTATACGTGCTAGATATATAATAACGGTGGAGTAGGCAGTAAATAAAGTTCGGTGGTGTATTTTTCGTTCTCGCAGGCCCTCGTTCACGAAGTCACACTAGACCAACACCCAATATTTTCAATTTAGAACTGAACAATATTAAATTCAAGAGACAGAGAATAACTTAGGCAGCCCTTATTTACGATGATACTATTTGTCGGGATATATCCTCCCGTCAGAATAAGCAAAGACAGGTTGTACGTAATCGTGCTAAGCAGCGGCTCCCGCCGTCTGAGGTTCAGGGGCATTGGAGATGGAGAACACACATCTATCTACATTTTTGAATCAATTGACTTTTTGCTTTACGGCATAACACTGTCCACTTAACTGTGTACACAGTACCTAGCTGGTGATACCAACACTATTGTTCGATAGTTTTATCTTCAACCACGTTGAAGGTATCTTTGTCAAATTTCGGCACACCGCCTTATTTCGTCACCTCATATGCACGTTACTAAAAATCGAACATAACCTGCTTTTATTGGTGACCTCACGCAGTCAAGGGGAGCAAGAAGAGTGTAGTTTGGCCATAACGGGTCACCTGTCGCTGCGGTCGTAGACCGTAGCGTCAGATTGGGCCCGTCCGCGCTCCCCTGAAGGGAGGCAATGTGTCTGTATTGTAGTGGATTCTATGTACAGAGGGAAGGTGGGAGGGACAAAATCAAGACTTGACTGCGTGAAAGATGACGAGCTACCCGCAGAGGCAAGCAACTGACTCTCGTGAGGCAGTTGTAGGAGGAGGAGGAGGCCCTCCGTAATGTCGGTGTAGATATCACGTGGGGCTACATTGTGAGGCAACCCCAATAAAACCACTCCCTCTAGTTGTTGATACACCTTGACCTGAAAAATCGCATTTAGTATGGTTAACCAGGTTATCAGGTTAACCGGGAGTTACGTTACAGTGCGTGCACAGTGAACTCGACACACAGAAAAATCACCGTCTAGGCAATGTGGATCGAGAACGGTCTCACCACTTAGCAGAACTTCGATCAATCAGTGCACGTTACGCAAATATGCTAAAGCTTGCAATACTAGCACACGGACCATTCTACAACCGCCTCCAAGTGCCGCGGGGAAATGTGCTCGGACGTTTACGTTATATGTATTTCCGTGGACAACCAGTCGCTCAAATCTCTATTTCAGAGAGACATCAATGCCGAAGATTCGGCACATCCTCCAGACTCAATACCTGCTATGCCTGCGTTCTGGCAGGAGAAAAGGATGATAAAGGCGCGATATTTTCCGGGCCTTTGGACGTCTGTGATGGCGTTGCCTCTCATGAGGATCAAATTTTGATCATGATCTTGACCAACGAATCTTGTCAAGCCATTAGACGCAATCTTATTCGGCTAGAACATGTCGCCAGAACATGTCGCCAGAACGTTCCGGTTCTAGCTCATCTATGAGGACGTTGAAACGCAGGTCTTCCATTATACTCTAGACAAGCAAGTGTGCCCAGGTAAGACTGCCCGGGTCTACCTAGACTGAGAGTTGAGGGCAGACCAAGGAGTTTGCTCGGAAGATTACCCAAGAAAGTACAGCTAAGCTTACGTGATTTTCTATCTTCTCCAGCATAGACGTACCTGAAGTTGCACTAGATAATCTCGTGAACTGCTTGGAAAGTACCGATGTCTCCCATTCGGAGACTCAGTATCAGCACGGAGGTTTCCGCTATAGCATCGGGCAAGCCCAACGCCAACTGGGATGGTGCAGTACAGTAGAGAGCCATACGGTCAAACTTCAAAACTAAATTAGATTCCGCATGTTCTCTAAAGATAGCAGAAGACAGACGAAGTGAGAGTGAGAACACAGTCCGGGCGCCTGGAGAAGCCGACCTAATAATACCTAATAATACGACATGACTACGTGTGGATGTTCGCAGGATCTTTGACATGGCGCTATGCATGTTTGTCTTCGATGGCCGTTCAACAAGCTGACTGGAGTCTTTTTTCTTATTTCTTTTTTTCTTTTTTTGGATGGCACAGGGTACGAGGGAAGAGATACTGTCTCGTCTTCCCAAAATAGAAGTCATTGTGCCGTGATGCTATTCTTGCTCCAGAGCTCTAAATAGGTTCGCTCCATTTCACATACCTGATCGGCCCAAGATGATGTATATAGTCTGTTTGGGCCAAGTCTGTTGGAATGGCGTGTTTTGGAAATGGAAATGGGACTGAAAAAAAGAAAGGGAAAGAAAGAGGGCCCTACCCCAATTATACGGATTTCGGATCCTCAGAAAAGGAAAACTACGTATCTCAAACGCCGCCAGGGTGTCATGAAAAAAATACACGAGTTAGGAGTTCTTTGCAATCAGGATACCTTTTTCTTTATCCGAGATCGTGCAACGAGAAGAGTTCAAATGTTCTCGTCCTCTCAAGAGGAGTTTATACCCGATTACGCAGCAATAAAGCCGGAGGACCGACAAGGCCCGGGTAATATGCAGCGCTACTATACCAAGGGCAAAGAGAAAAACTCGCCAAAGGCCAACACGCCCTCTCCTCCGCAACTCCACGACGAGTACCGGTCGCATCAGGACATTCTCAGGGCCTTGCTTCAGCAGGGTCTCAGATGTCAAAGAGTGTTACAGAGCGTCACATCACTACAGTGTACGCTACGTACAATGACAGGCCCGAATTTACTTTGTAATAAATGAGCACGATTCTGTTGATAGATCTGATCGTCACGATGGCTCTACCATCCTTTCCTACAATACCAAGGTCAGTAGCCGAGATGTTTAGCGTGTCTTGTATCTTTATTCTGAATCCAGCTTCTCAAATCCCATTCTAGCCCCTTGAGCCCAAAGCCTTCCGAGCCTGATTAGCTATCCCTGGTATGAGCACAGAGTACGTAACGAATACGGAGTATATGAGGTGCCGAAATAAGGCGGTGTGCCGAAACGTCAGATATATACCTTTATCGCAGTTGCAGGTAGATTCATCAAATGATTCTATTGTCGTATATTAATAGATCACGGGTAATTATCTCCCTCTCTAACTCAATGATAT
Source organism: Penicillium subrubescens (assembly GCF_028828155.1). NCBI lineage: Eukaryota > Fungi > Ascomycota > Eurotiomycetes > Eurotiales > Aspergillaceae > Penicillium > Penicillium subrubescens. The sequence continues at coordinate 40,540 of NW_026643163.1, forward strand.
ATACTTCAACGTCAATAATACAGCAGGTTGGTCTGAGGTGACTGCGCGAACAACCGTCAACCGGGATAGAAGATAACACAGCGGTACTAGAATATTTTCCTCGCTCAAGTGCCACAGGGACCCAGAATGTCTAATTTTGAAATTACGCATAATTCCAGATCTATGTTATTAAATAAATTACAGTACTAAGATAGGTGTGTTTTTACAATATTGCATGAGGACTCTGTCTCTGAAGTTCGGTCTTGGGGACTTCATGGGACAGCACTCGTACACCAATGTTACTACCAATTGTCAGGGGATCTTACGATCAATCCTGGATTGCAATTCGGTGTTACGGAAATGAGCCACACTAAAACACATAACGTAATTCACGGCCGACCGGCACACCTCAAAACACAGTAAATGTGATAAATTAAAAACAAAAATATTGAAAATGTCATTAATTTAATTTAATTTGATTTGATTTATCTATCCTACAGAAGTCGGTTTTTTATATTAATTTTAAAAACTTACTATTACCACTTTATATCTCAACAACCATAACTATTTGAGTGAAGATACTAATTGTATATAATCCAAAATACATAGTTAACCTACTGACGAAGTATAGGGAAAGTACTCGAAGTGATAGGAGAGATATATATATTCATGTCCCCCACTTCAAAAATACGGCGTATTTTATGATAAAGTATCTAAATTATCATCTAAATTGCCTAAAGCTACAGTATGTTATTTCAAATGCCAAGTAAAGCCTACATACTTATATTTAAGTGAAAGTTTAGTATGATTGTTGAGATCTAAAGCGGTACTATATCACATTTATTATGTGTTTTGGGGTGTGCCGCTGGACTGTGTGTGCTGGTCGGCTGTGAATTACGTTAGTAAAAGCGATGAATTACTACTCAACAACCATATGTCACTTTTACTTGAATATTAGGACATAGGCTTTCCTTGGCATGTGAAATGATTTACCTTACCTTTATGTAATTTAGATGATTATTTCCATGCCTTACCCCAAATACGCGGTAAATTGACCTGCGGGATGTGAATATATACATTGGAATCATGAACGGGCTGACGGGATCGAGTCCGTCCTGCCGATTGAGTTTTCCTGCAGACGACGGGCCATATATCTTGAATCTGCGGCAAGAGCTTGACAATCCATGTAGGTGACCGCTGGAGGGAGGAATAGATATCGCTGAGGTACAAGTTCTGGGGTGCGAATCAATGGCGGAATCGCATAGGATTCATGTTGGAACGCTCGGCCGTATTGTACGAGCTATGCCCACGAGAAGCAGATAGGACCAATGACTTGCATCCCAGAGTATCTTAAGTCCACTATCTGTGCTACAAGTCCGGCCATCTTTTCTAGTCTAACAGCGGATGTGGTTTGCTAGTCAACCGAGAAATCTTCGAAGAATTGAGATTCTGAGACAATATTTCATGTGGGAGAGTTGTACGTGCCGCTAGCAGCGGGGGACAATGAAGAGCGCAGAGGCACTGGCACAGAGCAGCCTCTCACCCAACTGGTCGTCGACCTGAATTGATCCCTCCATAAAAATTTTGCGACCTTCGATTTTCACAGGCCACACGTGGAGAATTAGTCTAGAATTGGGTTGGATTGGACGCTTAAAGTCCACTGACAAATTGGCCGTGACGGCAGGCTTGCAGCAGTCTGCAAACAACTGGTCCAAAAGGAATGCCTGGTAACCACCGTGGATTTTGCCCGGGTAAAAGCAAATTCGTTGCCTTGGCTCGAGAGCCATCAAAGCTGTCGCCTGCTGGCCAAGCTCGCACCTCTGCAACTCCGGTCGGTATCCATGCAGCAGGTTATGATGGAGGGAGTTTGTATAGGGGAGTTTTTCGAGATCCGAGACGAAAGGCGAACCGTTCAGACCTGGCTTCAAGCTTGAAATATCAGCGCTAGTGATACATCACTCGATCCCACAAGTTCTCGCAAACGTGAGCATACCACAGTTTGAGGTACCCCAAAGCTACTCTCGGAGAGCTTGGGCATGCGAGAACTGGCCCTGGCCAGATTGAGCCAGCGGTGGCCGGTCCGTACCATAAAATTGAAGATGTAGGCCAGGGGCGCGTGGGGGGAGCGATTTCAGTGCCATTATTCTCATGGGTAGGAAGGCCGGATATTTGCATATGTTCGAAAGGCAACTGCTATGCAGGGAGCAGGTCTAGGATCCATTGGTTTTAAATGTCTGCTGCCCGTATGTTGCGCAACCAGAACACAATATTTGATGAACATAATGATATACAGGCAGGCTTTGACATCGGCCCACCGTCTGTGCCAGCGCTTATCTGACCCGGGTTTGTTGCATAACCTCCAGGAGAAAAGCAGTTGGCCGTAGCGTATAACGCCATGTATAACGCCGGTCTCGTATGAATGTCCCTCTTCGCTTCATTTTCAGATACGCAGAAAAAGATTCAATCACGAGATCAATCCTACTAGTCCTGAGCCTACGAGCTCCTAGGTAAAATCAGAAGCGTAGGGGCCTGCTGTGACCCAAGTGGGCGACTATTTTTCCTTTACTCTTCATGGTCAGTCTCCCTTTGCTGGATGGACTTACGGAATATTGACGTGATGTCATCCACCGCTGTCTTTAGATGGATTTCAAGCCGGTCCACGCCTTGCCGAATAGCCCGCTAGCATACGACAGCACGTCTTCGTTCAAGCAATGAGCCACAAGCTTATGATTCAACCTGGTCCGGGAATCATAGCCAGCTGGCTTCATTTTTTCACCTCACGTTTGGTGCAGAACAAAATGCGCGAACTCTCTCCTAAAAAAGCTTGCTAGCTCCTCAGGTTGGAAAATACATCAAGCTTTAGGAGACAGAGGTTGTCCCTCTTGGATGTCACGTACAGATGGCAGTGAATCAATGTCGCAGAGACGGACGGTTCAGACAGCAGCGAGAGATTGAGCGTTCCTTTTTGCTGATGGACTTGGAAGCCTGAGATCAATGGTATGACTTCCCAGGATAAGGCTTGATTTACGTTTCTTTGATGGTATACTTTACCGAATCGTTTAAATGGAAAGTTAGTTAAGTTACTGCACTAGAGCCTGGTGAAGGAGATCAAATCAGTTGGATAATCAGTTACTTTTCCTTGGCAGCACGCTATTCTCGTGAATTGAATTAGGAAGTATAAATATTGACCGGAAATCATAGGATGTAGCTTATTGAACACGCTCGAGCTCCTTCATTACTAAATACACAGCGACTCTGCTTTCGTCCCGTATGGTCTCACCTTTAACGGCAAAACAATCACACAAACGTGACTTCAGTATTGCAATATGTCAATGTAGCATGACGTCGATCTCACCACCTCTCCGATCGATTCACACGTACCAATTCCTTTCCATATTTGCACGTTAATATATGGTATCAATTCCTCTCCTGATTGGGCATAAAGTGATTGTTACTACGAACAGGGCTCGGATGCGGAAATTGGTGATGAAGCATCGCAGTGAACAAGTAGCTGATGTTTGCTCTGCCCACGCCAGATGCATGTTGTAAGAAACGATCCTTTTTCCATGTCAGGAAATCGTCGATGAACTGTTCCTAGAGGCTGCTACTTACATAAAAGTACTGTGCAACGGCCTGGTAGAACCCTTGCTCGAGGTCTGCCACCATCAGGTCGGACTGCTGCGACGCTGAGGGATATTCGACAAAGTGATAGAAGCCATTCGGGATATTCTGCATCCCTTGCATGGACTGGGATGGATTCAATGGCAGGCCATCATCCATGGATTGGTCATGGATGGACTCATGGGGATATGGAGGTGATGGCTGTTGCTGCGGGGTCTGTGAGGGCACAGAGTCCTCATCAGCAGGCTCACATCGAGCATGCCGAGAGCTTGAAGGAGTGCGTGGCAATCCAGCCCGTGGCGTTTCAAGCATTCTGAGGTATCAAAGAGTATCGAAGGTATTACAAACAAACCAATAATGCCAGATAATGCAGGATTTTATAGCTCTTTATAGAGACTGTCTGAAGCTTATATTCCGGTTCGGAAGAGGCGAAACGCTCTCAATGACACGTTCGGCTCATTAAACGGGCGCTTTAGTGGACTAGTTAGAGTTGTGCCTTGCATAAACCATTTCAAAGCCCTGAAGCTGCCTGAGCCGCAACCTCTGGTGAACACGCGCTAGATCAATTTACCGAAACAAACAACAGTATCTATGGCTTCCTCCATCGAGTTTCAAACATTTGGCTACTTTAATATGCATGGCACCGTCCGGCTTCACATGATATTCCCAGATTAAGGGGATATGCCGTTCTGACGTCAATCCCTCCGCAACTGCCTCACACCGCACCCTCTCATTCTCAGGATACTTTGGTATCTGAATCGAGAGCAATGCGGGAAATGTTTGCTGTGAAAGCAATGTAATACCATTTGACATTCTTAATCATTGATAACCGAGCGTGCCCACATACGTTCTAGTTGCCCAACAATTACGCGATATGTGCTAATACGACGTTGTGTCTACGTACCCAAACGGAGGGGGGGGTATAGATGTCGTGATGAGCGGGAGAGAAGATTTCCAAAAAACAATTTCAAATCCATAATCCGTAAAATTCCATATTCCAAAAAAGGAGGTGCAAAGTATCTTTCTGCACAGAGACGCCTGATTCGTTTTTTCCCGATGGTATGCAAAAATGTGTCGCTGAGAGTGGGAGAGAGAAAGAGCAAGAGAGGTCAAGAATGCGGGGTATAGCGGGAGACCAGACTAGACGAGTCATCCCGCTGCCCGCGAAAGAAGTGATCATTGTGGTAGCGGCAAGGTCGGTCGGAGAGGAGAGGGAGGAGAGAGATCGAGGTCATTTAAGAGGAAGTCATTCGTCGCTTGAGACCTCGGACGTGATCGAAGCAGCTGGCATAGTCCCGCAGCTCATCTTGCAGCTGGCCGGAGAGGGCGGCATTGGAGGCATGACTCCGCAGGGAAGACAATGAGGTTTGCGACGATGAGGCGGACAGACTACGTGGGGATCGGGAATCGATGGAATCAAGAGTGGACGATCGAGAGTGCGATGAGCCCTTGGATGAGGATTGCTCGTCGTCGGCCAATGTGCGATCCAACTCGGCGAGTCGGCAGGTCTGGGAGCAGTAGGGACCGCCGGAGGTCTGGCGATCACAGACGAGGCAGAAGTCGAGAGACCAGTCGGTAGACATGATGAGATAGATGGTGATGTGAGGTGATGATGGTTGATTTGAGACTGGATGGGATATAGGAAGAGGTAGATAGAGAGGATGGAAGAGTGAATGTATATCAAGGTTGAGGTTGAGTTGAGAAAAGAGACTGGATGTAAAAGGATTCTCGAGGATGATATATTTCCAAAGCAATCAAGGTTGATGAAATGTTGACGCCTTATAGGAGTAGGCAGGCGGCAATGTTATCAAGTCTGCAGAAATGACGAAGAATGGGAAGTGGATGAGGGAAAGAATAAGAAAGAATATGAATGCGAGGAGAAAGAGAGTTCCACGCCAACTAAGGAGTGCAGCAGCACGCAGGTGCAGACAGACAGTCAGGGAGACTAGAGACGAGTAGAGACTAGTACAGTAAAGAGAGCAAGTCCGATCACCTCATTAGGGGGAAAGATGGGGGGATCCACCTTGTCACAATCATGCCACACCCGGGTGAGAGCTGAGGCAAATTTAGACAAAGAAAAATCAAAATTAAAATTCAAGAATCAGGAGATACCTGGGGAAAAAGTTACTTGGAGTCATAACGTTTAGGTACCTACCCAAGTGCAGAAAAAGCAGAGGAGGGGGAAGCCGACCAAGCCTAAAGGGGAGATCGTCGCACGGATGACCCCTGGTGAAGAGCCAACCACAGTGCTATACCTCCATAATGCACTGTTATCCATACATTCAGTCGACGTAACGCCAGATGCATGAGAGACACAAAACCCTAAAGTATGTTCTAATATCTGCGGTGTTATTAGTTTTATAGACAACTAGCGCACAATTCATAGAGGCACAAGCCTGGTCTGCTAACTGCTCGGTGACACAAGGTATACTGAAGCGACTTGGACAAAGGCATCAACCATTTTTAGTTCCTGTTTCAGGGAACAGCATCTACAGCCAGCATCATCAGGTCTCAACAAGTCATAATGTGGCGACGAATGAAGTCCCGAGCGCAAGATCATGCTATAACCCCTCGCGTTACTGGTCATCCTTGTGGCTAGTGATTACCACACATATAAGGGCTCCTTTGTATAGAAGGTGAATTACTCAGCCTCCTTGCTCATTACAAGATCTCTCATGTGTCCTATCGCGGAGCCGGTCAAGCAAATTTTCCCAAAATTTCTGTAGGCTCTTTCTGCCAGCTCGTCTTTGGACTTTGAAACAATTTCAAGCAAGACCAGCTAGGCACTCATTGGAATTGAAGATCGATGTGTGCTGACCGTGGTCCAAGCCGTTCATGGACATACCTATTGGTGATTTCCCTCCTCGCAAAATTGATGAGATATTCATGTACTGTATCCAGGCCAGCGCGCCGCTATTTTTAAATGACAATTTCGTCACCGATGAGCCTTACGCACTGCAGGTGACAGGTCCTGTAAACAAAGGGCTAGGGTATACATAGGAACGGTTTTTCAGTCTTCTAGTGAGATCAAGAAATAGATAACACTCGAAAATACGTAACACCCACATAGAATGTAAACGAAACCTGTGTCTGGGTCCCCAGGAGGGGTCCCATAGTATGAGCAGACCGTTCCAACAAAAAGCTCTGCCGTTGCCAAGACAAGGAACGAAAAAGACACCTGACGCAGGATCTGTGCACTGACACCTTGGTGATTTTGGATACGCTGAGCATAGAGCACTACCGTAGGCAGTGTTGCTGTGAACAATGAGATTGCAACAAAAGCCCGAGGCACGATGGACCGGTCAAATTCTCTCAAGAGAGGAAGTATCACGGGCAGGAATGCAGCAGAGAAAAATAAAAACACAATATGTCGCACATGCTCATCTAATATTCTATTCTCCTCGCGTCCGCCCAGTTGCTGCAAACTTAGATCGAAGTTGTACTTTTGCATGTGCAAGACGATATTAAATCTCTCAAAAATATTTTCCACCTTCTGGTAGTCTATATATGCCGGACATCTTATCACGTGTGATCCTAGAGTCAGCAGATTAAGTAGTATATTTTTCTACTCCCAAAAATAGTTTTGTTGATGAAAAAATAATGTGGAAAATCGGCACATTATGTGAATCTGGCCCTTAGGCTCCAGGGAGGAAAGCTAGGGAATACCTGGTGCACCGCAAAATCTGTACTTGGAGCCTTGCCATAAACTTAGAAATTGGCCACATATGGCACACAAGATTGACCGGTGCGATAGAAGAATTCGACATATATTCAATTCACGAGTAAACTTCGAGAACTACCTGACCATAAGCGTCTTGATGCGCACTGTTTGACCGTTCCGTCCAATGCTGTGAACTCCTAGTTCAACAATCATGGGTCGTCAGATAATATTAATACAATCGTCACTGGACGGAAGATGTAGAATCACCTCGACTGACAACTACGTCAAGAGTAGCTTCAAATGCATTGAGCGTTGTTCCGATCATTCTTCACGCTCATCCTCCACAGGAATCTCTGGCCACTCTGTTCATGTTTCCACATTGCCATGAGTGAGAATCTGACTATCAACCGTAAATTGGCCATGACAGCTGAATTGCGATCGACAGCGTCTATTATCTCAGAATCCACTCCCGGTCATTCATTGATACTCCCACCGTGGGTTTGGAGGATCCGCTAAACGGCGTCGTATGCAGGCACCTTCGTCTGGCTTTGTGTGGGTATCCACTTCTCCAGTATGTCTCACAGAGACGGTAAAGTCCTTTCTGGGGACTTTCTTGGCCTGTACGACATAAGATTTGAGTCGGTATTTAGAGCCTGCCTAGAATGGCCCTGAAAATCGGGTCGGATCTCTTCGGCGGTTCTACCATAATGTCAGACTCTGCAGAAATCGAACCAATCTCATACATGCATACACTGTTACTGGAACCATTCTGGACCTCTGCATGGCCAAAGGAAAGCTCTGACTCATTTCGATCGAAGGATGTGGGCGGTAGATGGAACAAGAGTCGTATTTATATCATTCAGTATCCCAATCGTTTCTGAAAATAACTCATCTTCAGCTTCACGAGGTTCAACAGGCAAAGCTTCAGGAAAATGATTTTGCTTGCAATATACCATAAAGGGATAACTTTAAGGAATACCCTAGAAAACCGGGTAACGGCACCGGCTGGTCTCTGACTCTGACGGCAACTTTGAAGTCACGGTCACCTACTGCCAAATGAGACGAAATGGTAGATTTCATATATCATTTCACGGGATAAAGGAGAAGAGACGCCAGTCTGGTAAGAATAATCGTGGAACTCAACGTTAAAAACGTCGCCTTGAGATATGCAGCAGCGACAGTATCAAGTTACTGAATGTACAAATTCTGCCGGCCATCTGGGGAAGTCCAATCTCCATCACCGGTGTGTCTTAGGTTGTTCTCCGTGTTCACTATCATGTCTACTTTATCTAGGTAGTAGTATATAATCATCGTTGAGTAAAGTGAGACTAGCTCTAGTGAAACAACGGCCCTGTTCACTCTTCATGCCCGGAAGAGGCCAAGGATGAATTATTTGGCGATAATTTCAAGTTGATGAAAAGATTTTACTTGAATGAATGAAACTGCTGTAGATATAAATCGGTTTGACCTGCTCTTACTTCTACAAACGTCCTGTTTCCCAGTGGCATGCGGGTCGCATGAAGTCACAATGGATCATGCCAAACAGCCATCATTGAAGATCAGACTCATTGTGAGCACAGAGCCTTATACATAACAATTATGTTTGGCCAATATTCTGCGCTAACGGATATTATGGTCATTTCAGCCCGACCGTGCAGGTTCGCAGTGGCTTGGACTCAGCACCACACGATGTGCCGTCAACTCGCGGGTTTCAGACGAAGATCTCAAATACATATCCATAGCGAATACCACAAAGACTAAAAGATACAACGGAGATGTTTCAAGAGCGGTGGTTGAGAAAGGATTTGACCATCTTCTTCTCGGGGACTTTCTGGGTTTATCAAAGCGGCAACGTATTCTGGAGCATCTCCGTATAGTGAGAGCCAAGCATGAGCAGAACAAGACTTTCTCAACTTAGCTTGGCGGTGCCGTGAGACAAGGCGAAATTATTCAACGCAAAAGTCAGATTCACTGAGTTCGACTGTTGGAAAAACTGTTAATATTGCGTCGTGGGCATGGTCACAAATCGAAAGTCAAATTATCAGACAATTGTTTTGCCTACCACGAGCTAGTCTACATAGTGCGATGTGGTTGAGAGAGAGAGAGAGAGAGAGAGAGAGAGAGAGAGAGAGAGAGAGAGAGGAACGGGTTTTACACAATCGACGGAAAAATCAGCTTTCCAGCTTGCTGCCTTCGCGCATACTACTCGTTTCCGTCCAAACGGCTCCTATTACAAAGAAGTCGAGGCCACAACAATGATCGATAAACGCTTTATTCAGCCTCAAATTCCAAATTCACCACACTGGAATGATGAACAATGTTTCAACATATTAGATTAGAGGAGCTAAAGAACGGGACCACGAAGACCCGTCAACATAGGTCACCATTCCGTCTTCGTGTTGTTTAGATGAGGGAGTACCTACTTGGTTACTGAATGCTAGAAATAGATTTAAAGAACTCTCTAGTTCACGCGTATACAGGTGAATGACACACGTTTGTTGGTTATAGATAAACATACAGAAGGAAGGAAACCTATAGAGCAATCTACGATCACAATGTCGCGGATGCCAAACATGGCCGAAGGGCTAAGATTTCTTTTGCATCTGTGATTATATTTATTGACTCCTGTTTGATTCAATTGATATACCACTTGACACCGGAGATGCGGCCCGCATCAAGAGATCCCGCCAGAGCTTCGAAGAAAGCCCGAGACAAATCGACTGAGGTGTTGTCGCAACCTACACACTTATCCACAACTTGACCAGTCTTGGTTATACCTTTGTACGTGACAGTCACTGTCTTCCCACAATCAGAGTTTGTGATGATACCATGGGGCAGTGCGACCACGAACTCGGTCAAACCATTGTTCGTCGTACCACAGAAACTGGGATTGGATGCGGTGGTGGCAGTGTCGTAGTATGTGATATCGCCAGTGCAGGGCGCTGTCTCAGAGCAAGCACCGGTGTTAAAAGAGCTGCTTTGGGATACGGAGCTGGGGACCACAACATTAACATAAGAAGTATGTAGGCTCGAGAGGGCAGCAATAGAGGTTGATAGAATGGCGTTCTCTTCCTGGAGCACCACGCCACTGCGAGCTGGAGTGGTTTCGCTAGGGGAGATGGTCATGGATATGGCCTTCCATGCATCGAAGCAGTCGTTGACATCACCCGCAAGACCTGAAGTGGAGAAAAGACCAAGTACGAAGTTTGACATGAGGATACTCATTGTGTGGGAAGACTTTTCGAGGGGTACTCTCATGGTGCTGATACTCATGTGCTGCGGAGGAAATTCTTTTTCTTTTGTAAACGCAGCTGACGAGACCGAATGTCTGCATTCAAGGTCAAAAACGTTTTGTTATAGACCGAAATCGGGTTCTGGCCTCGAACATTAACTCCAGATTCAATTTCAGCTAAATTGCTGGCACTTCAATGAGTTACGGAAATGAGGCGGCGTACCGTAACATCACGTATCTTCCAAGGGTGTAGGTTCATCAGATAATATCTTTGTCGCACCACTCTTACACTGAAGTCAATAGTACTGTGCGTTGGTCAGAGCTGAGATTGCGAACAACTCTCGGCCCTCATAGAAAACAACACAGCGAAACTAAAATCATCTCTCGCTTGAGCGCTACCTGTAATGTCAGATTTTGATATTACACGGATACTCAGATACGATACTTTCGTGCCAGCATGTGTGAGACTTGTTTCACTCTGAAGAATTATTAGGTCCATACGGTTTAAAGAAACGATTATTACGTTTAAGTAATAATTTAGGAAAATTGAGTACTGGAACTATAACTCGTCATGCATTTCTATTATAGTATATTGTTCTCCTTTTTCAATGTTATATTAGATACCCATATTTTTAACAAGTTGTATTTAGTAAATAATAATTTGGTAAAACTTATGTTATCATTATATATTGATTCTTTAGGGTCAAATCCTGTCATATTCAATATTTATGAACTTATAACAAATATAAATATATGAAAAATTTGTGTTATAGAAGATGTATGAATCAAACCTCCAACTAACCTCTCTGAAGTTCGGTCCTGGATACTCGGTTATGGCTGATTGATTGGAATTCAAGTGGCGAAGCTCCACCCCGCACCTAGAGTCCCTGGGCTAGCAAGTACATTGTCTATCATCCCCAAGCTTGTAATATTTTTTTCGGGACTCCCTGTAATTTTCCTATCCGCAAACTATGGTACCAGCTAGTAATCGGTAGTAAACCAGCCACCTGCTCACACAAATGATTGTCGAAGGATACCTAAATTTTGCCCTCCCCGGTCGGAGTTGACTACGATGATCTCTTTTTGTCCATACTACGTTGCTTACATTGCATGGGACAGTATCCGGCGCCTGCTCAGTGATATAAGCCGGCCCTTCACTGGTTACAGTACTTTAGATTGAGACCATACGGGCCACATCCGACCTTGTCATGAATTTTGATGTCTCAGGGCCCAAGAGCCACCCCGGGGCTGCCGTCGTCACACTTAAGAACGACGAGGTGATAGAACCTCAACAGGTCCAAGTGGCGCCAATAGAGCATTGGTCAGTGCCCGTAGCGGAGCTCATAAAGTAACACGTGTTGATTCATGTTAGAATCAACGCACCCCCCTGATAGAATCAAAATCCTGGTAATTCGGCTTCGCCTGTTTTCTATTTCCCTCCACAGGGAAAAATAACCCGTAACATATCATACACGACTTCTGCTGTGAAAGGCACCCTGCACAAAGCTTGCCAATATCTGGGAACATGGTTAACAAGTATCTTTTTCGTAATTACTGAAAACAGAAATACATTAAAAGTCACTTACTGCAATTGATTCCACACGAAACCGGAGCACGTACTTCATTGCATATCATCACATCATCACATAGCCTCGACCGCTCCAACGTTTCCGTCCATTAATGTAAAAATATCCCCTTCTTATGTCAGTGACCCTCCCAAGAATAATCAAAAGTACATACCTGAGTATTTCTTCGCTTTGATAGTATCAAACCACAAACCGAGGCAACCAATGTCGAAGCCAGATACAAATCAAAGTGTGAGCATTGGCTTACGCCAACCAATATCTCATCCGACCTAGAGATGATGCCAACAGCATACGTTATGACACTCATGCGAAGAATGAAAATGAAAATGTTGGGCACATGGGCCCAACGTTCATCAACACTGTGGGACCATTGTAAAATACACCACAGAACAATGGCCCACGCGCAAACAACGCCCGCCAGGCTTGCTGTGACAACATGCGATAATCCATAAACAGAGTAGCCGTGAAATGGCGACAAATTCTCGCTGTCAACTGACGGTAAGTCGTTCGCCGATACGCCCATGACGTAACCATACTCAACATTGAATAAACATAACGAATTCAATGAAAGGGTATAACTGAAGAACACGAACTTTTCCAACGTCTGCATAAACATATTGACAATGTGAAAAAACAAACAAACTGGGTATACCCAGTCTTTATATACCGAATCTAGGCGCCGACCAAGTCACCTGCTCATGCACCTTCTAACCGGATACGGTAGTCTCTCAGTCTCAAGACTCATCTCTGTCTCAAAGAGGTCGAGTCTCTGACTCGCCCGCATTCCCATTTAACGCAGACGGTTTCGATCATACCGCTTTTAGGATCGTATTTTCACCGCATTGTTACGCAGTACTTGATTCGAGCGAAAGTGCGGAGCGCTTCGCCGTATATCCTTATTCGCCGCAGTACTCGGCGCCGCCCCGAACGACGCTACCTCATTGATGCCCCATCACGTGTCAGCGACGGTGATAATTAAGGTGGATGCACCCGTGATGAAACTGTTCAATCTGCGTAGCATGAGACCAGATATTTATAGCAGGCAGCCCGTGACAAGAAGTGCTACGTTGTTGAACAGGTCCACGGCGCTAGTTCTGCTGTAGGCTGAACAGGTACAATTTTGATCCTCGCATCTGGGCTTTGCGTGATATGACGGGTGGAAAATCCCCCAAGAGGTATCATCAGAATGCGACCCCGGTGAATTTTTTTGACAAGGGAATTACCGACCACCTTTTCTTTTTAAGCATATGCATATTGACGCACAAGAGCTTGAAATTATGGAGTCATAATACGACCTAATACGCCACAGAATCTTGCACAGGATTATTTCCACGCGTTGTGCGGGGCCCTGGAAGTGACATACATAGTCGAAATCTTTCACTCCTGCGGCAACTGATCCGAAGTTTGTCAAAAAATCGTCTTTACCACTTTGGTGGAAAGTTTTGTTTCTTTCTCTCGGGGATCTTCGTCCACCCCCGGCGCTGTGGCGGAAAGACTTGCTTTTCTTATTACCGTACTATTGTTCTATTTCAGTTTACCGCTGTTTGCACAGCCAACTGCGAACAACTCGATATAGTATTAACCTAAATTATGTCAACAAATCAGATTCATGGCTCTAGAGGCATTTTGACAATCAATGTCAAATTTTAGATCGTAATCACAATCCCTGAAATGTGGTTTCGCAGCCGATGGACCTGAGGGAGTTGTGGGGCGACGGCCGCAGAATAGACCAAGGCAGTTGGTAATTTCACTTCTTTTGACTCGACATCCAGTTCGCTGGCTTGATAAAAGGACGACCAAGAGGTCATTGAGACCCTCCAGACTACTCAGGGCGTCAATTGACATGCAACCAAGGGACTTCGCCCTCGAATGCGAATAAGAGCAGCCCTGTCGGCCGTGGGAATAGGTTGTGCTAGAATCGGGCGCTTAGGTTGTCATCGTCGTGGTCGAATTTTGATTATAGGAATATAGGATGGTGGTCAAACACCAACTTGGTATCAGTGTTATAAATCTATTGGCAATTTGGAAAATAGCTGGTTGACATTATATCTGCCACACCCTTGGATTATTGGCTAGTGAGTTAACGAAGCCAAGCGTCGGACGTCCAAAGCGTGTACATGGAACAATGTCCAGTACCTCCCTTTTGCAGCACCTGTATTGCAATCAGAGAGAATTTTTCTTTACTGCGGCTGGACTGTACAAAGTCTGTTCTATCAACAGAACACATAGGCGGTAAACAAATACGAAAATCATTCAATTGGGTGATTTCAACCACAAAGCAGACGAAGCATTCCTCTTCGGGGTACTGTCTAGTTATTTAGGGCTTGAGAGAGCACCTCACCTTCTTCTTCAGAAAAAGGCACGCCCTCAAAGAGTCAATCCTATTATATCGAAAAGAAATTATTCCTCTTTGCACTCACATAGTCCTTAGTCAATCGCCTAAAGCATATCCGATCTTGGAATATGGCCTCAATTTGATGATACACTGCTCTCGGGTGAATCGCGTTGCTAAGGGAGTCTAAATGTCAACGAAGGCTTGGGAATCTTGCCATTCCATGCACGCTGCTTCAAAGAATTCGGTCACGTTAATTTCATCAGGACATATCAAGTCAAGGCGCTTGTAAGACAAATGCCTTTGTATTGCTCCCAATCCATGTCTCATGATAAGAACCACTTCTTTTTCTACCTAAAGATTCAGCAAGTGTTTGACAACTGCAACATTTCATAGGAATCTTACCGGTATAATGAAATTTAAGAAGTAACTTCAAAGCATTCCAGATCTGGAACATATGCTCTGCATCCGTCGGGCGGACAGCATGATCCTGTTGCATTAAAGTAGTCTTTTTAGCGCATTTGCAACCTACGTGCCTCTGAGGTATAGTTCGAGATGCTCATGGAATTCTCAAAAACATGGCAGAGTCCCTACCTGGAACCATTGGAACTCGTTTAACGCATTACCTCCTTTGGTGACACCTGTGAGCACGACTGTGGGACCACAAGCGTCCAAAAAGCCCCACAAAAGTCCAAAACCTCGATGTACGCCGTGGAGGTTGCCGTGGAGGTCGGTGAGGCCTGTCCTTCGGCTGTGGTCAAAGTTGAGCTTGCGAATAAAAGCCACGATGAAGTTTCGGAGCCATACGCAGCAAGAATTGGGGTATATGTCTTTGTCAATCACATCCTCTGGACGAGGCTGATTGGCCAGGAGGTATCGTACTCGTTCGAGCTGCCGACCATTCAAAGCATCTAGGTGACCCTCAAACCCAAAGAATGTACTTAACAGCCCTCTTCCTAGCGCTTCTGCCGTACGTAGAAATTGACTGGAAGGTCTGTTGAACGCTAAAGGTCGTCGAATGTTGATTTCCAAGTCTCCACTACCCCTGTCAGATTTGCCTCCTGATTGAGCCTGCACCGGCATAATTTTCTCTCGTTCGGCGTTGTGGTGCTGACCTTCCCAAAGCTGAGCTTTAACTGTACATGCCAGCGGGTGAATTTTTCCCGCGACATAGCCAATATCTACCTCTTTTGGAGACCAGACACACTGTCTTGCTTTGTCAAAATCGACTTGATCCGAAGGAATGTCAAACGGTCCCGGAGACCTTTCCGGCAGCAACAACGACATTTGGTTCATATCATCCATCCTAGCCGCATGCTCCATGTTACCAACGATCTCATCTAACAAGGCTGGTGAATCAGGTAGATTAGGCGCCACTAAGTCGGGGTCGGGTGGATCTGGAGGGAGAGGCTTGTTTTTGAGATCCTTATTAATCTCCTCGTCGCCGGGTCGCGAATATGTCGGGGTCCATTGGGAAATCATAGCAGAACTAGACACAAAAAAGCCCTCTTTTTTCACTTTCGGCTTTCGGAAGTTGAGAGGTTTTGGAGGGAGAGGCTTATTCAATTGAGAATACATTGTGGTTGACGCTTTTGATGGGTCCTCAAAGATGCACTCTCTTGGTCTTTGGGCAGACATAGCATCAGGTCACTGTAAGCCCTATCTACGACGATAGGCTCTTATTACAATGAAGTTTTCTGTTCTACCGCTCCATGCGAAGCCAGACGATTGAATGCTGCATTTTATTCTGCTATAAGGCTTGATTCTACAATGCATCGTAGCGAAAGAGCTGGATCTGGCAGGGGCCCAAATTGGGACTCCTATTTGGTAAGGATGGTTCTCAAAGCTTTCGAGCTCTACTACAAATTTGGAAAGGAATTTTGGATTTTGTCATAGAGAACAGTCAGAAGTCTACATATAAGTAAATTGTACATGTCACCGTATACATTTCTTGGGCCAGGACGTGTTCCAAGTCATTTTCAGCTTGACGTGTGATTTCATAGAGAGAATTTACTGCAGATACCCTCTGTGCTGTACGATGTGCAATTTTTGGTATTTAATCGGTTCTTTGTTGCCTGGACCATAAATACCGAAAAAAGGGCCGGCACCAACACAAATGAATCCCAAAATATCAATACCATGTATACTGCGTGTCACACACCCAGTAATACCCACTTCTGACGGTCCCTATTATTCTGCTAGTCAGTACACTAAAGACAGCGTTTTCTCACGGACCTAGAAGAAAAGGCGCTAAAAGATCTGGGTTTGCAAAAATGGACTTGCTCTTGGTGCTCAAACTTTTGTGAATAGTGGTCTCCTGATACAAGAAGCTCCTTCACTTTCTACATAGAACGAGAGGAAAGGATATATTATAGCTCTATGAATTCACTATCTGACGAAGGGGAGTTGTCAGATACGGTCACAATACATCATCTGCAATACGACTTGTTACGGGAGCCAGGAAAGAAATTGCAGAAAATACTGTAACAAACACGATATTGTTGACGTAGTGTTTGATAATAGGGCTGCCACGTGTATTACCAGTCTCATTCAAAGAACCGTCCGAAAGGAATAATGATTTTCAGTAATGCTACATGGTCCCTTTGCAGGCTATCACGGCACATATCCAAGGGTCCTAGAACCAATTTCAGACATTACTTGGTGGATCTTCAGCCAAGAGGGCCACAGGTCATGGCGGACAGGTTTCATTTGTCTGATAAATCTTGCACTCCCCTAGTTCGAGAGCTAGAAATATCTACTCTTCATCGAGGAGGATCATGCTAGAGAATCGAGGTGTCTGTCGGCCAATACCGGTTGAATTTGAAACCATTGTCAATTGTTTACTGTTTGCCGATAATCAAAAGGAACACGAAAGTGGAGAAGAATTGAAAGCCTATCAGAGACACCGTCCAAGCAGATTAAGCACTATTCAAGTAATAAGTCGGATGAGTTGGCGTCGCGTATGTTAGAGCATCACACTTGCATACTAAACAAAGGATCTTGGCCCATACAATATTTCGACCCGGGTATTCACATTTACTGGTTCACTCGCGGCCCCTTCGGCAAATTGTACTTTGCATGGGGCTCTAAGGTTTGGGTCTCTTATAATAAGCACTTTTTACAATATTCCGCATAATCTCCAGTTCTCCTGGATACAGCAGGGACCGCATTGGTTCAGGAGTGTTCGAGTCAATCAGGTATTGTTACAGTACCACGGGTCATGGATAAATCAAATTGAATTCATACTCACAAGTCAGACGAATCTGAGGACACCTTCATTGACATTGACAATCGCTCGCCCCTAAATTTCTCTATCATTAGATTTGAACGCCCTGAAAGCTCAAATATACCCTACCGAGGCTGCTCAACTATGAAAAATATGTAGCAATGTTGAACAACTCCACGCTTTCTGTATCCTGTGCCCGACAACCACAGCGCACCTGCGAATAAGCATTTGCAGGATATTACTGACCTTCGATAAAACCCCTTCGGTGAAAGATGGATTTATTCCGCCGCGGGTCATTTAAGGGTTGTTGTCATCCAACGACTGCGCCGAAAAGGCAATGATGAGGTCAGCCATTGGATCTCGGGCGTTGACTCTACCTGTCCATCTTGGAAGTCCAAATGTGGTTTTGAACTGGTCATACTGGTCGTATGGAATGTGCCTATGGTATATCCTGCAAGGACGAACGGCCAAGGCTTCTTGAAGGAGACTTTTTGTTCTACTTGAGTTTCTCTTTATACTCAAGCTGCCAGTGAAACAAGGAGCTTTGTCAGTGCGCCAACCTTGAGCAGCCGAAGGAGGTTGGCTCTTTGGGAAAGGATGAATTCCTGGGGGAGGTTGACTGCTTTCGGGAGGTTGACTGCTTGTGGGAGGTTGACTGCTTTCGGGAGGTTGACTGCTTGTGGGAGGTTGACTGCTTGGGTGAGGTTGACTGCTTGGGTGAGGTTGGCTCTTTGGGAAAGGATGAATTCCTGGGGGAGGTTGACTGCTTTCGGGAGGTTGACTGCTTGTGGGAGGTTGACTGCTTGTGGGAGGTTGACTGCTTGGGTGAGGTTGACTGCTTGGGTGAGGTTGGCTCTTTGGGAAAGGATGAATTCCTGGGGGAGGTTGACTGCTTTCGGGAGATTGACTGCTTGGGGGAAGGTTGGTCTCTGAGGCAGACTTTTGCCCCGGCTGAGCCTCCCACGGCTCTGGTTTTCCTTTTGGTTCTGGAGTGGCTCTACATCCGGACCTGTACGCTGACTGTTTTGCCTTTTTCCTGTCATCTACTTTGCTGCTGGGATTACTATGCGGTTGTGCCCTTTTTGGTCCACTTGTGCGGGGAGAAGCTCCGTATTGCTTTTTTGGCCCATATGGTCCATCAGGCCACTTAGCTCTAGGAGCAGGCTTCGATGAAGGCGTGAATGCAGTTTCCGCGCGTCCTGCCTTCCTCTGCTGCGCTGATTGTTTGGTTCTTTCGGCACCCGTTCTAGCGGTATTCCGTTCCTTTGCCTCAGAATACCCTGCAGCCTTTCTTTCCGCATTGTATTCCTTTCGTTTTTCTGGATCTTTCAACACGTGATACGCGTTCAGAATCTCCTGGAACGTTTCCGTACTCTCCACGCTCCCACTATTCTTATCGGGATGATGTTTGAGGGCTTGTTCAATCCTGGTAAGTTTTGATACCCTCCGACTATGTATTGAGTTCTTAATTCTTACCTACCGAGCGTTTTATATGCACGACTCAAATCCCTGGTCGACGCATTTTGACCTACTCCTAGGATTTCGTAATATCTTGGGACGTCTGACATATTGACTGTTGCACCCCGGCTTGTAATGTGGTGGTGCTTGAGCCAGGGTTATATGGTATCTCTAGACGAAATAATTTTGGGGGCGCATGCTTGCCCTAAATTCGTGACCTTCACCAAAGCGGTCCATATCAGGCCATCGGCATGCTAATTCGATGCGAAACATTTTCACTCCGACAGTAAAACAGTAAAACACAATCTCTTAATTTTGATGCATCAGTAAACGTATGAGGGTTTGGTTCAGTATCAACAGTGTGGAGCTTAGCTAGTCATAAATTTAGAAATAAAATCCACGCAGTGAAATGTTGCATGCATTATGAGATGATTCAGAAGGAAAGCAAACCATGTTACCAATTACCGGTGAATGACGGGAAAATTTCCAAATGCGTATATTTTCCCCACTTCCAAAAACAGCATTCCTCATCTTTCTCCCGTATCTGATATGAACTGCGATAAGCCTTTTAATTTGAAATTCAGTTCCATTTTTTGGTTGTCCGCTTAATGACCCCTCGACGCTCTCTCCCCTCGACCTGCCACTTGAAACCCAGCTCCATCCCGCCACCCACCGGTATCAAGTATTTTCACGCCCTTTTTAACCATTATTGCATTTCTTTACTTTACTGCGTTAGGGTCTGTCGAGCCTAGTAATTTCCGATAGCCTCTTGAGCTAGAAGTATTATTTTTTACGTAGTGCTTTCCCCTACCACTTTTTGCGGCTATGGTCGTAGACTGGAGCCCCGCGGAAAGGAGTCGGGAACATATACTTTAATCTACCAGATTCGGACATGGCGACCAGCTCGGCCCAGCAAGCTGCGATTTTCGGGTCAAGGAAAATACCGCCAACTTCATCGTTGAATCACGTGGCATGCTAAATTAGCGTATTCTCGCTTACGGAGACCAAAAAAGAGCGGACCATTTCTGTCGTGCTCAGAATTCCCCTCTTCATCCGACTGTCTCAACGAAACGAAAATCTTCTTTAGCAATGTACAAACCCACAAAACCCTAGAGGATTATATGAAAGATATCAGAAATCGCTTTAACCCAGTTGACGACGACACCAGCGAGGACCCCAGCGAGAAAACCAGGAAGAATTCTGCTGCGGTAACAGAAATTAGACAATGGTTGCAGCAGAAGTCCGAGATAATTTCAGATGCCGCCTTGCACGCCGTTGGTAATGTCGAGCACCATGACGCAGATTTCTGTGATGCTATCTTGGCGGTGGACATGAGCCAAAAATCAGTTCTCATCGGCTGTGATGGCAAGGGAAGCCCAATCTTGCATGCTGAAGCAGTCGATCGATCTGATACGGATGTTGCGAGAATTGAAGAAATATTCTCAAGCTGGAGAGGTTTAACAGCCCTCGGACTATTCGTCGCCCGAATGGAAGATTTCGACTATGTTGTCGGAAAGATGACAAGGAGAGAAAGGTCGGAATTGTTTTGGTGCTGTCTCCATGGGTTGAAACTTCTGGACGGATCAGAGCATCAAGTCTACGCGGCTTGCACGAATAAGCGCTTCCCACGACGAATTGTCACCGGGCCTTTCAAGAAGGATTGGCCACCGTATGCCAAGACAGAAGCTCAATAACGTTTGAATATATGTATGGTGATGCACCGAGTCTGTGTACGTTTACCGCGTCGATAAAATTGGCCAGTTCCTGACATTCTGTTGGGTCAGTGAGTCTTGGATGTCAATAAAGCCATAGCTCTACAGGCTGGTGGGGCCATAGCCTTAGAGCAAATGAATATATCAGTTAGTTAATGTAGTTCCCTACCGACCGGAACAACCGGTCGTGCGGAACACCCCAAAATATCATACTAAATACGATTTCTCAGATCATGCTATTTACACAACGAGGAGTTATTTTAGCTTCATTTTAAGTAGAGTGTAATTCCATAGCATTCGAAATAGTATATATAGTACAGCCAATATATTCAGGAGATAATCATTTACTCACATTACCGAAATTACGCTCTGATCGACTGACGTAGATATATATACCTGAATTTTCGCGCCCCAAAATATTTCTTAACCTAATCAGAATTTGTAGTATGATATATTACAGTCTAAGATACTCTAAGAATATTTAGTAATTCTTAGGTGTTGAATTATGGAGTTATGAAAAATCGCATTTAGTATGATGTTTTAGGGTGTTCCGCGCAGCAGGGAACTACGTTAACTAACGTAGTTCACGGCCGACCGAGCCACCCCAAAACACCATACTAAAAGCGATAATTTACAACTTTATATCTCAACAACCATATATACTGAGGATAAGATACTAAAGATATACCAACTGGACACACTAAATAACCTCTCTACTGAGTGAGAAAGGATAAATTCAAGTACTGCGAGAGAGCTATATATTGACATCTGAAACAGCGAAAATACGCTGTATTTTATGGTAAAGCACAAAAATAATAGTCGCAAAGGTTTTTAAGTCTCACTTCTAGTATTTCTATACGTGTAATAATGTATCTCTCAAAATTTTAGCAATACTTAATTGGTGGTGGTTGAGATATAGAGTTGTAAATTATCGCATTTAGTATGGTGTGTTAGGGTGGCTCGGTCAGCTGTGAACTACGTTAGTTATTTTGTTGTGTCTTGTTAAGAAGCTGTCGTGTCCCAAGTAGACCACTTGCCATAGATCAAGGGACATTTCGATACATTAAACGTGCCCATTCGGATTAGTCCGTGGCCGTTTGACGCTTATTCTCTGTGCGCAAATAGTGAGTAGGGAACCGTGCAAAAGCGAAGAGAGGGCACCAGGGACTAACGGAAGAGACCAGGATTCGATCCAGGATTCGAACCGTAGCATCTTCAAGTCCGCGTACTATCGACGCGGCATACGCCCGCCGTAATCTGAGATTCTCGTCTGTGTACATCGGTTGGCTGTGGCATCGAAGACTGGCCAGGGATCTCGCGACAGAAGATCAGAGCGCAGTAGGAGCCGCCCGCTCTATTCGTGAGAGTCTACGGTCTATTAGGTCTGCTATTAGCGAAAATCTGCATTTTGTAGAGCTTTGGCTAGCAATCCGTTATCGTTTAATGCTCTTGCACGTCTAGCGCGAATTCGCAGGAACGGTTGGGGACTTTCAGGAGAACGAGCGGGCGATCAATCATCCCGTTCGGTTCGGATCACGCCCTGTGGGCCGGATCGAGAACCCAAGAAATTCGAGACTTAGGTACGGTGTTAACTACATGTTTGACTACTTAGGGCTTCAGGAGGCACGTGACCACCAACGGAACTGCCCTTGGGAGGGAGCGTGGCCAAATTTCATACTGAACTCGTCCCTCGCGTTCTATAAGTAATTCTGAACTGGTGACAGAAGGGCAAGCGGATTTGCTCTCTCATTTGTACCGCGTTTGGCCACTTGGCCTGATTGCGCATATCGCTAATGTCAGGCCATCTGTAACTTACTGGTGTTGGGCGAATGATCTTCTCCTAATCAAGAATGTCGATGTCGCCGATTCTGCACAATATTCGAGGAACAAGAGCTAGTCGCCACATACAAATATGCAAAAATTGACGAGATCCCGCACATGCTCCAAAGAAAGTATCTAACGGAAGAAGGAGGAGTCAGTTTTGAAGAGCGTGGCACGGTTGATTTTCTAGCCTATTGTGCTGCGGCATGAGACGGCTTTCTGTTACCCTTTCATTATTTTCTTTCTCAATTATCCTGGATTCATCAATATTCTTTCTCGGGCTGAAATACCCGCACTTTCTTCCCCGATGTTTCCAACTATGCTAAGACAGAGATCAACATCCCAGTTTCACCAGTATCAGCTTGTTTGGACTCATCGTTGAACCATGCATGAAAAGCCCGGCTGCATGATGCGTACCTCCTGTGTCGTGAGATTAGCGCACCACCGTGTTGCGGACACCAACTAGGATCATTTTGAGGAGAGCTCTTGACAGCAAACGGTGTATGGTGAGCTTCTCAATCAAATTGCAATAGCCGGTGCCCGGATTTGAGTATAAGGCGGTATCTCCTCAGAGTGGCGAGGTGGCGAAGGAAGAGGGATCCGCGACAGACTAGGCTAATATAAAACATCCGAGTACATAAATCCTATCACTTAAAATAAGATATCTATATAATACAATTCTGACAATAACTTGCATATCCTGACAAGATGATGAAGTAGTACTTCGACGTGCACAATGCTCTGCGACTGTCGTCTTGGATGGGTATTCGTTGACTCCTATTTTTACCCGGTCGCAGGTCTGATACACCAGAACGTACCAAAAATAGAAATGACAGCAACAGCACTACTAATACCGAATTCAATCCCCCAGACACCGGATGCTCCAACCTACAGAGAACAGACAATGAGTCATCTTCAAATCGCTCATTGGCCCGAATATCAAGGATGTGCTCACGTGGATTACAATCTTATCGAGATCCATCCTGAGAAAAGGAGGTACTTTCGCTCCAGCGATGAAGAACAGTGGGGGAGAATACTGAACCATGACCTTGACAACAACGTTGGACTCGCCCCTATCGTTATGGTCTCCCGACTAGCGCTTGACAATGCGCGAAGAGGCAGTCGAGATGTAAGTGATGGCCGGTCGCCACCGGTGCTTTTGTTTCGTATTGGAGAGATGCTATGCCTTGATGGGCAATCTCGCGTGAGGGCGATCTTGAATCCTAGGACAGGGTCCATGACGAGAAAATTTGATTTGGTCCATCTGGTCCTTGACGGTGAGCCCCCTATTTCCGCTGACGGCACATGGGATTTGATGGATGACAAGCTGCCCTGATCAGAAATGGACGATCGTAAGCGACATGAGATTCTCTACGGTTCCTGCTACCAGATTCGTCCCAACTGCAGTAAGCTCTACACCGAAATCCAACAGACCGAAAACTTCGACGGGCGGCGGAGAAACCTACAGCTGAAGTCTACACTCAAGAAAAGCGAGCTAGAGGGCCTGAGGGCTCTGAAAAATTGTAAAAGGCTGTCTGATGCGTACAATAAAGTCAGGGAGGCTTTGCCGACCATGGCACACGGCTTTCTGTTCAGTCGGTTCAAGGCTTACCATGCCACATTATGCGAGGTTGTGAGTCAACAAAGCCCGTACTGTGCCAACTATGGCAGTTCTGACAGCAGGCCAGTCGATGGAACGGTATTTGGTGAGGTACATCTACGAATTCTGGCAGATTATGGGCAACGATGCGAGGTCAAAGATCGAGGGATTGGAGGAATTCCCGCTAAACCAAATACCCTCAGAAGCAATTGATCGGCTTCAAGGATTAATGCCAGCGACATCAAGCAAAGATCAATCAGAAGTTGACGAAGCCTTTTCAGTGCCTGAAATGTTTGGAGAGCTCAGTGAGACGCACCGAGAGGCGTTGAAAGACAGTATCTTAAGCTCACATCACATGATTCCCTCCTTCAAACTCTTCACAGTGCACATGCGAGTTCTAGAAAGGGTATCCGGCTGCCTCAAAGAAATGCTCGGCCTAAATGGGCAGCATGGGGCCCGCCGGCAAGGATGTTCGAGGCCACTCGAGACCATGCTACGAGAAATGTATACTTTGGATCGGAACAGTGACGATGAGTATCACATCCAGACTATGAATGGATGGCGGACCATCCGCGCTCCTTTCGAGGACCGGCGAGATCTCAGTTGCCGTCAACTCTGGCTCTTTGCGATGAGGCACGCGGTCGGAGTGGGTCAGATGGATCCCGATCTTTTCGCCCGCGTAGCGACACGCCTAGGGTTCTACTCTGACTACATTACGGTAAATGCGGGCGCGTGTGCCGACTCAGCTGAGGATGAGGCTCTCAATCCACCATCTTCGCGGTGGGTGGACCTTGCAACCGTCTCTGTTGAGGAACGGCTAGGACAGAAAGGAGGCCGATGGCTCAAGAAGATCGAAGACGCTCAGAGGTATCTATTTTTTGATATTGCGGAGACCATCGGAACCAAGTCTGACAAAGCTTCACAAGAACGGAAAAGATGCACAACTCTGATGGAGTTGGCAAGCATATACCGTGCTCTCTTCGGGCAGCCTCTCTCACCCTCTCCATATGCCGTAATGCCCCACGCAGAAAGTGATACTCAATTGGCCCTACATGCAGCGGCTAGTGAGCCTAGCTGGCCACAAGATCCGCCGCCCGACCGGAGTGTTAATTCCCCTGCGCCACCAATCGGGCAGACAGAGCAGTATGATGATACGGTAACGGATACCCAGCACCTCCTCCCGGGCGTTGGCGAAGAGGAAGAGCATGGTTCGGCCGAAATCGTCACCACGGAATCACCTCTGGTTAATAGGGCGCTTGGCTTGAGTGGGCTCCGGCTTCTCGATGTACTGCCCGCAGCTTCGATGATAGGCAACTGGCTCTCGCCAAGTACACTTGAACCAATACGCATCCCGATTCCGCGAGGAAGTCCCAACCAACAGATGCAAATGGCAATCCGAGATGTGGCGGACCTCAACGGGAACATCGGGGACACGGAATCGATACAGAGCGATAATGGTCTCCAACTGGAGAATTTAAATACCACTTCGCCGTCGACCTTTGATGGCCAGATTGACGGACAGCCAGGGAATCTACTTCAATTAACTATGGGAGCCGAGGAGCCGTGTACCGAAGCGTTGGGAGATACTGGCCGCGCAGCTCACACCTCCACAAGGGGGGATCCCGGTGAGGTACACCGATCGGAACTGCAACACGACAGACCCCGAACGGCCCAGATCCAGGACGGAGAGAGCCAGGCCACAGTTCCCAATGCCTCGGTTGGCCTAAATTCTCATGATACCATTCCGCATGAAGAAGATAGGGCATGGTACGGGGGAATCGTGAATGGTGATAGCCTACAGAGTTTACAGGTCGATACCGAACAATATGAGTCTGGCAACGCATTATTTGAGGCCGAGAGTATGTCGACGGAAGAGGGGCAGTCTGAACACGATCCCGAGATGGACATGGGAATTCCCACGGCGGGTCATGAAAGGCAGGGGTCAGAGGCAACAAACGCTCCGCAAGTGATGGTAGAGAATGAGAGACCCGTCTTCTCTGAGACTCAGGATAAGATACCAATCATCGACGTGGGGATTGCACCGCCCGATGATCCCCCTGTTGCTCTTGGTAGTCAAGATCAAGGCAACGAATCGTCTTTGAACACCCAGTCAAGCCCTAGCCACGGGGAGCCATTACGCGAAAAGGAGATCGAAGTGACCGTTGATGCGGGGGTGCAGCAGAGACCACCACCCCCCGGGCTAGGCCGGACCGCGGGTCTCCCTACAGCTACCAGTGCGCCTAACTGGCAGGCACCTGATATGATGGATGTAGATGAACCGCCAAAAGATCAAGCCTCGTTCAAGGACCGATCAGCCAGCTTCTCAACCACTCCTTCATCAAATAATGCCTCGCACACCTTTTCATCGACCCCAGGCTCTCCAGTACGCTCCCGGAAGCGCTCCACTAAGGGCAAAAACATATCCCGCAAACGCTCTAGTTCAGGTGGCTCTAGCTACATGCCCAAACGACGTTGTATGGAAATCGTCGTCGGACAGCGACGACTGAGTAGGGCATTGCTAGAACGTGCAAGGACAAGACTACGAAAGAAGAGAGCCTTCGTTCTCGACTTCTCAGTTTCTGGTCGACCATTTGTACGTTCTGATAAAATCGTTCATGGGCCGCGCTTACTCGCTGCTACGGAGGAGCTATTATCTTCTACCCGAGAGCTACACACGCAAACGGCAGCGGCAGTCGATGGTAATGCACCCGGGCCCTACCAGGCTTTCGACAGCCATCAGACAAAGGCCGGTGGAAAAAACCCCGCCCATCAGCAACAAACCTATCCTAGTGCCGTACCAATATCGTCAAATATTACATGTGGAGCGACTGGCATTAGCGAGCCATCGGGCAAGCGACCGAGAGAACAAGGCAGTAGCGCCTCTAGTGATGGCGATAGCCCAGCGGAAGAGAGAAACAAATTGGATGCAGAGAATCCCGCTCTGGTGGATACTCCAAACAAACGTCTTTGCTATGGGCTGAGTGATCCGCAAGGCATCGTAGTAGTTGACGCCGCCCGGAGACCTCTCGTGGAAGATATCACCATCAATCATTTGAGTAATAATGCGTCATCTAGGAAACGACGAAGTCAAGACGGCAGCGGTACTCCCAGTGACAGCGACACCCTAATGAAAGAAAGCAGCGAATTGATTGAAGAGCATCGCCATTCAATGGAAACTTCTAACAAACGGCTCTGCCTCGGACTCAGTAATCCGCAAGACATCGCATCAATTTACGCTCGCCGACCTGTGGCCTTAAATCACGCGGCGACAATTGCCACTTTGAACCGATCTCAACCCGGACAGTCTCAGGCCGAGGAAGCTGCCCAGAATCGATCAAACTGCGTTCCTCTACTCATCAACTCCAACGAAGAAGCGGCTTATTCCAACCCTCTATCTCTAGATCCGGGATTGCAGGCTTCTGATACTCAGGGTGATACTCAGGGCGATACTCAGGGCGATACTCTCATGGTTGATGCAAAAACAACAGGAAAGTCTCGCCGAAAGAAGCCACAAAAAGTCCTTAGTCGTCAGCATCAACTGACCGACAGCCTCGCCTTTATTGTAGTGCTGCTGGGCCCTGAAGTAAAGTTCGTTCATTGTCGGGCAAAAGCAACGATCAAACCCTTCCTTGAGCGACACATCAGAAATAGTGGCGACACCGGCAATTTCTTTAATCGAAATCTACGGATAGTTGAGTTAGATCCTAGCCAGCCCGGAGCAACGGGCATGGATCAATTTTTCAGGGCGGAAGACATTCTGGTTTACCAAATGACTGACCACAACGAGTTCAATACGGTGACTCTGGTGAAAAAAATCAATCTTGCAGTATCTTTGAAGAAAGAGGAAATAATACTTTCCGCCTCGCGAAGGCCTTTATATCGATTCAGGGCTCCCCGGCGCAAAAGTTAGACTATATTATAACGCTGAAGCTGGGGCACCCAAGATTTGCAAATGCTGGTTTGTTTCCGGGAAAGACGGCAATGGCTCGCCCGTGAGGAATGGAAGGCCAGCTTTTCATTCCATTCCAAACATTCACATTCACAGCGACTATTGAGTTTTTTCTCGGCTTAGGGTCCGAACACTATCAAGCCTCATCACACTTCTGTCCTGATCTAAGGTCGGTATGAAACTATACCTTCTTTGATAGTGATCAATATTTGTTTTTCTTGACATTGTCAATAGAGAAGACAGGGCTCTAGTGACTATAAGAGGGCATGAATCAAACAGTTCCTTACAGTATGATGCGAGCCACCATCTCATCATTGTCACAGAGAAAGGTTTCGTACATTACGGGAAAGGCAACAGCGGGTTAACTAGGGGATTGTTTATCATAATATATTTCAATCAAGAACACAAATAATTATGACCCTTCCAATCAGAAGACCCCAATCTGGCTCCAAGGTATCTTGAACCCTTCCCCATTGAAGAATACACTCTTGTCCCTCGAGATCAGGTTCCTTCACTTCCATCAGGTCTCTTCATCGTTTATCGCACTGACACTAATGGCTGGAAGCTTCCCGCTTGGGTCCTGTTCCATGTCGAACTTAACTCTCTGATTACTGTATAATGGGCCACTCTAAAGCAATAGCAATTGTGTTTCAGTACATTAGCAAACAATTGTATCCTTGCTCGATTATGCAGTACATACCTTCATGCCAGAAACGTGGAAAAAAAGCCCTGTCCTTCATTGATCTGTCCATCGTTGCTCTCTTGGAAATCGATACCCCTTTGTTTTAACTCCCATGATAGGTTTCTCTGGGGTGATAGGTTTCTCCGGGGTTATAAATCCATATTTTTTTCAGTACTGAACCATTTGACTCTGCCGTGCACCATCACTGCGGACTCGAACGTTATTCTGGGAAGTAGGCCGATGGAAAGAAAGCAACTCTGTAATTTCAAAGCGTAATGTTAGTGTTACGGAGAAATTAGATCAATGCAGGTGAACCTACGCAGCACAGTAACTACTTCGTCGGTGTTACATAATTGATTTCCCGCGTAACGTAATTACGGCCGAGCAGGTCACACGGTTGGCCGGGTCACCCTAAAACCCCATACTAAACGCGATTATTCAGGCCATGATATATCAACAACCGTAGGTTATTTTTGCTTAGATGTTCGAATATAGGCTTTCCTTACATTTTACAATAATACAACTTAAATTTAGGTGATTTAGGTAATTTAGATGATCACTTTGATGCCTTACCATAAAAGTACGCCGTAATTTTGACGAGAGGAACGTAAGTATATGTCTCTTTTGATACTTCTGGTAATCCTCCGGCACTATGCTAGTAGATTCTAAATTCTATCTATATCATATAGTTTTGATTTCCTATCACAAATAAATATGATTGTTGAGATATAAAGTGGTAAATTACTATAGGTTTTGGGGTGACCCGCCCAACCGTGTGACCCGCTCGGCCGTGGATTGTACGTTAACTAACGTAATTCCCAGCCGTCCCGAACACCCCCAAACACCATAGTATTCAAAGCATCCCTCGCAGTTCGGTCAAACCTGGTGCTCACAACCATCTATCCGTCAACCTAATCGGAATTTCTTGCATACCATAAATACATTTAAATCTGACAGCAGTCTGGCACTACCTTGCCACGTTGAGAAAACCCAATTGGTGCAAACGGAAGAGAGGCTCAATGCCTAAGCTAACATTACCAGACCGAGCGAGAATGTTCCGAGCTCTGCAGCATACTTATACGCCACACACGGCGATTTAAACTGAAACCGGCAAGGCGGTATGTGGAGGCTCAAAGGCCAAGAATACCTTTGCATCGCATTATGAATCGCACGAGCTGGCTCACTCCCTTTTTGAGATGTACTGTGTCAAGATAGGTTAAAGGTTTATCGCACTTATGACCCCGTGGTTTTCTTTGAACTGAGATCAACTCTATAAATAACAGTTGCGTATTTTTGCCTGTATCAGCTAGTGATTCCAGGCACTGCGTAAAGGTCTACTTCAGAATATGATACGTTCAAAAATAGCACTTTTAGCGAACTGCCTCTTCTCGCTAAGTATATGAAGCATAATCTGCTTCCTCAGTTTTGGATCCGCAGTAATTGCCCCTGTAGCATACTGAGCCTACAGCTAACTATGCCCTTCCAGGCTGCAAGGTATAAAATTGAACTGCGTGCTAGATAACTCCTCATCTATTTTTGGGTCTGTTCAGTTTCACTTTTGACACCTTTCAAGCACAGCCCAGTCACACAGGCCCTCTGCAACACCCGGGTGAGTCTTACACCTTACTGGATTGCATGAAAAATGTAATATTCACATACCTGGCTCGGCGATCTCCACTGCCTGATGAATTAATGAGCATCTATATGGAGCAGAATTCAGGGCCTGCCATAACCCTACATGAGATTCTTTGAAATGCCAGTGTCCGTAACCTAATGATTGACTTGTGGACGGTGCTGGACGATAAGTCAGATGAGAGTAGATGGATTTGAGGGGACTTGAAATTTTGATTTTATCAATTCCCTCATTTCAAGTGAATTCAAGTTTTCTTCTCAATCTTTAGCCTTCTCACGGGATGTAGACAATCACAACGCGTCCGAACTTTCTTTGATATCTATCAAAACATCGAGAAGAGAGGCAAAATGTACTCAATTCAAAGACTGTCTTAAAGTGAAACGCTTGAATCGGCTGAATTCCAGACTCCAGACCTGATCTTGAACTAGTTTATCACGATTGACGTTGGCATTTCTCTGAAGATTTATAATAAGGCGAGGAACCCAGAGTTGTGACTTTGGCGCCATTCCAGAACTCCAATCAGTGACCAAAACATTTTCCAACTCGTATCACATGTTCAAGGTAATTTTTGGATTGCTTCGTAATTCTAATGTTGGTCCTGTAGAAATTTGGTCGTGCTACAGTGGCGTTCGTCGACACGACCCATTTCGAAATCAAGAAAGTGGTCCTTCAGACCGTAATCACATGATGTGTAATACCGAATATGATAAAAGGATCTGAATTACATTGCTCCTACAACCAACGTAATGTTACAAAAGCTACAGAACTGCTAACGCAAATTAGCTGACAACCTCTGCTAACCTCTAGGGTTTCATAATTCTGACGGCACGAAAAGCGGTTTCAGAGCCTCAAGACAGACAAAATGTCACTGCTCGGTTTGCCTTCCGAATTACTACTTGTCGTTGCAGATTTTCTGGTGGCCGAGGGAGACATTAACCCATTGGCTCAAGCCAACCGCTGCGCTTATTCTCTACTAAATCCGTACCTGTATCGACGCAATTCGGTGGGTTCCGGAAGCTCGGCTCTATTATGGGCAGCCCGTCAGGGTCGGGAGGAGACAGCTCGAATATGTATTTCTGAAAGAGCAAATGTTGGGGTGATCGATGGCGTTGCCAGAACGCCGTTGTCGCGCGCGGCTGGGAATGGGCACGAGGGGGTGGTGAGGCTTATGCTAGCAACTGGGAGAGTTGATGTCGATTCCAAGGACTTAGAAGGTCGCAGTCCGCTGTCTCATGCTGCCGGTAATGGCCACGAAGGGGTTGTAAAGCTGTTATTAACAACAGGGAAGGTGGATGTCGACGGAAGGGACGACCTCAATACCACACCGTTTTCTCACGCTGCCGGAAACGGCCACGAGAGGGTAGTGAGCCTGTTATTAACAACAGGGATAGTGGATATCAATGCAGAAGATAACTTCAACATCACACCGTTATCAGAAGCTGCGCGCAATGGCCACGAAGGGGTAGTGAGGCTGCTACTAGCGACCGGGAGGGTGGATGTTCACACAAAAAACGCAAAAGGTCGTATTCCGTTGTCTCGCGCTGCCAGCAGGGGCCATGAGGGAGTGGTGAGCCTGTTACTATCGACTGGGAGATTGGATACGTACTGGAGTCGAAATGTCGTAGACCGTTGTCTCGCGCTACTCGGAGGGGTTTGGAAGTAGTGGTGAAGCTATTGCTAGCGACCACAGGTGCGGATGTCAACTCCAATGACTGTGGTTATAACGTACCATTATTATGGGCCGTTTTTTGTGGCTATGAGATGATGGAAAAGCTTTTATTTGTAACTGTAAAGGTATGTGTCGACAGTTATAGGTCACTCGGAAGGGCTATACAGGTTAGTGAAGCTGATGGTGGATCCGGCGGGTGGATGTCAACCTAAAACGCTCCGTTGTCAGTGGGCGTAACGAAGTCGTATCTTGTAACCCAGCGTAGAGAGGGACTGCGAGTCTAAACGATAATGATATTCTTGAGCTAGCTACACGATATTACGAGTTCTGGCGGCATATTGAGTCACGGAAAGGGCTATCGCGTCACGGATAGGTCATTGTTGAGCTTCTTAAGCGACAGGGTTGTATTCCTAGCCCGCTGCGTAAGGCAACTGGGTATAGTCGGAGCTGGACAGTTATTATTATTATTAATCAAGTTTATTGTCCGTATCGAGCCCTAAAGCTATGACAGACCACGGGTCTGAGGTTGGGTCTGTTTCCGCTTGGTATAGCTGTTTCCAGACCCCCGCTGCTATGAGTTCCTGGGCGTGAGCCCCATGTATATACAGTCAGGTCCTTTTCCTCGCCCCAAGCCGCCTATTTGCGCAGGGCATTCGAGCCTTTTGTGGCTCTCCTCGGTGTCTCAACCGGGATGGGTGTCCCCTAGGCTGAGTGCCTAGGCTACCCTTCCTGCTATCCTTCCCCCATCCTCTCAGTTTCCTCCAAGTCCTCTAATCCCCATTCATCATCTCGTCGAGCTCGCTCTGCCAAAGCCAGGTGATGGTCTTGAGGCAGGGCTGCCTTCGTCATGGCCAAAAATTGTAAGATGGCCTCTGTTGCCTTCGGTTCCCCAAGAAGCCTGCCTTCTGGGCACTCTTCGGCTGCTGACGGTCTGGTGACCCCAGCTCGATCCAGCGCGCGGTACAGCTTGATTCGCTGGTGCTGCCACGCTCGACATTCAAAGAGAACGTGATGCACGGTCTCTTTCGGTGCATCGCCTTTCTCACACGCAGGGCTTTCCCGTGCGTGAATCTGGTGGAGGTGAGCTCCGATAGCCGCATGGCCGCTCTTTAACTGGAAGAAGCGGGTGGCCAGCGGTTTCAGGGCTCGCGATGCGACTGGGTCCAGTGTCCAGCCTCGATACGGTCGATAGGTTCGCTGTTTATAGCGAGAACGCTTTGCTAAATCTCGGGCGAGCCAGACTTGTTTGCGGTTTTGGATGTTCTCCGTGCACGTCCGGTTGACAAACGCCAGTGAGAGTCCTGTGATTCCTTCTGGATGGCACCCCGGTCGACTAGCCGCGAGCTTTGCCGCTTCATCAGCTTTCTCATTTCCCTCGATTCCGGCATGGCCGGGCACCCATTGAATGATGGTTTCTCGGCCTCGCTCCTGTAGAGCTCTGGCTGCTGCGTGAGCTCGAAGCGTCAGTTCCTGACCGGGGCCTGCTTGCGTGTGTCGCAGCCTCGCAATCGCGGCTTGGGAATCCAGCAGAACTGTGATTGGACCACTGTCATCCACTTTCAGTGCGGCCTGGAGGGCCTGCACGACTCCCACAAGCTCCGCATCAAAGACTTCTCGTCCCGTTCCAAGGGGAAAGCTCCGGGTCCTCCACTCTCCGCAAGGCTCTTGCCAGGCAATCCCTGCTCCTGTCCGGCCGTTCTCGAGCCTCGACCCATCTGACCAAATCGCGCTGCCTGGTTGCACCGTCCGCGCTGCGGTGAGAGAGTCCTCAGTCCTTTGGACAATGATCCTCCCTAGAAATCCGCTGCCATTACCACGCCGAGCGCTCTCGAAGCCCGCAGATGGATCGGCTGGGAGGATGTTTGCTAGTTGTCGCGCTAGGTGCTGTCCTAACGACCATGGTCCCCGGCCGTGCGGTTCGGCCCAGAGTCGATTTCCAGGGGTGTGCTCCCCAGGTTGCGCATGTTGGTCGCCCTCCCGAAAACTAACCGGGAGGATTGATCTGGCTGGACTATCGTCCGGTAGGCTAAGCAGCCGAGCCGTGTACCGCAGCTGACGGCCCTCAAGGAGGACCTCGGCCGGCGTTAGACCCGCTTCCCTATTCAAGAGACCCACGGGTGTGGTCTTAAGCATTCCTGTGATCGCACGGGCTTGTCTGTTGATCATCCGCTGCATTCCCGTGATACAGTCCTTTTGGCCGCGCCACCAGAGTTCTGCTCCGTACAGGGCTACCGACTGTACCGCAGCCACCTGGATCCGATGGACCAGGCCTGGCGCTAGGCCTTGTACGCGACATAAGGATTGAACCCGAGATTCTGCATTCCGGGTCTTGCGAAGGCGTGTCTGATAGTGCATCTTTAGTGTGAGGCCGGCGTCTAGCCAGATCCCCAGCCACCGGGTGGCCTCGTGGTTAAATGAGACTGAATGGCCTCCTACCATGATGCGGGCCCGCTGAATTTGATTCCGTAGCTCCTGTCCACGCTTGCGGGTGAACAAGACCGCCTCGGTCTTCTTCGCCTCGAACTGCACGAGGTTGCTCTCACCCCATTCGATTGCAACCTGGGCAGCTTCCTGTAGTTTCTGACATGCTTCCTGGACCGAGTACCCTGGCGCTAGAAAGCCCATATCGTCTGCGAACGACAGCAGCCGTACCCCCGGGATGGCCCTTTCAATTGCGTCGAAGATCCCGCTTAGGTAGATAAGGAACAAAATTGGGGACACCGGGGAACCTTGAGGCACGCCTGAGTCGATCCTGTGGGCTGGACATTGTATATTGTCGATGACGAGCTGGACCAGTCGACCGCTCAGGAACGACTGTACCCATCGGATCAAGTCACCGTCGAAGCCTAGCTCTTGCATGCGAATCACGAGTTTTCTATCGTTGACATGGTCGAACGCGCCCGCCACATCCATGAAAAGAGCCGCCATGAGCTGCTTTTGTTTCCACGCATCGTGAGTGCTCTGGATCAAGCATGCCACGGCATCCACTGCGCTACGTTGTTTGCGGCCACCCATCTGTCCGGGGTGAAGGCTTCCTGTCGTCTCACAGTGATCTGCAATAGCCTCTGCCGCGATCTTTTCCACCACCTTCCCTAGGCAGTTTAGCAGGCTGATGACCCGATATGCCCTGACGAGCGTATGGTCCGGCTTATCGAGTTTTCTCAGTAAGATTCCCTTAGCGGTCTTCCATGCTTGTGGGTGAATGCCTAGCCGGAAGCACTGCCGGGCTAGCGCTACGATCCGTGAGCTATCCCATTCCCACACGAGTCGAAGGGCTCGAAAATTCAGCCTGTCGATGCCGGGCGCCTTTTGAACCGCCTGATGGAACAGGGCTCTCTTGACCGTTGCTTCGTCTATGCACTTGTGGAAAGATCCTGGGAGAACTTCAACAGCCTCCCTGTCGCCCGGCGCTGGTGGAAAGGCGGTTTCTCGGACCAGTGCCTCTTTCTCGCTGATAGACACGGCTATCTCTCCTTGCGGCCCTTTGAGGGTGGGGGTGATGGCTGTTGCTTTGGGCTTGGTGAGCCTAAGCGCTTGCCAGCATCGGGCCGTTTCCACACACGGGTGGTCTGGGGTGTCCGTCGGCCCTGCCAGGAAGGTTTCCCAGCACGTTCGTTTCGCCCTTCGAATAGTCCTGTAGTAATCGTTCCTTGTTTCTCGAAGGTCGATCGTGGTGATGTGCTGCCCCTGCCACGCTCTTCTCGCCTGGCAGTAGGCCTCGCGCGCCTCTTTGACTTCTCGATTCCACCAGCGTTTGGACCGTGGGGTCACTCGCACTGGCTTCGCATACTGGTTGAGCACTGCCGTAAGCGTTTCCTGCACCCATACTGCCTCTCCCTCGACCTCCTCCGCCGTACTTGCGTCGTCTAGGAGCCCTCTCTGTTCGGCTTCTGCTTGCCACATCTGTTTCGCTTGCTCCAGAGCTTGGCTGTCTGCCTGGAGAGCCTGGATCTGCCACCCCGTCACTTCGTCCGATGGGGGTTCCCATCCGTGCTCTATTGGGGCCCATTCCATCACCAGCAGCTCGTGATCTGACCCGGTTGTGTGGTCCTCATCCACCGTCCACACCTGCAAGGGCCCCATGTCCACTGTCGTCAAGCTCAGGTCGATAATTGAGATCCCCGGCGTTGTCTTCGGCCGTGTCGGGATCCCTAGCGTGTTGTTGATATAGAGACTTTCGCTCTCGATCAGATCCTCCAGTGGTCTCGCATTCGTGCGACTATTCGCTTGCGGGTTCCATAGCGGGCTATGTGCGTTGAAGTCTCCGAGAAGTAAACATCTACCCTCCAGAACATTGTCCCAGTACACATCCTCTATCGCTCTCCTGCGTTCCTCGATGTCCCCCTGCCAGCATAGACCCGGACCAAGCCAGTTATCATAGCAGTTAATCACGCGGGTTCTTCGCTTCTTTTCCTTCGCTCGGCCCAGCTCCCAGACGTCCACAGCCATGATATATGGGTGATCTATGAGATCTGTACGGGCTTCCACTACCACCTGGTTGAATAAGTCGCGCCGGATTGCCACGGCTACCCGGCGATTTCCCTGTGCTCCCGCCTCGGGCCAGTAGATCTGGTATCCGCCGTGTCGGAATTCATTGCCTATATAAGGTTCTTGAAGGCATACTAGGCCCACCCCTAGCTCTAGCCCAGCCTCGAGTGCCGCAATCGTAATTGCATAGGTCTTGCGGCAGTTGTGTTGTAGGATGCGCATTATTGATCAGATTGGTCATCCACCGTCGCGTTAGTCCCTTCCGAGGCGTCGTCACTGAGGTCCATCGCTTCCTCTGCTCTTGGCTGTCGGTCTGCGGGGGATTGCCGATTCGTCGGGGCTAAACCCTCCGAGGCTACGCTGCTACGCACTCCCGCGGTAGGCCTTTGCAAATCGATCGTGGGTGATCCCGGGCGATTCGGGGCCGACGGCACCGAGTCGCTTCGATAGGCTTCCCTGCTATCCCGTTGCTGCTTTCGAGCCGCACGCCTAGCTGGGCAATTTCCAGCGGTGGCGGAATGTGGCCCTCCACAGTTACCACATTTCGCGGGCGTGTGTTGGCAGGCGGTGCCTGCCTTAGCCGAGCATTCTACTACGCGACAAGTGTGCTCGTGTCCCTCATGTGGGCCCGCACAGATAAAGCAACATGGCGGATTGCTCCCACAGGCTTTGAAGCTGCGATGGCCAAGGCGGCAGCATCGAGGGCAGACCGTATCTACCCCCACTTCCCAGTAGTGTTCTGTCTTATACCGGTTTCCTCCAAACCGAATCCCATGGATCAGAAGCTCCCGGGCCTCCTCGAGGGACCCTACAGTGACGACGATAGTAGACCATTTCCTGCTGCCATCCTGCATATCCCTGTGTCGCCGAAGCCACGTAGGGTCTCTCTTCAGTCGGATCCGGCTTCCTAGTTCGATTTCCTCCCTGGCAAGGCCTAGTCCACAGCTTAGGTAGCGACGAGTCGGAACTCCGTGCACCTTGACTCGGTACCACTGCTCCGGTAGCTCGGCCGAAATGATTGCCGGATCTGCCTGTCGTGCTGCTGCAACCACCAAGTCCCAGTAGGCAGGTACTAGCATAGACCCTAGAGCTTCTTTCTCCAAGAGCACGGTGACCGCACCAGTGCTACTATATCCCGCATCAATTACCCGGACGAAGCCTGGGAATTCGGCTTGGGCAAGTCCGCGGTTGACCGCAAGGATGATGTCCTCTTTGTCCACACGGGGGCCGTTTGGCTCTGCTCGCGTCGAAAGACAATTCGTCTGGCTTCTTTCGGGGCGTTTTTCGCCGGCGTAAGCGCACTAGGTTGGGCTTTCTTGCTTGGGTCGGTTCTTTTTGACTGTTTTCTCTTGTGTACAACTTCTTGCCAACCGTGCCCTCCAGGCTTGGTGGCCAGCAGTGCGGCGATGTCCGCGAAGCTCGATGACGGTTGGTTGTGACGAGATACGGGCTTAGGTCCTGGTACGTAGTCTTGAGCGCGGGCTCGGAGATGGTCTTGATCGTGAGTGCGGAGTGTTTTTGGCACCGTTGGCCCACGCTCAGTGGACTGTGGCACTGCGGTTTGCTCTGGCGTCGCCTTTCGAACTTGTTCTAGTTCAGCCCGAAGCTGGGTGACTTCGCTTTCCAGTGTGGCGATGCGTTCTTTGAGCAGGTCTTCCTGAGCCTGCTGTTCAGCCTTCCAGCTCTCTAGGTCTTCGGCCAACTGTGTCTGTATCTGTTCCAGCCGGTCCTGGTACACCCTTTGCACTTGCGCTAGGAGGCCTGCGAGTGCTTTACCCGTGTCCTCAACATCTGTATCCAAAGTGGCTCGCCCCAGCACCCGGGACGCCTTCCGCTTGACATTTCGAGCCTCGAGGGCCCTATGAGGAGTCGTTTCACGTGCAGGTTCGGTCAGCGACTGCCCCAGTTCAATCAAAGGCGCTGGGACTGTATCAGAAAGCCAGCGATTTGGCGTTGGAGTTTCGAGCCCACCGCACAGTGATGAGCTGCGGTCGGGAAGATCAAGGAACGACGCGTTCATTCCACCACCACCACGTGGTTCTAGGACCTCCATGGTGGTTTAAAGTGGCCGTAAGGCCTCTCTCGATTGGTTGACGCGTAAAAATTACGTGTTTTCGATAGGTGCTGATTTTTGGTTTTCTCGCTCCTTATTTTGGGTTTTTTTTTTCACACTGTGGTAGCTGGACAGTTAGTTGGCATGTTGAAGTTAGGATGAGTTTTTCCATGCTTGTAGCCTACCGATGCTCGAGTATTTCTGTTTTGTCATGCAGAATAAACCATGTTCAGTACTACTAATTCTACTTGAAAAGCGTAGGCAAGACGTACAGTCGGACCCCTATGCAGGTCGTCCAAAGTGGTCATGTCCATTATAAAGCTCATTTCCTCACAGAAATCGTGAGATAGAGCCTTAGTCTGCGAGATTGTGGAGCTCCGATATTCGGCTGTGATCTCTCAACAGGCTTTTCAATCTGAATTCAGTACCGGTTAAGAACGTGTCACAGGGTGATAGAATAGAGGCAGAGGGAATATATGTCCGCTGGATTTGTTAAAACCAGAGTTAATCCATTTGAAAATTCGACGGGTTCAGATCTTCCAGAATGAGGCATCTAAAGTCGGCAATTTCTAGATGTCTATCGCCAATCTGCGGTGCGAACTCGAACGGACAGCGCAATATCCACTGATTCAACTGGAACGAGGTGACCGTAGAGGTCCGGCATGCCCCATTACATGCTCAGAGCCACGCGGAGAATAGCTCCAATGTGGACCAGAGGATAGGATGTAGAACTTCAAAATTGCGTTATAGCCGTCTTCTTGCTTTTTAATTCTCCTGCTGATCGATGCTACATAGCAGAATATAGAATTGGGCTGTTGGGTGAGACCACTAAGATATGGCCAACTCGGCAATGCAGCAAATTTCTTTGCCAAGGGTGCCTTTGGCGGTCAGAGAAGCTCACGAAGACGTGCGGCGCAGGTCATTAATGTATTTGCGCAGATTTGGGTGTTCGGTACCGATGTGCACCACTCTAAAATGCAGGACTCTCGCAAGGCTCCCCCATATCGCCTATCCACTTCGCATTTTTCAACTGCGACCTAGTCGACCAGGCCGTCGACCCCCACCGTGGAGCATTAGCCTTCTTCGACGATTAATTCCGCTGACGGGTGGGTAGATACCTCGGGAAAACTCAGTCCGAGGATATTCCACAGGTCCAAGCATGGGCTCGGAAAACGGGGTCCAGCTTCGTAGCGGAGAGAACCGAACCCATCTATATCACCAGGAAGAGCCGCGAACAATGCCAAGGCCAGATCGCCATGATTGATATAACCATCAGACCTTCGACAGCCACCAAGCTCTTGGATGTGATCTTCGACCACGAGCTACGATGGGAAGAGTGATTATTTCGATGCTTTACTATAAACTAGGCCGCAAAGTGAGACATGTAAATCAATGTATCTCTATCTACACTCCCCGTCATGATCCTACAATTTGCTAGTAGATTCCAAATGCTATCCTTATCATAGTTATATCGTAAATATACATAGCTGTTGGGATAGGAAGTGGTGATACATCGCACTTACCGTGGGTTTTGGTCACCCGCTCGACCGTGGATTACGCTAACTAAACAACTAATCAACATAGTTGGCTAGTTGGTTATGTGCCTCGGATAAACCATTCCTAGGCCCTGAATTTGCGTGAGCAGCCTTCTTTGGTGGAATCGCGCTATATCAATTTGCAGGAGGATAGACTCAAACAACAGCATCTATGGTTATTTCCATCTAGCTTTCAACATGTCTTTTTTTGGCTTCACCATGATTCTACAAAAATATGGCAATATGCGGTTCTTCTCCAAGTCTGAACCCGCACCGACAAACACATTCCAAGTTCGGCTGAGCGACGCCTTGAAATTCAATCTTTTGATTAATTGGCTCCTCCATTCTGCCACTTCCTTCTGACGGGAGGGTCTTGGTCTTACTATTTGAATCATGAGTTTTTAAACCTATTCTTATGGCTAAAAGGGAACAAGCCGCTCAAGTACTGTATGGAACTATCAGTAGACGACGCAGACTCTCAAACACTCCCGTTGAGCCTCTACGTACCGGTTCAAGATCTCCTAATCTAAATTAGGTTGCGGATGAATCAACGTATTACTTTCTGCTAATCCGCTCGCTATGTTATGAAGAATGGCCTGACGAATCTTTTAGGGTCAGTTCAGAGGCCATATATTAGTTCCTCAATCTCCCCACCTTGATCCACCGCCGAAGTCGGCGCAATCGGCCCATTACACCAAAAGTCAAGCTTCGGCTCTGGTGACTAAACGAAGATCTTCTTTTGATACTCTCGTGACTACCTGAGCTGCAGATCATGCATATAACCGATATTTGGGGGGTGGGCAAACAGACTTCCAGGATCGAGGTTTGTGGTCCTGGACTTGTGACCACGATACATGGAACATTGTTGATTGAGCAGCCCATAGAAATTTCACCGGCCTTGTACTGCGCCCTGGAATCGGTTTTTCGTTGTTGATCATTGTCCGCAAGGTCCCGCGCACGAATTATATACGGGAACCAGACTTGTGACTGGCGTTGTTCTTTTGTCAATTTAAGTCCGCTGTAGATCAAAGGTCCGTGGCTAAATTTAGAAACGATCAGTTCTGGAAGATTATTATTAGATCGGAAAACTTAGGGCTTATGCAGGAGGACCATTTTAGAGAAAAAAACATAGAACAATCTTAATCTTGAAAATTAATTCGCCTTACTGTGCGGTACTTGTTACAGTACGGTTATATGTGACGATGTCTAAGTTAGGCTATCAGCATTGGTTCCGAACATTGTTTGAAGTCAAAGGGTATTCGGCCGTCGTTGGAACCATTAGTGCATGAATGCATCAGTTAGACCTCACCACATCAGGGGTTCGACGTAGACCTTTTCTGGCCCTACCCTCCCGGTGAGATGAAACAAAATGACTGAAGTCTATACCACACTGCCCAAGAGAGTTCACACTAGTCGTTGAGAGCACTGTGTATATATGGCGCAGCCCAAGTCTCGTGGGCCTATTGACAACTTTTGTCTCTTTCTGAGCTCTTATCATCAATACTCGTAAGGAACTCCAGACTCGGAAAGCGACCGGGCAGTGTTGAGCGGGGAAGTGGTAACCATCTTGATCTTCACACCACTCCTCTTGGGAAGCGAGATCTGTCGGGAGACAGGCCGACCAATACTGGGAGAGGGGATCATCAGTTTGCCGACACTTAGACTTGGCGCAGAATTGCTCAATGGCACCGAAGCCTTGAAATAAATCCCAGGAAAGCAGTTGCGATTGCCTAGGGCCTCGTTCAGGCCTTAGAAAGATTCTTCTACTCTCGGGATTATCAAAAATAAAACGTGTAAGCTGGATACAGATCTTCACCAAGTCTTCAATGTCATCGCTATTGTCGCAGATATCATCTGGCGTCGGCTGCGATTTCACATAATTCGTAATGTATCGGATTTCGCCCCGTGATGGAAAGGAAGCTCGGCGTTGCTCTGGAAGTGCTGCAAGGCCAAAAAACCTTGCGAGCATCAACCAAAACTGTTCTTCACTAATGAATCTTGACGTAGGGGAAGTAGATGAGACTTGGTTATACCTCCCTTTGAAATTCCACATTGTCTTGTGCATCGGCACCGTGGGTAGTTTGTGCAAGAAGCTGCCGAATCCGCTCACGTTGCTCTGGATCGACGCTTTGAGGCGGTGACGATAACTTCTCGATGTTATATTTTGGTACCAGGTCGAAGTACATTTTTTCCTACCTTGGGCCTGATGCTTGTTTTCAAGAAGCAACGTCAACCCCGGATCGCTCTCGGGCTCATAGTCTTCTAAACAATCTTCATCGCACTGGTAGAGTTGCGGGCCCAGATCATGGAGAGTGACAATGTCAGACGATGGACCATGCATCCATTTCATCGAAGGTTGTTCCCTTTGGAGCCGGGGCAGCCCGGGAGTTTGTAGCTCTGGTTGAAACAAGAACGATGCCGACCCTACGAGTTCGTTTTCCCATCGATGCCGTAGATGAAGTGGATCGTTCCTTTGGTGGCTGTAAGAGCTGGAGGATGTGGCCTGACTGGAGGCCTCTTGTACATAATTTGATCTATACGACAGCGCATCAGTATCATTCAAATGGATATCTGGCATTGATAGGTCTACTGATCAAGGCCAGCCGATAGATAATAGTTACTGTGCATGCTGATCAAAGCGTTTCAGCTTAAGACGATGGTCTTGAACTCTCCAATATCTAAATATCTAAATATGGTGCCAACCATCCAAATATTGCAATTTCTTATTTTGAATATCAGTGCTACCCTCTGCTCGCGGAAGTTCATCATGATCTATGATGACACAATGGTACCACCGCCAGTATTATCGGTTCTTTGTAAGCTGGATGATTGCTACTTCGAGGCAGTCTCACGGCCGGAAAATCCAAGCAGCAAATTCCTGATTCCAGATTTGATGACTGTATTAAAGTTTCGGAGGTTACACTGTTGTTATAGGCTGATAGCACAAACTCACTGGGTTTGGACCCTTGTCGTGGAAATTTGTTCCGGAGATAAGAACCCTAAAGAACATTAGTGGCTCATCAGAGGAAACGGATTTCAAAAAGGCATGGCTGGCAAGGGTCTCCAACTAGGCGTCGGATTCGGTGGCGAGGCCCACCCAGACGATGAAAGACACCGGAAAACACGTCACTGAAAGCGTAGGGATAGATCCAATGGTCAAGTATCTGGAGCTTAGACAAAATTTGGATTGTCCTGGCTTTCAGAACGGGTATTTACACAGAATCATGGTGGGCTTATTGGGCCGGCTGAAGGGACTCAGATAAAACGCCCAGTCCTAACGAGTCGACACATCTCCATTCTCCAAAGTTTCTCGATCGCTGAGGATTTCATTCATGTAGGAATCAAATGTGCATCACATGCGTGCGATGCCATTACCAGGAACAGCCTTCTAACAAATCCAGGATACGTGTTTCCAAGTGCTAACACACTGCCTCAGTGATGTCAACACCAAGATTCCGTTTGCCTCTTATAACGTACGTGCCGTGGCGCTTGGAATTACGGTCTACACCCACGGGATGGAGCTGCTTTCCTCATAGTGAGATAAATCACTACTTCAATTGCTTTGTATCTTCTTAATCGATCCCTTAAACGTATTGCCTTGATCGGAGCAGTTCAATCAGTTAACATTCGGTATGGGACATCGACATCAAAATGCAAAACGTCTCAGCTCCAAATCCCATCCGCTAGAATGGAAGATGTACCTGATACAGTAGACGACTTGGAATTTTGACAGGGAATTGGGAGGTCGGTGTACAAATTTTCAAAAAATTGTGTGTGGTCTTTCAAATTTTTAACATAGGTATAGATCCTTTCAGATGAGACGTACCCATTCAATAGGTTGTATTGGCGGGCTGTCGGAATCCATGGACTCTCATCGAAACCAAAGCAGGTTTTATGAT
Organism: Penicillium subrubescens; assembly: GCF_028828155.1. Lineage (NCBI taxonomy): Eukaryota > Fungi > Ascomycota > Eurotiomycetes > Eurotiales > Aspergillaceae > Penicillium > Penicillium subrubescens. The sequence goes on from NW_026643163.1 coordinate 84,676, forward strand.
AGAAACATCATCCCGAAATAAGGACGGGCCATTATGTTACAGTTTTAGGATCAAGGGGTTCACGGCCCAGAGATGCTCCATCGGAGGTAAGGCATGCGGGACCAATGGAGACCGCCTAGTCCTGCTCCAGTTATATATAAATAAATACACCGATCCCATCACTAAGATTAGGGTCTCAACAACTCAACAGAATCCTCATCAGACCTCTTTCATTTTCCACATGGCCTCAGCCGAGCGAGTGTCCCCTGAAATGGGATGGACAGTCCCTGCCGTGTTTAGCCTTACAGTTTTCTTTCTCTATTTTATTCATGTCCTTTACCAGGCTTCTCGATCAGAAATAGTGATCCATTACTCAACGAGCTTAGAGTCAAAAAGAACAATGCATCAATAACGTCGAATGTTACGAACAACTGTCACGAAGAATGTCATGCTGTATTGCGACACTGGTATTACGGACGTACGTGAATTTACGCATCCAAATTTGGCTTTACTTGACCCACCAACGGGCCCATCGCCGTCAAAAGAAGTCAAATTATCGAGCTGTGACACGGCGAACTGGAATCGTGAACTTGCCACTCATGCTTTATATGTACCTCGTGCTTCTTTTACTCTATTTCAAAACAAAATTTTCATATAGTGTAATTCATAACAATTCCGTAAGTCTACGCCCACCACGTTTGCGATGATACAACAATTTATTTCACGAGTAGAACAGTTGAGTGTAACCGCACGGTACAAAACTTGACCGTTCGAGATACCTTGATCCATCGAATCCAAAAGTCAGACGAGAAGTTCAACCCAGATTCTGGTCGTCACTTTTGTGCAACACAAATGTAGCCTCACTGAGACAAGTGGGTTGAACTGAGTGGTTCTTAAGATCATATTTCCTAGCCGTGATCAGTGGCATGATCACGGGGATATATTGGAATAATGAGGCCTTTGTGCACGATATTTGATGAAATGTCCTAGCTTTATTGGACACAGATTTGATGCCGCTACCATCAAAGCACGAGAGAGTGAAAGCAGGACGGTAGTGTGGCATAAGGAGAGATTGCGCGTTGGTAACTGGGAGGAAACCCGATATGTTTGCCGCACAGGTCATAAAAATCCTAGGTGTTGCCCCTCTACGCCTTTATGCAGTAGCTGTAGCCACACCAAAGATTGGTACAGGCTTCATCCAGCCCCGGGTTCCAGTCTCGAAGCTGTACTGCGGAGATTCCATATTCGGTCTCGAGCTTCTCGCAGTAATCTCCGGTACTCACCGTAGCATAACTCAGGCAACTCGAGAGAGCGTACGGGTATACCATTGTTGGTATAGCGGAGGCTTCGGCTGTGAGGGAAGGAGTAGTGGACTGTTGTATTAGTGGAACCGAAACTGGCAAGCTCAGAGAGGTGGCAAACGTGCTGCTAGCGATCGAGACTGAGCCTGCAACTGGGGATGTGCCCTGGGAGGAGCTGCCAGTCAAACTACCGACTGTCGCTTCGTTACATCGACTTGGCCCAGACGACCATCCCAACAGACGATTAGCAACATCCGAAACGTAGCAATGTGTTGAGCCTCCTTGACCCAGGTTCCCTGATGGGGCAATCGATCCAGAGTTGTAACAGCGGGCGGCCCGGTAATATGCGGTCTCACCGCTCCCGCCATTTGCGTCCAGGCACTGCCTCAGACCATCTCCGGAAGTTGTTCCCTCCGTTCCATCTTTTATCATTTGTAGAATTTCACTTTCGGGGCAGGCAGAGTCCTTCTGGCTACCACAGGAACCTGTTCCCGCATGACTTTGCATGAGACCCGGGTTAGTGACGCCATTATTGGTAGTACCGACACGAACACATCCATTGCTTTCTTGGAGGACTATGGCGAGAATAAAGCGGGCATCAACCCCGCTTGTTTTGGCTACGGACTGAATACTGGACGAAAGATAAGCAAGCTCTGCCTCTGAGTCATTCTCTGCGTCGAATTGCGTACAGCTTGCACTCATGATAGGTTTATTCTTGTTGAACCTAGTTACATCAAATCAGGTCCTTTGGTCCCATGGTCGATTAGTGCATCACACTTATAGTTTGACTCACATTTCTTCAAATGTTGGAATCCACTGGTCCATTGACGGCCATCCGTCTGCGGTCTTCCCATTACCCCCAAAGACCGCAATATACGTCTCAGTACCTCGACTAGTAAGCCTCGGTACGGTAGTCGGAATTCCGGGCGCATTGCCGATGTAACCAGCGTTTGAAATCCCGACCAAGATAATCAAGCAGGCGGCGTGTAGGACCTGTGTTTTGATCAGCATGTTGTTTCTCTCATGAATCAGGGGAAGCTGGGATTTCAAACTACGGAGACAGCAATCATTCTTCAATCGCTTAATGAGCCATAAGGTGGAGTAAACTCAATCATATGGGTTAGAGTACGTTATGTACCACGCAAGTGAGTAAAAAAAGGGCATGAAAAAGGGTGACGCCGGGCCCCTAGAATGGGTCGTGAAAGAAATGGCTGCAAGCAAACCTGGATCGGGCATGCTTTACCAAAGAGAAACAGACTAAAAAATGGGACTCAACGAGTTCCACTATCGCTAATTAAGTCATTTATCTCGGATATTGTCCAAAGCTCCATAACACAAGTGATAGTCAGCTCACAGCGGCGCTTCATAAGTGGGATCGGAAATGATGCTGGAAAATGGCTAATTCTTACAATCAGAAGAAATACATATTTTAGAGTAGGAACGTGGAACGAATCCTGAACAAATAAACGCAGGAATCGCCAGGCAGTAAAAATTCTGATCTTTGAATTTATTTTTAGCGCTACTAGGCTAGTCTTCGATTTCTGTCAAGCAGAGCATTTCATCTCGGCCAAAAATATTTGTTGACATGCATATATAAGCGTATAAGCTCAAAAGCATCGCTCATGAAGCATTCTTTGCGTGGCGGTTCTCCTGCAACATCATCAGAATTGGATACAATTCCTTTATGCGACCCTTTCAACGTCTGTCCACGCATGAACCCATTTTTGGGCCTGCTAAGCATTGAAAGCAATCGCGCTAAATTAAAGATGATTAAGAAAGTATGTGCAGAGACATATGTCAACACTGATAGCAGCGGATTCCACCATTTGCAATGTTCACACGAATGTTCCCAAAGGAGCCTTGTCTCGACGTCCGTAGGCGGCTTCGTTTTCAATACGAACTAGACTTTCTCAAAACTCCTTTGACACCCTTGGTATCCTGCGAAACGGGTGAAGGTCATCCACACTTCCCTAAAACTATGCTTGCTTTCTACTGTCTCACGTCCAAACAGCTAGATGACCTCGCTACATACTTTCATCAGGTCTCGCCCCCGGATGAGAGAACAAAGTGCTATCCATATTCGATCGAGCCCTGGCTTGGCACAGGCGCTAAACGAGACATAATTATTGAGGAGAAGCGTCGACGGTTTGGCTTATTCATTGGGCTTTCTGGCTTATATACGTAGAGCAAGCTTCTTGTAAAGGGGTTTCTGGTCATCGTTGTGCTCGATTCAGAATGGAACAGTTGTGGAGGTTTAGCAGTCTTAAAGGGACGAAGAGATTTACTACCTTTAGAATTACACGACGTGAAGCAAATAGGCGGCAGAATTGGAGGAAAAGGCTTCACTTAATATGCTATTGAAGAGTATGTTGAGCTGATGACCGCCGCTGAAGAATTTGAAAAAGAGCGAAGACTCATGGAAAGGTGATATTGAGAGGGAAGAGCTGCCGATTAAGCAAAATACTGTATTCCTTCGATAGTTGATCATATTTGCGGGGCGGGTTCTTCGGTTCAGCAGCAAAGATCCATTTATTTCTGTACGGCCAGCAGCGGTCAAAAGTCAGAATTGCGTAGAAATTATTCTTCAGACGGCATTGACTTGCTTCTTGATACAAGAACCAGCAAAAACTATACCTAGTTCCTTGAAGTTCGTCTCCTAGGAAACTAACTGCCCGCCACAGCGTAGTGCAATGTCAAAGAATAGAGCAAGCCCCTGCTCAGTTCTCCTGTCCAATGGCGGATGATTTTTAAAAGACGGCCAAGTGCATAATTGGCCTAAAAAGGCTTTGTAGAGTTGATGGATTCGCGACCGAGTCCAAGCTACGGACAGGGGTTTTTCTCGACGAATTTTCCCCCGACCATGAAGATAAGCCTTTCCGGTCCGCCAAACCTTGTGGCGAAGTTGGCACTGGCAACTCAGCCCAACGCTAGTCACATTACCCATCCGGCACTGAGTGACAGGCTCTGATATCAATTGTTTCGGAAAGGTTAAATGAGTGTGCAAGAAAATCATAAGCCGTGTCCGTATCCCTTCCACTTCAGGCGGTTTGGGGCCACACTTCGAAGGGATCCTTTCTTTTGCCAAGTGATTGGCTGCTTGTTCAAGAGCATATTTTATCTCATTGAAGTTGCATACAGAGATACGCGGATACTCTTCAATGTTTCGTAAAGGCCTTCGAGAGCTGCCCCAAATTCTCATAGTGTCGTTTGTGGGATTCGTAGACAGGGCATTGTAAATTCGCCGCTGCCTTTCGATCAAGGTAGCACCTGTGGTTGGCGGTTCACGGAAATGCGGATCGTCCTCTCGTGACATTTTGGTGTTGATTAAAGTTGAAGCAGACCGGCCTTCAAACAGTTTTAGCTGGGTCACCTGTATTAGTAACTCACAAACCAGAGCCAGATGTAGCAAACTAACCGCTGAAAATTCTGAATCCTCTCGAACGCTTTCTCGCTGAACTTTCTGCTGGCTGTCATGGCCTCCTCTGTGGCATAAAGCTCGAGTATTCGGCGCAGAACACGACTGGTTGTGAGATAACATTAGGCTGTAGAGCGAACGCGATGATCGTGGTGGTTTGAGGATGTGCTGCAGTGGGTATGTTGTCAAGCGGGATGACTGGTGTTTTTGAGACACATTGACGGTAGCGAAAAGAGTGTTGGCATGAATTTATAATCAGTGATATGAATAGAGTGGGCCAAACCAACTCCCTCCTTGGGAGTAATCTTGACTTGATCTGTGCTTTCTCACTCTAGCATCAGAACTTAGATAAGGTACACCGAAAATACGTAAGAGTGGCCTATCTGGTAATTTACAACCACGCCTGGACTAAACGTGTGACGCGGTAGTTGGCCGCATTGGGTCAAGTTTGGTACACGATCACGTCACTTAGTAAGTTAGTCAATCAAAGCCAGGAATAACAATTCTTCGACCATGATAATGATTGGGCTAGATTTGCCCTCAATATCACGGTTACGTTATTTCTCGATAGACGCTTTCCACCCTTCAGCTTTGAGATCTGGGGGCATATCGGCGCCACTTTTCGCAAAATATGACACAGTGCCTTGACGGCCTTGGCCTTCTGCACCAGTCAAATGATCCTAATTTTAGCACACCGTATTAATAATGGTACCCTGAATCGTCATGCTATATTTATATTGTTGGGCCAAGGGCCTCTATTTCCAAGTCGAGGTCAAATCGCCGTATTCTGGTCTGTCGTATTCGAATATCTCGAGACAGAGCGGTAGCTTTACTATCTTGATAGGGCTTATGCTCAGTGTCCCACTGCAGCGTGGTCGGGTGAGAAGAAGTTCAGTCAAAGCAACCAATATAAAGTGCATGTGTGACGACGCGCCATCAACTGTATTAGTTCATTTTCCCTTCGGAGGCAAAATCAGCTTTGAGCAGTGACTAGCAAAATACTTCCATTTTGACTAAGGCTAAATGCTGATGAGTGAGCTGAGCTGGCATCCAAAGCGGCTAGGCGGAGATGTCCTGGTAGTATCGCGTGATTTTTTGCAAGGGGCTAACCATGGTACGTGTTGGGTGACTAAGGGCACCCTCGAATGTCAAATGTTCGCCTCATAGTGTTATGCCCATCCCTAAGATTGACGATGTCCGTAGCCGTCTCCAATTCGCGACCCAAATGACCATACCATTAGAATGCTACTCCATCTGACAAAATGACGCCAGGTTGTAAAAACAGCATTGGATGATGTAGTAATCTGGCCCCAATAGAAAAATAAAAAACGACACCCTCTTCTGAGTCGAACTTGAGATCTTATTCCTCACTAACAAGTTCGGCTTCGTCACTGACCAGCTCGCTACATACATTCCGTGCTCTATCTCAATGCCATCGTCCTTGGCAGCCCTGGAATCTGAATTGACGAAAGCTCCGGTACCGTACTATAAGCTGATCCTAGCCACATTTCCATTTTCGTCGGAACCATAGCAGGCGGGTTGGGTGCAAAGCTAATAAACCAAGTCCAACAGAAGTTAAAGTAACCAGAGTCCATATTCTAAGATCTGCTTGAGTTTCAGCCTTGAACGGTGTCAATCCAGCAATGAGTAGAAAACTATTAAACGATTAGCGATTGCAGTACTCCAGACTTCTGATACTTAATTGCGCTAGCTCACACAGCAAAACATATGGCCGGCCATTTTGGAAATGCTAAAAGCTCATTGATATTCATCGGAGGGAAAATAATTTGAGAGTCAGCCGGATAAGCTGTCGGATAAACCGTTGGATACATGATCAATCTGATCAAACCACACAGCCATCAGCATTCACGGAATTTGTGATCTCGACATTCACCCAGTCTTTATATTCTGTCCATAGTGAGCCAAACGAGAGTGCTGAAATGGATTCTCCATTTTTACAAATAATTGACGTGACAACTCCATAGTGGCATTCCAACGCCCACGCCAGGCAGTGCCGACCGCTACTGCCTTCCATACCTGAAATTTTAGAGATACTATTTAAACCCTTCTCCCATGATACGATATACTCTATATGGATAAGTCGTATTTTAATTTTGTTCTAGGTTTCCACGGGAACAAGGATGAAAGTATGCAACAGTATAATCATGTATTGATATACGTTCAAAAATATCCCTAGCCCATTTCCAAAAATAACCACCCATCCCACCAAGGCGTTGTTCATACAGAGAAATCGTGTACTATGAGATTCTACGAAATTTGAAGAAGGATTTGAAACGAATGACTAGACTGAATTTGAGCACTGCAAATATCCAAGAATTTCGATAATCCTACGTTGTTGAACCAATAACCAGCGGACGATATGTCGCATAACAACAAAGAAATCAGTAGAAAAGATAAGAAAATTGCGCAACAGTCATTGGTATTTCGCTAGCACGCGGACCTGGCCAGCTCGTTGACGATAGGAAGCCAGGGTACCAAGGAAAAGAGGGCTGGGAGTGGATCAAGATGCATCGCCAGACCTGTTTCCACTTTCGAGACACAATGTGGTACGTACGGTACTTACAGTATTGTAGCTAACTAGGAGCGAGCCACAGCCTGATGGCCAATGAAGACCGGCAGCCACCAGGTGCCAGGTGGCAATAACAATAGCAATCACGAGACAAATCTTACTGACACCTTGTCTATCAATTCGATCTGTGATAAGGGTTCGAAAGAGTATCTCCCCGGACCCCAATATGGAAGGCAATAACGGGCGGCCTTGTAGCATCCTTACTGTCGATGGCATTTCCATTTTCATATTCAAACGTCTAGAAATGAAGCCGTTGGTACTTGATACGTTCTTGCTCAACTTGGCATTCTTCTCATCCCGTGATGACTTTCCCAGTTTTTCCGTAGCACAAAAGCTTCCCTTCCAAATTCTTAAAGTTTGACGGCTGTATCGCCTCTGCAATGCAAGATTTCGTATGTATAGGAATTGGAGCGTACCTGTCCGTGCCCCAGAGGCTTTTTAACAATTATGTTGTCTATTTCTTGTGCGAACTGGAATCGCTCATTCGGAATTGTCGAGGTATACTTGATCGTTATCAATCGTATTAAAAAAACATTACGTTATTTTCACTCAATCAACATATTCAAAATTCTCTGTGTATCACTGGCTTTTGTAAATGGTATTTTTCTCCCTTCTCAAGCTCTATCCGACAAAGAACTCGAGACGATGTCACGATGAATTTTAATTGACCACATTTGTCCATGTCAGAGATTACTCTTGTACAACCGTGGCTGCTTAGAAAACTGTCTGAGAGTAAGATTTGTATCCGACCGAATAATGGTGTCCAATGAGATCTCTGTACTCGCGGGCTATCATGCTTGTTCTGTCGGGGGTCGAGGCGTGCTGACTATGGATGGCGCTTGCCTGCCTCCTTACGATCAAACATCGCAAGAGGAGGAACAGGCCCCCTAGCGTGACCAGACCAGCTACAACACTTCCGCTCACGACCTTAAGAGTAGCAGAGCCAGTCTTTTGCGTCATTCCAGATCCCGCATCCACCAGGAAGTTCGCCGTTGCTGTTGGAATACTAGTTTCAGAAAGCCCTGGATTGGTTGGTGTATCATCGTTCAGGCTTTCCGTGGATGACGTATACCTGACTGAAGGATTATCTGCGGTGGTAAGTCTCAAAGCTCAGGAGTGCATCCGCAAGGCTGCGAGAATAGCTTGCTACGAGCTCACCTGTCGGTTGCAAGTCCGATGATATCGGACCACGAGTCCCCTCTAGTGCCAGACTAACAGTAGAATCGATTTTGTCACTAGATTGATAAGGGGAAACGGAAACCCTTGATTCTGCTACATGTGACGCTCTGTTCTCGGAGTTGAGGTGCGTGGCTGACGAAACTGGTTGGACCCTTCCTAAGGCACCCGAAGGAAGTATGATCGGTTTCGTGCCCTGTAATAGCCCTGTCGATGTGGTCGGCTTCCTCCCCGGGCGACTTCCATGCTCCGTTGGCAATGCATACTGAACGCTAGGTATTCCCAACGCCATTGACTGGGATCCAGTTGTTTGTGGACTGAAGGTATTTGGCAGTGGCGATAGAGCCGATGCGACCCTCAATCCGGTCCATGGACCACTCGAAGTTGGATGGAGATTTTCATCTAATGGACTAGATAATACTGCAGTAGTTACGGTAGCAGTAGTTGCGGTAGGTGACTTTTCATTTTTCCAGGTACTGTTTGTAACTGGCGTAGGCTTTAGTGATACAGTACCTTCCAATGATCGTGTCTCACGATTCACATTTGAAGAACGGCCAACAGTAAATATAGGCGCTAAGGGAATTTCATGATGAAAATTAGATTTCGGTTCTGCGTGCCCTGTATTACTTTGGTGAATAGCAGCAGAAGCGATTTTGACGATCTTTGACGGACTTATTGAGTAGGACATGTGCTAGATAACCAAACAAAATTCATGTAAGCCCGGCGCCCGTGCCACCAGGCTTGGTTTTGTATCGGATTTGAAAGCTATCAAATTAGGACTTCCAGTCAAGATGCAGAAACCGCTGAAACTCAGGCCCATCCAAATGCCAAATCAAGTGATGGTATTTATCCACTGTTTAACCACTTGATTTTATTGGTCTTTTTCAGACCACGACGCGGCCAATGGAAATGAATGTCCAATAACTGTACTGCTCTCCTGCCATTTCTTCGAATGATAAAGCCATTTTGGTAGCGTGGGATGCCGCTTAGGATTATCGGTTTCTGGTGGGGCTCTGAGTAAGCTGATTTTCAAACGAGAATAGTACCAACTTGTGACCATTTACTCCCATATTGAGGTGGTTGAATCGGTGGCCATTGGTTTTTTGCACAACCTAGAATGTGAAGGGACATTTTACTGTGTATAAACGAATAGACTCAGCCCTTGTCCCATAAATTGTACTATTATTTTAAATTCAGTATCATAGATTGTCCGAGAGATGTTGTTTGACCTCAGTGTAGTATACGCCGGGCCTTTGGCGTGGTCATCCTCAGGGCCGAGGAGATATTTGTTGACCTCTAGAATACATCAGAGACGTTGTCCGGACTCCGCTCCGCTTCCTCTGATTTCAATACGAAAAGAAATGTCGCCGTCCGCCATCAGAGACATGCCTCAGCTATGGCGCGATGACTTTGCGTGGTGGTCGCCTCGGACCCCGGTGATTGATCTCGCTCAGAGGACCTTCAGGCCTCGTAGACTGAAACTACCCGATTGCAACTATCCTACAAAATATCCCCCTCCGACCTGTTGCACAACTACCCAACATCTACATGAAAGGATTAATAAACATCGCAATTAATAACTTGAAAATTAGGGCTTTTGACCGAAATGGGTATATCGTGTAGTCACAGATCCCTATCCACTTCTACCGTGTGAATATTTCTACCGTGTGAATATTGGTTATCTGCACTCAGAGTGTAAACCCGCCCGGACTGAGGAAGGCCTAAACTCATTATCCTGTGCCCCTTTGGAATTTCAATGCCCCATTTACCTGTCAGATCTAAAGCGGGGGAAAGCCCTCAAGAACTTTGAAACGAGAATTCTCTTAGAGAAAGAAGCAACGAAAATAGGTTTCTTATACTTTATTCGGTCATAGGCAGGTGGAGATGATCTGCAGATAGCAGCTTTGCTACCTCGAGCTAGTGTTGCTCGTATTATTCATGATTCCGTTCACGATCTCCGATCTTGATGATACTTGAACAATTCTTATATGGGAAAACGATTCTTAAAGAGACGAGCAAGCAAGATTTACCTGCGCAAAGTCAAAGGCATCCAGATACCCTATCAACTGGACCACAGCGGCACATACTACTAGTAAGTGAAAGATCGAATGAGAGCCCAATAGGTCAAATTGGCCAGGATATCGACTTTCGGGGAACCTGGTCTTCAGAACCACATATGTTAATGTTGATCTCTCTGTTGTGTATGAAATTCGGAGACTTACTGTATAAAACAGAGTTCCGGATAGAAGAAAGCCTGCTTTTGCCAAAGTATAAGGAAAAGCCTTTCTCATCATCTGCGACATGTCGAACATATTGAGTCCATGGATCAAGGGCGTAACACCGGATAAGCCAGTCGCCACGAACATCAATGCTCGTAAGAGGCGATACTTTGGGCCCTGGAATTTGGGACGCAATGTCATGAAGACGGTTAACATCCCAAAAATTCCAATCTATTGACCGAGTAAACAAGAGACTTAGATTCAATACCAGTCTCAGAAGAGGAAAAACAAAACTGTGCACAGGAGATCAACTAACCATAGACCAGTAGGTATTGCGTGGCAAGGGTTCACACCAGAAAAGCAGGTATATGCCCAAGATTAGGTCACCCACTATGAAGATCACTATACCCAGCTTGTCTAATCGCAGGCAGACATGTTCCAGATGTTGAGAGTGGTTCATCAGAGTGTGGTACGCCGCCCGACAACCATAGGCACATGACGGCCGTCCACATGAAGATGGAGAAAATAATGAAATCGACACCAGTGGCCCCGAGGTATCTACTGGCAAGGTACTGCTGGAGGTACCGCTCACTAAGGAGGAAAGAGATGGCCGGGATAAGGTAGGAATAGATGTTGACTGACTCGTTGTGCATATACAACAAACTCAAGAACTAGGTGAGCGCTGAGCCTGAGATGGGTTGATACCAGTCGAGGACCCCCTCATTAGTTTGAAGCCATTTCGGCATCTTATCGATCGAGAGAAGAGCTGAGTACTCTGCCTCACTGGCAGTAGATGTGGTGCCGCAGCAGCTTTCTTTCTGCTGGGGCGTAACTCTGAGACGGGGACCGGATGCCATTTGGTATCGTGCTTAATGATACTATGATGTGGGGAGGCCAAAGTAAGTCGAAATGCAAAGTTGAAGAATGAGGTGTCCCTCTTGCTTTTTGTCGTCCACTACTGTTCTTTTCTTCGGGTGTCCCTGCCGAGTGCCCGCCCGTTATCTAGCCCCACTTGCAGACATCCGGCACGACACATGTTCCGAGCGCCATGGGCTCTGCTACCTGTTGAGGTGGCTTGGATTATCAGAGCTTTCCTACATTTTACTGCCACAGAACGGCGCTTGTCCTTTTACACGGTAAATCTCTTCTTAGCCAGCCGTATCCTCCAGGCGGTTGAAGTTGTGGTGTCTTTTCATTCGATGAATTGCAGGATCTTTATTACTGTACCTTGAAGTAAGTATTGGCCTCCCATCCTGGGTAGACGAGAATTGTCCAGTATCTAGCGCATTAATCACGTCAATATTTTCTCGACCGAGAGAATCGTGCTGAGCAAGCTTGGTTGCGAAGGCTTTTCTAGTCATCAATGTGCCCCGCATGAGAACTGGGTATTTGCTTGTGACAGCATTGCTTGTGATATACCCGGGTTTTATATTCTACTGCCTCCACTTTTGGTTAAGCACTCCAGGACCCGCCATACTCAATGTTTCAGGGACATCATCAGCCATGCATGCCACCAGACAAGCTGAGCATTTCGTAGGAAAATACTTCGATCAGAATGTAATATCTGCTTTCGCATTAGGACAGCCTGGGACGGAGCCTTGGAAGAAGATAGTAGTTTCTTACACGTGGATAGATGAGTCAATCAACTCCAGAGTCATGTGACCACCTTGCCGTATTCGGTTTTGTGCCACTGAAAAGCAGAATTCTGAATAAATTCGGCTGACACTACAGATATAGTTACGTCTCTACTTGCTCTCTTGCTCCGTCAAATATTTCCTCTTGGTTACACCGTCGTTCGATAAGATATTCTATTTAGAACAAACGAATAGGGCTCAATACCTTGTGTTCCTTCGCTATTGACTTCTGATCTCCTTTCATTTGGATTTGACGCGTAGTCATGTCTGTCTCAAGTTCCACGAAAGGTGATGTAACTACAGGCTGAAATAGAGCCCCCTGTTTTGACCTGAAGGTTGAAAGCGCTAATGCTCTGAAAAATGCGATTGAAGCTATCGATGCTCTGACTGGTATTGGAATGGTCCACCAGTATAACGCGGGTCGAGGGAAGATGATTGAATGGCTGGTTGAATACGAGTGACGAAGAAAAATTGCAGCTGATCCTCGGTGGAGACTGTGTGTTGATCTATGTAAACTCCCCCACTAATGGAAATCAAATGCGCATTCCGGTGGTCGCCTTCTCAGGATGCTCACTAATATACACAAATACCTGCCTTTGGCAATTCAATTACAGAGACCAACCAAACTAAGTCACGTACTCAGGTACCTAATATCTAATGACTCAATCTTTGTATGCGCTACTTCTGATCTTAAACCATGCAGTGTAAGATTGAAGATCGCGACCTGCTTTGCAAATACCAAAATTTCGAGCAGCGATTGGCCAATCGAAGCGTAATGCTTTTTTACCTTCTCCCCAAACTATTCCATAAACCTCTGACTAAGAAATCGGTAACCGCGTAAAGCTTTCATTATGTAGAAGCCAAAGTCAAACGGTCCTCAGGATGAATCTAGACGTGAGGCCTCATGGCCTAGATCGATGAAGTAACGATCGCCCTTTGAGTATTTACTCATCAATATCACGTGCATGGCGCTGCCCTGGTTGGCAGTCTCGTCTGTGTACTTGTCTCGCTTCTTGATCTGTTGGCTTACATTGCGTTCAAATTGATGTTTCCTCGAAAGTGAACGAGGAAAGTGAAACGGCTCTCAATCTTCTTTTCACTACCATCTGTTTCGATGCGCACTTGAGCCTGGTCGATCTCCAAATTAGTCCGTAGATTCGGTGCTCCCAGTCTACTTGAAACCTGCTTTTGCCAACAGGGCAAGGTGAGAGTTCAAATCTGTAATAGCACCGACAGTTGACAAACTCTGATTATTAATTGTCCTCAGAAGATCATTATTGTATCGAATATCCCTCCTACAGCCTCATGGATCCCACAAACAAGCTCTGCTCCGGTGATCATGAGCAGCAGCCACGTTCCAGACCAGTCCACGGCATCCTCAAGACCTTATCTACCGACCGAGGGAACAGTGCCGACAGAGTCAAGAACATGAATAGAAAGCTGCCCTCTCTGCGGCCTCCAGAGCCTCGAAAGAGCCTCATTCTCCCGCCTTCAGTCTCTGTATCATACCAACTGCAGAGCGCCGCAATAAAGCCAAAAGACTCTTCTCGTGTGAACTGCGACTGTCATTTTACCATCCACGGAGAAATTCAGTTGCCGAGAGGTCCATACCGGCTGGAGACATTAGTGATGGATGGAATTGCCCGTCGATTGGAAGGACCAGTCGTTTTGTGGAGTGTTCTTGAAGTCTCGGCTACGAACTCGGTCTGTGTGAATACTCGCTGTGAGAACGGGACTGAACAAACAGAGCACGCTCTACAGATTCCGCTAAAAGATGGTTCGTTCCATTATGACCATGTGTCCTTCCACAGGCCACAAAGCGAGACGGATAGTCACCTTGATCCAGTTGATTTCTTTATTTGCTTTCGCGTACTCTGCTTGTTGTTCAATAACTGCAGGGTTGTATGTGACCTTGGCCGGGAGGGACCGTTCCGACTTGAAGGTGATGGAGACTGCCCACCATCGAGCACGGCTGATGGATTAACTTCTCAGAATCAACTGAACGCGAGAATATTGCCCAACCACCCAGGCGTCGCCCAGCACGTGGACTCTAGGTTATTATCTGCATTCTCACCCAAGAACCTTTCTACCAAGGTCGAGTCGCAGAAAGGTGAACACCCTGTGGGTCTGTCTCAACATGCTTTCGGGTTCATTGATTCCGCACAGCCGTTGCTGAGAATGCCCACCCGTGATGTGGTGGAGGCTCCGAGGGCGACCGGTGGTGAAGAAGACATTGGACACACCTCACAACTACTAAGCCCTCGCCGTGATGGTCCCGTACGGCGAAATGCGGTCAGGAAAAGGCGAGTGTATGGACCCTATCCTCAAGGCTGCCACTTATGTCCCTTTCGGTCTTGCAGACAGTCCTTTAAGAATCCGGACCACCTCAAGAGGTAAGACCAGTTCCGCAAGTGATATCATCAAGAACAATCATCTGACTTACCACCCAGACACTTGCATACCCACGGCTGAACCTAAATATGCCGCTTTTGTACTACCAGGATAGTGTCATTGTCGGGCTAATGGTCATGCCTTTGACAGGGGCCCACCTCATTTTAGCTGAGTCTTGACTTTTCATTCAATACTACCAACAAACTGAACTCCATTGAGGCCGTATTGAAACGCGGCATCCTCAAAGTAGCATGTTCTGATCGAATTGCAATCCACGAAGATAGCACGACGATCTGTGGAGTAATTTTTGTATTTTTTGACCCAGAGATATATTGTTTATCACATTGAGGCGAGGCGCCAGCAGTTGTTTTCAATGAACAGAATAGTTGCTGACATTCTCGTTTACTTTACGCCTGTCTCGCAATAGGGATTTGGTGCGCTACCCTATAGCCAACCCAAGTTCTCAAGCATTTAGACAATTTTAGCTTGGAGTTGCGGGATAGTGACGGCATATTTCACAAATCAAGTATATGCATTGGAATACAACTACCAAGTCTTTTTGGGCCTTTCGCCATATCTACGTTGGTAGACCAGCGAGAGCATCTTGGAACTCCGTTTCCTCTGATTTACTGACAGCAAGAATCAAATTTTTTTCCGAAAATCTTCTCTGCTTGCTGAGAGTAAGTTCCTTCCTCGGAAAGAGCAGGTTTAACAGGTCAGGCTAATATAGAGTTCCAATGACTTATATAGCCACATCCTCCAAGCCAACTGAAACTAAACGCCGTCGAATTCAAGAAGGAGCGAAATTATAAAACTCTGGAACAGATGATGAGAGTCAGACGCGAGACGGTACTCCGCTAGTCGGCAGATAATCTCCGACCCAGCAGTGCGAATTTGATTTTGACTATCCGCCGAACTTTGAAGGCAAAGTAAAAGGCCCACACCTCTAATACCCATGACCGGTCGTTCAGCCTGTCATATTGGGCGACGACTTTTAAGGGTGGGGCGCTGGCATAGGTACAGTACGTGAATATCTAATGTAACATCAGTTGGGTCCAGAAGCGAGCGAGTTCTAACTTATCCAGTGGGTAATGGCCTAAGCCAACAAGCTTTCTCGACCTATCCAAATTTGCTGTCAATTCTCTCCGTTACCGGTGCATCAAGAGCTTTGAATTATTCTCCTAGCAAGGTGTCTCAGCCTGCCGGCAATAAAATGATGTACGCCTGCGGTGTTCCTCCTTCCCCTTTGTCACTTACTTCCAAAAGCGGGCTCGATCGTATCGTCGCTTACTCCGAGAACAATCTTTCAGAAACAACATCTCGCAAGTTGAGATAAATATGGATGTGATTTTCTATTCAATAAGGACAATGCTCTTACCTATTGGCTGTGTAGGTGAGGATCAGGAGGAAGTTGGCATATGCCCCACGGGCAGCTCGTAAAAAGGATCCTCGAATTTTCAAGGACACACGCCAGCTGTTATTTTTTGAGCCACAAGCCAATATAGCGTGACCCACCAGACCCTCAACCACAACGGCATTATTAGCACACCGCAGGGGGCGATATGATCAGTCGCAGTTGGATAATATTTTCGTTAAATTATTAATCATTCAAGGAACGCAAAGCGAGACCGGATCACTTACTTAGTCCCTCCTTTCTCTGTGTCGGCTTTCTCATATTGATTTGGATGTCATCTAGGTCGGAATACAACTGCGGTCTGAAAATTAGCCATCTAATCTTGCATAAGAGGAGGACTGAGGAAGGACGTGGGGGAACCGCTGTAGGAAATCTGGAAGAAATGCCCCGGGGCGTAGCACAAAGATGCACTTCGATGATGGCGTCCATTTGACAAGCTGTGGTGGCGTAATCGTCCTTGGGTAAGACATTTTCATCCTTGCATCGATATTCTCCGGCTAAACAGGTTCGCCTTCTACATGCAGGATAATTCCGCGGTACAGCGAAATAGTTGTATGGCACCCATACGTGATTCTGGTCGTTCACTCTCGATATGTCCCAATAAGCCTCGCAATCGCTTAGACTTAGTGTGCTCTCCCACTGCAGTTGATTTGTACCATGTTCAAGATCACTATCGTTTTTGGCCATTTTTACCGACATCCCACCTCCATCTTCTTTGTTCTGGAATGCTATTGAGACTATTTGGTTAGGTTTCAGCAATTTCATCGGCGTATTGGTCGCCAGAGTAGTCATGTAATGGATGGCGAAATTGCAATGATTATGAAACATCCATGATCCAGCTGATGCGAGCGTTTCGCTTGGCACAAATAATAGAAGGGTGAAGACGCTGGGCGACAGCCACATCATCTTGATGAACCATGAAACCTGCTCTCAGTGATAAGGGCCATAGGTGTACTAGTATATTTTTTATACTGTACGACTCGGGGAATTCTAAAGAGCTCAAGAAAGGCCGAATGCCTTATGTGCAGCGAACAAATCCCTCGGTTGAGAAATGACATATACAGATTTGATCCAGAAGGGCAGGTTTCCAAATTTGATTCTAGCCCTGGGCGGACATTGTAGAATTTGGCGTCTAATACGGACCATGAGATTTGACTAAAGTGGATCAAGGCTAAGAATTTCACGGGGACGCCGATAGTCGTTAAGAAACTCGCTAAGGAACATATTAAATTGTCGCACCCACGCTCGGTATGAAATGCAAATAGTGTGTAGCAGATCAGAGGTCCTCTTTAGGATATGGAGTCTCTAACGTGGCAATTGACATTACATAACATCATACGGGAATGGCTTGGATTACGCGGTCGCTGCACATCTTTCTATGTTTTACAGCTGAATTCAACAATCGGTTTCGAGATAAATGGAAAGAGCTCATGGAAAGTGGTTTGAATAAGGGCTGTCCTAGTCGATGAAATACAGGAAAAATGAAACAAATTGTCAACCCGAATGGGTCGGCGCTCTTATCACAACATGCAGCATGCAGAGTGACATCTACCTGCATGCATAAGATAACACTCAAGTATGTCTGCCCAACACAAATATGTTGCAATTGGGCATCCCGGATTTGTAACATCCGAGGATCCCCGTTATCGTGTAAGCTCATGGGTATTTCAACCCCCATGAGCACCCTCATTTCATGTTAATCAATCAATCATTCAATCACTCAATTCAATATCAATCTCCCCTTTTTTGATTCCGTTGCCCTGATTGGCCCATTTCCAAGTACGCCGTAGCTGTCACATTGTTGATATTATGCAATCAATAGACCCGGGGAATTTTGAAGCCCCCGGTTATCGCGATATACTCCTCAGAGTCGTGCCAGGAGAATATCCTCGTGGTCACATGGGGTTTTACCGGTCCCTCACGCCTGGGGTGTAAAATTCGGTCACAATGCCCCGTGCTCAGATATATGAAAATAATATCAACACTGGCATGACAAGGTTATGCGGATGGGGGTTGTAGGGCCAGTATAACCCGTTCCGTGAAGATGAGAGCGGATTCTTCCAGGTCTAACCCAGTTAACAATCGACCATCTGCAATGGTCAGGTGGGAACTAAAATTTCAAGAAAACACCACATAGTGTTAGGTTTATAGATCTCGAGTTTGTACACGTTATTGTAAGTAAAGAACTCTGAGACCGACTACATTACGATAGCCTGGAAAAGGTAATCTCAAGCCTGTGAAAGTCCTCAGAGGGAAAATAAAACATGCAGGTTGAGAAAGGGAAAGCCAAATTCGAGAATGTACAGCATTCAAATTCCGAGAGTTGGGTCTCGTCGCCGGCGCCGCCGCCACAGTCGTCGTCGCCATTGTCGTTGTTGTTGTTGTCGTCGCAATGATCATGTGGATGGACAGAAACGAGAAGCCTCTGAGATTAGGGCTAGCCTCACGACGCGAAGAGTCAAGAGGCCGAAAGTTTGATGCTTATTTGTGAGAGTATACGTCGTTAGGAAGAGCCGTAGATGGTTTCGGATCGGAATTCGAGCTTCGGGGACGACGGGAGCAAGCACGGCGGGCGAACCAGTGCAGCGGAGACCAGTATGGGGCGATAACATTCCCCACGGGGGAGTAGCTAGGAGACGGGTACTTGTAGTAGTTTGACGCATATGATACGATTTTCCGTCAATCTATTGTCGTGCAAGCTAGAGGGAATCATTTAAATGAGAAAAATGTTCAGTGCAGTATGCCTTGTCTATGACTGATAAGGGTGCTTCAAACCAAATTCGCGTTTGCTGGCACTTCACCGCTTGAAGATCACTGAAGTTGAGCATCGGAAACATAATGGCTGCCACCAGCGCACCGATACCCTGCACTTTGTTTGATCCATCGATATCCCACAGGACAAACGCCCATTGTCTTAAGCTTCTCCTGGTTAGCTTGCTCCTTGCGGCGGGCCTCAGCCAAGGCTTCACGCTGCCTTTCTAGCTTTGTCACAATTCCCTCCTGTCTCCTTCGTTCCAATTCATGCAGTAAGCGGGCTTGCTCATGATGTCTTCTTAAAGCCACATCCGCCTCTGCTTTTTGAGCCTCTTTTGCCGCTAGTTCCTCTTCTTCTTTCAATCTCAGAATTTTCTTCTTCTGCTCTTCAACCTCTTTCATCACACGCAAATTCTCCATTTCCCTTGTGTCTGCCGTCGCTTTGTCTTTTCTTAGTTGATCCCAAACTTCTTCTGAAACATCAGGGTCACGATCAGAAAGAGCAGCTTGCTGCTGTTTCTCTGGTTCTATGGCCGTATTTGGGTTCACGTCTGCTGTCGCGCCCGCCTTAGTGAAAGTTTTGGGTTCGACTTTGGTTATTGGTTCATCCACGGGTCTCGAGTGTAAGGACAGCTCTGGCTCTCCCCGCTGGATTCCAGTTGAGGGGCGCTGCACCAAGTAATGCTCACGCTTGGAACGCTCTTGAATCATATTATCGAGTTCTTCGATCACTGTTCGTTTGCTCAATAGCAACTTCTTTCCATTGCAGGCCTTGAGTGACTTTAAAGTCCTCCCAAAAATGGACTGTTTCACAGTCTCAACATCTCGTGCATTGGCCCATCTTGCTGTTCGTGAGAGCACGTCAAAGCGCTGGGACATCTCCATCGTAAGTTGAGGATCCGGTCTTTGCAGGCAAGTAATGTCGAATTCAACCTGTGCATTCTCCAAAACAATGCCTTTTTCTTTCGATAATAGTGTATCCAACAACCGGATGCACTCCCTGGGGGATAGAGGTTCAAACTGAATAGACTCCGGGAAGCGACTGGTTAGACCAGGGTTCATTGACATGAGCCGGTTGATATCGGCATCATAGCCGGCCAGAATTATGATTAACCTTTGGGCAAATTTGGGCTTCGTGATACAGTCCACGAGTTCGTCCATGGCCTCTTTAGCAAAATGCCCTTCGGCAAGACGATATGCTTCGTCTATAAAGAGGATTTTTCCAAGGGCACTCTCCAATAGCTTTTGAGTCTTTGGGCCGGTGTGCCCGATGTACTGACCGACCAAGTCCGTTGCTGAGACATCGACCACCTCGTTTGAAGCCAACAGACCCATATCGTAATACACTTGCCCCATCTTTCTGGCTGTACTTGTCTTGCCAGTTCCTATTCATCACAATATCAAAAATCTGATATAAATAGCCTATGAAGCTTTAAGAGGAGTTGACGTACCTGGAGGTCCTCGAAAGACGAAGTTGAAAGGCAGTCTTCCCCTAGGGTCCATATTGAGCTGCCTGAGGCTCTTCGCCACTTGCTGATACCCTTCTAACTTGGAAACAATGTTTTCACACCCCACCACCCCTTCAAACAATTTTGGAACGCTCGCTTCATTCTTGTCCGCGCGATCAAAGTTCTCATCGAAGTCAGCTGCGTCCAGGATGGCGTCGGAGGCTCGGGTGGTGGATCCACCCGAAGAGAGCCGCTTTTGGTGGCACATCTTTGCTGCGTTGAGCAAAATATCAACCTCGCCGGCATTTCCAAAGTGAGGTCGATTTCGAGCTCGTTCTAGCATATCCGAGACCACACGCCGAGCACGGTCGGTAACACTATATCCCTGTTCCTTGAGCTTAAGATCAAGAATAAGATCAAGCTCTTGCTTGGTGAAATCTTCAAAGACAAATGCCTGGTCCATGGGGAAGCGCCGACTGAGGCCAGGGTTGACATTTTGGAACATTTGCTGCATTTGATCTTTGTAACCTAGGAGCAGGACACATCTGTCGTCGCCGGGTGTGCTCTGTACCTCCGCCACGATGGTATCAACAACAGCACCCCTGAATTGGTCACTTCTGGCCCCTGTGCCATCCGATGTTCCTCCAGCAAAGAGACCATAGGCTTCGTCAATAACGAGAACCTTTCCCAATGTAGCCGCGAGAATCCCTTTCGTGTTTTTCTCGGACTCTCCTATCACGCTGCCCACAAAATCGGACGGATTCTTCACGACCACTGCACGACTAGTTAATAATATGACACCAAGGATCAAGCTGTTCTGCTTACCTTCACCACTGGATAGAAACCCGATATCCACGAGTATCTGCCCGTAGATCTTTGCGATTGAAGTTTTTCCAGTTCCGGGATTCCCAAGGAAGACTCGATTAAGACTGTACTCTACCAGGGGTTGTTCATCAAGCTCACGTCGATAGTTAAACTGCAGTGTGTCCGCAAGGGCTTCGAGTGTCTTTTTCACAGCCCCCAGTCCGATCATATCTTGCAGTCTTTGCCATGCTTTGGATGATTTCAGTGCTTGTGATGGGTCTGGGCCAATGATATCCTGCCTATCCAAGAAAAAGTCGTCAACTAGTGAGACACCTTGCTGCCTCTGCTGGGCCAGCCGCTCAGACTGTCTCTCGGAAATCTTTGCCATGGCATTCTCAACAGCTCTTGCATTTGCGAAGCCCGCACGCCCGCGTCCGCGGCCTATTCGACGAGCGGCAATGCGGCAGTAGAGACCCCCAAGGCCATCGTCCACCTTCATTTGCTTGTTGTATGTCTTTTCAATCCTGTTCTGCAAGATTTGCATCAACTCCATGTCGTCAAAGTCGTCAAATTTCAGCTCATGTGGAAAACGACCGGGAAGTCCAGGATTATAACCGAAAAACTTTTCCATCGGTCGCTGATATCCGGCAAGTATGAAGACGATTTTTCCTGTGAGGTTCTCAGCCTCAGCCAGAAGGAAGTCGACGATCTGGCTCCCCACAACACTACTACCCTGAACGAGTTGATAGGCTTCATCGATAAAAATAGCCCCTCCGCCATCTTTGAGAAGGTTTTCGATGGTTTTCTCACATCCTGAGACACCCTCATTTGCAAGCCTGGACCCACTCGTTTCGATAAATTCATGGCCAGGAATGACCCCTACCGCTGCCAAGAATTTGGCATAGAGACGGGCTACCGTTGTCTTGCCAGTCCCAGGATTCCCAAGCAGCACAGACCCAAATCGTTCCCGACTCAAATCGACATTCTGCCGAACCGAAAGGTTGACCTTTGATTCGATAGCCAAGAACTTTTCCTTCACTGACTCTAGTCCGACCATGTCCATCAACGTGTCGATTTCCGTGCTCTGGGAATTGAAATATTTCTTTCGATATTCCCAGTCATTTTTAGCTTTGGAAGACTTTTGAGTCGG
Organism: Penicillium subrubescens; assembly: GCF_028828155.1. Classification (NCBI taxonomy): domain Eukaryota; kingdom Fungi; phylum Ascomycota; class Eurotiomycetes; order Eurotiales; family Aspergillaceae; genus Penicillium; species Penicillium subrubescens. The sequence continues at coordinate 106,951 of NW_026643163.1, forward strand.
CATCGCTTGTCGAGGCATTGATGTAGCACCGGGCTCAAGCTTGCAACTTGGAATTCCCTTCAACTTGTCCTCTCCAGCAGCGCTTTCGGAAGGGATTGAGCTGGCCGGTACTTCCCTGGCATCCTTGTCCTCGGTTTCAATTTGTGTCATTTTAAGAGGGTTCTTCAAATCCTTAATTTCTTGGTAATGTTGTTCAAGAATCCTAGTGCGCTCTGCGTCATCAAGCTCATCATGTCGCAGACGCCTCAAATGGGACGCTTCGTCCTGGGCTTCCGCGAGCTGTTGGGCATAGGCAGCTTGCTTTCTCTGCCGTTCTGTTTCCAGTTTGAGGTCACGCTCACGCTTGCGTTCTTTTATAAGATCTGCTTGAGTGCAGAAGCGACATGAGCCTTTGACCTGGGCACACGGGAGCAATGAAGAATGACCGCGTGGGCATGTCCATTTCACGATTCTTGTGCATGTCATTTTGGAGTGGTCCACAAGCTGATGGCATTTGGACTGGCATTCGTGAAGTCCGCACTTGAGTTTCACACCACTGTCAAGAAGTAAGTATTAGTCAAATTTTTCATTTGGGAGCTGGGTGGGGAGCATCGAAGATCCTCGATGAAGTTTAATATGAAAGACATACCACGGTGCAGAGCATCCTCCGTCCGGGGTCTCCCGGTCAAAATCCTCTGGTTTCTGAAGGATTGCGTTCCTTTCAGGGTGATTCTCACATCGCACAGGAAATCCATCGTATAGGTGCCCATTGGTTTTGAGTTGGTCGATGAGTGGTTTCCAGACCTTTTGCCCTTTTCGGCTAGACACGAAGGTCTCCGAATTTCCCACCAGTATCAGAACGCTCCGAGCACGAGAAAGCAGAACATTCAGCCGCTCAGAAGCAGCCATGAATCCTATATCACCTGTTTTGTTGCTTCGAGTAAGCGATGCTATTACAATTTCACTCTCGTCGCCTTGATAATTGTCTATTTTCAATGGTCAGGTCCTTGTTTCGAACTCAAATTCCCACAAATTTCCCTTACCAATAGTCGAAAGCTTCAGCTGACGCTTGGAGTGATTGGCGCCCGCCTGCGACAAGAGCCCTGCTCGCACAAGATCGTAGGAATCAAGATCGTTCAGCACAGGATCATTCTGCCTGCTCAATGTTTCCTTCAGAAGTGAAAGCTGGCCAAGATAAGGCGTTAGAACGACAAGCTTATCTGTTCCATACCCTTGCTGGCCAAGATACTTAACAATCTTCAAAACAACTTCCGCTTCGAAAATGTTTTGCTTGGATTGTTTCGACCCTTCATCTCGGCGATCAGATATCTCCGTGAAGTTTGCTTCGAGATTGGAATGGTTGAAGAATATCACCCGGTCCCTTAGACCTCGTGGCTCGGGGCGGGACTTGGTTTTCTCATCGTCTTCCAATCCAGGATACGTAAGACTTCGAACAAGTCTTGATATTTCAGGACACATGCGGTGTTGCTTCAGCAATGTAGTATGAGGGTATCCGGCATGTATAAGTCTCTCAAACAAAGATACATTCAGGTCAAAGCCGTCTCCCTTTTCAGCACTCAAATTGTAGCTGTTTATTTTCGGTCGGAGCTGCAGATGATCTCCGATTAAGATTAAATGCTTGGTTTCGGGCGATATTGCTGTGAGGACATGAGACTCCAAAATTTCACCTGCTTCTTCAAGTAGCACGATCCCAGGAGACGCGTGTTGGAGATCTTCAGAATACATTGCGGCAGCAGTTGTTGTGCAGCCAATGATTCGCTTTTCTTTCAGTATTTTCCGGGTCTTCTCACCCAAGAGAGCGCTCAGCTTTTTCTGGCATTTGTCGAACAATGTCATTTCGACTGCCAAAGACGCAGCCTGCTCATCAATCAAAGCTCGTTTCCAGGATTGGACCTTCTCATTTCGCACGTGTTGCTCTAGTGCCCACAGGCGGTGGCAGTGGTCGGGGATCAGGTCAGAAAAGTGCTTCAGACCTTTTCCTTTAACCCATCGGTCATAAAGATAGCCTTTCTTGGCCGCCTTTCCACGCTTATCAGCCAAAATCATTCCATTATCGTCCTCGGGGATGGTCAAGGCTTCAAAGTATTCGGGCTCCTCGAACTCCAGATAATCCAGCATAGATGCAGCATCAACTGCTAGTTGCTGGTACTCTTTGAAGGATGTCTCCAACTTATCGCCTTGCTCCGATCCCTCGCCCTTGAGCGTATTGATAGAATTCCAGGTCGATTGAGGTCTTTTGAAGGCTGTGCTTTGTTCCTTCAGGCCCAGCGGCATAGTTCTTGGTGTCGACTTAGAGCCCAATCGAACGATGGCCGAGGGATCTATTCCGATGTCTAGCAAGTCTTCCAGGAACTGATCCAAAGCGTGATTGGTGTAGCACATAACCAGTATCTTGTCTTGGGTTTGGTCATGCAGGATTTTGGAAAGAAGGGCACCTATGAATGATTTTCCGGTCCCTGAAGCTCACATCATCAGTCAAAAAAGAAATTAGGGACACCCGAAATTCAAATTTTACATACCTGGGGGCCCTTGAATTAGGCTGAGTCTCTGCGTCAATCCTGCCAGCAGAGACTGGAGCTGGGATGAATCCAATGTGACGGGTTGGGGGGTTTGGAGTATGCTTTGGATATTGCGCTTGTACATTTTCTTTAACTCATTGATCACGTTCCAAGGAGCCAGGCTTGATTCCTTCGCCAGCTGCTCTCTTTCATAAAGAAACAGCTCTTCCGTGAGAGGAAAATCTACTCTTTCCTGTAGACATTTCAATATAGGCTCATAAGCAAATGTTGGTGTGTCGACCACCAAGAAGTCCACATCGTTGTAAAGCTTGAGAGAAAGGAGAGTCTTCTTCAGTGCCTCCTCGCCAACAATTCGCAACATGACTATAGGTGGATCAGACACCAGGGCATCAATGTCTCTTTCAATTGTAGCAAAAGCCACGATGTCAGTGTTTCGAATTAAGCATCCAAACGCACGGTGCTTAACAAAGTATGGGGTGTCTTTGAGGAAAGCTTTTCGCTTCTCTTTCGGTAGGTTCTTGAGTTTATCAAGCCCTGACTCGGCGGTAACGCCTACGGTGCATGGCCGAAGATACTTTTGATCGCTCGAGCTGCAACAAAGACGAGCGAGAGAGAGCGCGCATATACGGAAGGCAGGACGCCGCCCCCTTTTTTTGCCTTTTGCGACTTGGAAATCATCGCGGAGTCCCGACAGCATGTCCTCCCGCAAAAGACGAAACTGATTGTCAACATGGCCGGCAATGCGCTGGCTGCCGGATAGACGTGTAATTTCGTGCACGTCCCGATAGAAGGGCTTCTCGGTACAACCCATCTCATCGGCGGTGGGCAAGATGGCTGTCAAGCGGAAATCAGGAAAGTCGTTGTCATGCCGACCGCCGGCTGTGATTCCAGAGGCGGCTAGAGCAGTTGCAGAGGACTTCATATCCAGGAGGTAGTTAATCTTATGCGCTTGATTTCGCAAATGAACCAAAGGCGAAGAGGAAAGCAAACCAGTATCCACAATGGCCTGGGCATCATCCTTGATGTCCACTGCGGACGAAGTGGGCAATGACAGTAGCTCTATGGTCAGCCAACAAAGGGCGTGCGTTGCATCGTCATCCAGCTTTTGGGTACAGAAGGCCTCCACAAACGAACTCCAGAGGGTGCGGGGCTCCAAAATAATAACGAGAAGTTGTTCGAGAAAGAGGCCGTTACCGATGAGCTTTACTCCCGGATGATTCAAGAACTGGATGAACTTCGCAGTATATCCGTTGATGAAGGCGGGTGTGAGGTTGAACCTCAATCCGATCCGAAGAGCACTGAGAGCGCTTGGGCTCGCGATGAGTCGCTCAACTGTACCGCAGGGATCTGTCTGGTCCAGAATGGCTTCGACGAGCCGCTTGAAGCTACTTTGGTCCTGGACCTCCTGCTTTCCATGAAGGACAGCTCCAAAATATCTGGCCAACCGGTCCGATCTAATACTTGTAGGCATTGTGAGAAAAAATATAAGATGTATGATACTGAATGTTTGATGGTTGCAAGGAATGAAGGGAACTCCTACTATAAACCAACTCAAAGAGCAGGCAGGGGAGAGTATTTTCGAAAGCCTTGGGGACGAGCAGAACCGCAGCTGTGGGAATTCGCCTCACTCAAACTTGACAACAAAACAACTGCAAGAAGTGAGGGGTCCAAATGCAGGCTTCAATATTGTTGTCCAACTGTTGGTTCGTTGGTTTAGCCGGTTAGGAATACGTGCATGGGTAGCTGCGCCCGTCTGCACCCACCGAGATAAGTCTAGGCGAACACTGGGACCAGGCAATCTGGGAAAGGAAGAGGTGACGTGTTCAACTGATTTGTACTGTTTCCAAGTAAATTATGTGTTTGCCAGAAACGCCTGCAAAACTCTCAAAGGTGGCTCTGGGTGTAATCTGTCCCCGCTATTTGCTTGTATTTCAACTGCCACATCGCCCCAGATCTTTCGTGTTTTGCACGATTTGTTCCTTCATCCATTTTTGTCAACTATCGTCCAGCTACATATAATGGACCAACGGGGAAGAAAAAATGGTCCGTACCATGGGAGAGATGGGGGGAGATGGAGAGCTCATGGGGGGACTCGGAGGCGTACTGTACTCGCAACTTTACCTCCACCGCTGGGTGAAATCGTTGCAACAATTCAACTTGAGGACATTGATGATTCCGAGAGCCAAGGGGATAAAAGGGCCCAAATTACGAACAGCCAGTATCTGACATCCTATAATTGGATCACTGGAGCAGATCATCATATCGTCGTTCCAGGTGAGAAAACCCACTTGACAGAAGGATTGTCGTGACTACTAATTAATACGTTTCTACAAGGTGAACCGCCGGCTTGGACGCCTCTTCCTGAACATATCCAGCTGCGAGAGGATTCCGGCCAATATTATCATGACGCTAACGCTGCGCGATACCCCACCTACCCCCTCGAACCGATGATCCAAGCAATACTGACGGAAAGACCCGAGTTCCCCCTAAGCAAGGTTGATATAATCGGCTGCGGGAGTACATTGGGCAATCTATTACGCTTTGCGCGTGGCAAGGCCCCATCTTTCCGGATGCTTGTAGAAGTAGTCGGCAACACAGTCTTCTTCATCAGAAGGGAAAATTCGCCTAATGAAACCATTCCGGATGTCCGGGGTTACGGGCATACATTTCCGGAGGCCTACACTACGTGGAGTGCCGGCGTCCGAGGGTCCGAGTCCCATCAGCGGTTGGTCAATTACGATTTCGCAGGCATGAAATGTGTAGTGCGCTTTGAGGTGGATGGCTTCCTACCTGATTTGATCCCCGAAGACTTAAAGGTCCAGAAAAATCACCCTTCTGAGACTGGCGATGTTAAAGTAGACGATATTCTGTCGTCTATTCAAGGGGTGGTGATTTCAAGTGTGCGCTCAGCCTCTAAAGATGCCACAGTAAAGGCACTCAAGGTCTCAAAGAGAGGTCACTATATCCCCCAACAGGCGGTTTTCGACCTAAAAACGCGATCTGTCAAGAGAATGAACGTGCAAACGCTTGAAGAAGAGCTGCCACGGCTATGGATCCGGCAAATCCCTAATTTTGTTCTCGCGTATCACACGTTCGGGAAGTTCAACGACATTCGGGTTCAGGACGTGCGTGAAGAATTGAAGCTGTGGGAAGCATCTCAACAGCCATCTTTGGCCAGATTTGCAAGCTTGTTGCACATGGTAGTATCCTTTGCTCGTAGTGTGGATAATGGCAAGTTTGAAATCGAGCATGAGGAGGGCGAGAAGATCCTAAATATCCGTGAACCAGGTGGAATTGTCAAGAGTGTCTTGCCAACGACCCTAGCAAGCAAGTGGGATTTTGAGGATATGTCCGAGGTAAACTCTTGACCGGTTGGATAAAGTGCATATTATTTCAATAGTCGACCTTCATTCAATTATTCGGGATCTCGAAATGCGGAGCCAAAGCCAAAACAGATGTTCCAAAGTCCAGTAGATCAATCCCGTGTGGATTTCCCAAGAATGGGCCTGTTCTTAAACACAGCGATGATTTAAATGTAAAACATTGTATCCTTCACATTGGGATGCACAACAGCCAGGTGGCTATTAGGCACCTGGCACCGGCCGCTCTTAGTTCCCACAACACTTGCCTCTGGGGTCGCAGAGGCGATAGGATCGAAGAGATCACTCATGTAGCATCGTGCCCGTGTACACACCAGATCCGCATAATTGGCTGGGGGGCAGACACTAACCGCCTTGGTTGCACGGCCAAATAGATAGCACATCTTGTGAGTCAAGTTCTGCAGTACATCTGCGGCTCCAAGAGCTCCGGTCGCCGCTGGCTGACCAGTAGAGAAAATTTCGTCCCACACAGTAACGTAGTGAGCAGGACGCGCGGTTCCCTGAAGCGCTGAGTGTGCTTGCAAAAAGAAGTCCCAGTGTCGGGACTCGGAAATACCACGGTCAACAACCGTGCCGGGCATTGGGTTCGCAGAGCGATCAGCGTCAGCCTCCGCGGTGGGATAGAATCGTGTGTTGTGACACTTGCCGACCACGATGATGGCTATACGCGGGAGGCCGCGGCTTGTGGCGCTAGCCGGGTAGATAGTTTCACAAGCTCGTTTGAGCAGAGGCAGCTCTTCTCCAATCACAAGATCGTATTGACCTTCCGAGACACCGTCACGATAGACAACAATATCATCTGGGTGCTCGTTCCTGTTATGCTGAGCCCAATGTTTGAGACGAGACTGCAGCAAAGTGTCAAGGTCGGCGACCATTTCTTGTTTAGAAGGTTGGATGCGAATTTCTGCAGGCCATTGAGCAAGCGCGGAGTTCACAGAGGCGACGATAGCGGCTACACTAGGAGCATTGCGTGCTGACCCTGGCGAAGGATGGGTCACATCCAGGCCAACAAGCATCGTTTTGCCATTGGCAAGCAAGCCAAGCTCTGACTTGTGAAGGGTTTGATTTCCACCGCCCAGCTTAAGGTTAGTCTTCAGCCCTACGTTTGCGCAGTACTGGTCCTGTGCGACTTGCAGTTTTTCGGTCAGAAAATTGACGTTTCGCGCACCGCAGCGAACATCACAGACCTGCTTCATAGAGTTGTATAGATCGGTGTCCTTAGCGTAGAGGACGCCCAAAATCAAGGAAGGACGGTAACGGTCATGGAGTTCACGAACACTCCTTTCGGTGCGCTCAGTATCATTTCTGCCCACAAGGACGATACGCTGACCTTCGTTCGGTGGAGCCGCATCAATACCCATGCTTCGGAGTACGGATGTGAACTTGCGGAGGGACTCCATCATTTCAACGGGATTGTTCCAGTGCGGGCGAGCGCCCTGAACAAGAACATAGAGATATGTCCAGGTTTTCATAGCCCCGGGCCTGGATAACTGGACAGCTTTCAAATTCCAGGAGCCGGACATTGTGAGGACCTCCTTCTGTTTAGCATATAGGATCTTCGGCGGAGGTAAGATGCGGCCTTGCACCGTGATGAGGTTAGTCTCGACACGGATACCGAACGCGGACTATTGAGTTGAACAGAATTTAGGTCAGTCCTATGGCTTTAGGCTAGAACGATGAACCCACCAAAGTAGCACTCGGTGGCTCTCCCAGGCCCAACATACGAACACCCTTAGTAGCAATAGACTCCGCATTCAGAGCGGGCGTGCGACCCATCACCGCGAAGCGCAGCATATCTGACGTTTGTTTAGGAGTCAGTTTGGTCCTGACCGCTTGACCAGGTTCAACCTCACACACTTCCGCCGGGAGCTATGAGGGGAACTGCCGGTTGCCCACATTGACAACAGGTAAGCTCGGGTCCAGGTCCCTGTTGTATGCTGTGTTTCATCAATCCCCTCTCTATGCTATTTACGTCCGGATAAACATACCTCTCTTGAAGTAACCTCCGACCGAGATATATTGTCCTGGAGTGACTGGCCCTGCTTTGGGAGCTTTCTTGCCTCTCTTGGCTTTGCCTTCAGTGAGAGCGGCAGCGGACACGGCCGGCGCACCCTGCGTACCCTTTGACCCCATGAAGAACTGCACTTCGAAGGGTCCAGCGCCATACCGAGGCACCCTGGTCTGGTTGTCACCGGAGCGGCCCTCGGCAGGACTTGCCAGCCCAGTGATAGACTTGACGGGTGCAGGTCGAGCTCTGCCGTTGCTAGTCTTCCGCGCAATATGTATGGTACGAACACGCATGTGCCTCAAGAAAGACTCTAGCCGGTAAAGGCTACGCGAATTTGCGCGCTGGTATTCTCCGATCACCATCGGCAGAGGACCCTCTTGGTAGCAGGCTAGATACTTGACTTGGACATTCAATAGAACCCGAGCAGTGGCCGCACGAACGCTAACGAAGAAACCACGTAGTGCTTCCAAACCACGTCGTGCTTCCAAACCACGTAGTGCTTCCAAACCACCGCCCAAAGTGGCTTTTTCACCCATCGAGGCATCCAAGCTGAAGTTCCTGTTACCATCAATTGACACCACCGATTTTTTGGTCTTGGGGCAATGTCCGATAATCATATTCATCGCTGTCACAGTCTGCTCTTGTTGCATCAATGGGCCTTCAAGATTACTCGAAGTGAGATAATTCAGCAGGTCTGCGGGATTGAGAGTTCCGGTAGCTCCAACAGTCACTGTCAAGACCGTGGGATCGTCGACGAAGTCTGTTTCATTCTCATTCTTATACCGAACAATGAACTTCCTGTCTCCGTTCAGGCACAGATCAACACATGAGATTAAGTTCGGTGGCGATGTTATCCCGGTTATTGGCAAAGTGCTCTTCGATCAAAAGACGTACGATCTGCCGCGCTTTCTTGGCTGGCACATCACGGCCCTTGTCCTTGGCGATAGACACACTGTAGCGGAATACTGGTTTACCAACGGAAATGAAAGACAAATAGTTGGCATATAGCATGACAGACTTTCCGAGCGTGCCATAACCTGGCTGGTCGGGGGAGCGGACTGAGTCTGCAGTCTTTTTCCTTCCCAACAGAGCCTTGGCGGTAAGATCTTCGACCTTTTTGACGTTGGGATCCGGTGTAGGAATTAGTTGGCCGTCGCTGAGAGTCATATATCAACCCTGCCTAGAGCAATGTGCGGAATTTCTTCTTGCCTCATACGGCACGTGGATACTATAGAGATACTTACTTGTAGATTCGTGGCCCTTGATACCCACCGCGTAAATTTCCACGACCTCGATCATTGGGATCATCGCGGCCGCGAAAATTGCCTCGGCCACGATCACCGCCGCGTCCCTGAAAGCCGCCTCGGCCACGAGAGTCTCCTCTGAAATAACCTCTGGACTCTCCGCGACCCCGACCACGGCCTGCTCCACGGTCGTCTCGAGCTTGCCATTCGCTGTCGCGCCCGCGACCGCGATTAAGTGACATGGATATTGATTGACGGTGAAGATAAATGCGGCTTTTATCAGGTATTCGGCCACGCAACAAAAGAACGCAGAGGGCCGGAGAGTAGATCCCTGGATTCTCCACGGAGGCCAACCTTTAAATGCTTGCTTGTTGAACGAGCTGCACGCGGTCAAAGCGTAAGAAAATGCGGACTAGATGCAACTACCGCCCTGGCCAAGGTAAGATGCTGGAGTAATGGTTGCTGTAGACCACGCTACAAGCCAAATCCAGCTGTTGTCAGGAATTTGACAGGAATGCGCTTGATATGTTTGGGACCATTATGTCTAAGGTCTTCTGCCCAATTGCACCTAACACTTGGTGCGCTACTCACGGACTGTGCGTGCATACCTGATAAAGCTGATGCTCCACTAACACTCTAAAGAGGCATTTCTTGACTTCTCTTCCCATTTTCCTTCTTCATGAATGACATTTTGTGGAGGGGGAGTTGTAAATGTCTCGTAAATACGATAAAAGTAACTTCAGACCACATCATCAAGCATACCAGCCACGGAGTTAACATAGGAGCCCAAGTGGGGTTAGGCATAAGCCGGTTGAGGTGTTATATTTCTTTTAAAAAGTACACAAACCATAAGGCCTAATACACCAGTGGTATTCAATATTCCAGTATGGCTACTCATTTGAATGCGACTGCCGTCGAAGTTATTATCGGTTATTCTTTTCGCTCAAGAGAACATCTTGTGCATGCGTTGACGGCAGCTGGTGCGGAGGAACACAACCATGATGGCAACCGAAAACTAGCTCACCTTGGAGGCAATTTGCTCCGGTTTATTTTGAGCTTTGTTGTGTTTGAAATTGCACCAAGTCGAAGTAAGGTCGCTAAGATAGATGGAGCGGGTCCCACTAATCATTTTCGTAGGCGGGATTACAAACCTCGAATCGTCCATCATATCTATTGCTCAGCGAGCCTCAGTCGCTGAAAGAACCGGTATTGAAACATTCATCAAGTATAGCATGAAACCGGGTTCACGATCCCCCAAAGTCTTGGCTCTCGCAATCGACGCCATCGTTGGAGCAGTCTATGTCGACTCGACAGACGTCAATGCTTCGTGGAAGGTAGCCTTGAAACTAGGATTAGTTTCCACCGACTTCCTAGGAAGCTCTGCCTCTCTCGCACAACCTGTGCCGGATATACACGATCCATCTTCATCATCCTCCATCCGTAGCGACACAGTTGAAGACATGGAAATTTCTTTGCAACCTATACTCAGTGCCGGTACCCCATACAACCCAGATATGCTACCTCCCAACAGGCTTACCGAGGAAGGCCTTATTGGCGCTACGTCTGGACATATCTTGCCCAGCCCGGTGAATGACTTCTCATACTTTGAGTTGCCAATGAACGAGAATGACCCGTTCTGGACTTCCCTAGAGCGACCTTCCAATGGAGACCAATTTGTTCCAGAATATATAAGTGATGGTAGCGGCAGCCAAGAGTCAGCTTGCGATTTTCGGGGAACTGACGGTACACGAGACAACCCGCCTCCCGTCGCTAGAGATAGTGAGGAAAACCTTGTCATTTTTTCCGGCCAGAGAAGCAACCGAGTCGAGAATTCGCACGGAAAGCCAATGAGGGGTCAGCATTATCAAGCACTGCTTATTGATGACTGGCTCAACTCATTTCTTGACGAAGAAAACAAAAAATGCCGGAGTCACCAGTATCCGCTTCCACTCGAAACATTTTTTGCTCCGCCTATTCAAACTGCTCTGATCGGTATGGGCGCACATGCAAAGACGCTTACCAAATTCTTGGTCCATATCGCCAGCGCAGAGACTTTAGTCACCTTGCGACACATCGTCCTATCGTACCGAGAAAGACCCTCCCCGAGTTCGTATGGAACGAGGCCAGGTCTGTCGGAAAAAGATCGTTTCAATATCATAGGTCTCCTCAGTACCGGCATTGCCTGGTGTCGGCTGCTCCGGATGTACCACATCCTGGAGCTGTATGAAACCTGTAAAGGCACGGATTGTGCGGAGAAACTCATTGTCACCACCCCCGCATCGTTTCAGAGTCGAAAGCGGAAAGCGGGAAACCCACGTCATGCTGCGGAGGCAGAGATTACGGAAAGAATGACGAAGAGCATTTTCCCTGATCTGCTCCCTGGCACTGATGGCTATAACGAGAAAAAGGCCACGTTAAAGCGTGTTCGTAAACTTGGCCAGCGATTACATATCTTGGTGGCCAAGTTTGGCAGTGGCATTCTCGGCCTGATGTTGAATGATGACATGAAAGGCCCGGACATATCAGAGCAAATGTAAGCTCACTAATACCGTACGACGGGCGATTATGCTAAATGTTTTGAAGGATCCTTGGTCCGTCTGACCGCGATTTTGCAAAGTTCATTGCAATACTCGACCAGTCCCAAGGTGATTCGTTACGCAGGTTCAGTAACACAGTGCAGAAAATTGTGGACCCTCTGATCCATGACACTTTGCCCTCTGAGCCATTTGTGATAGAGAAAAGTCTCCCAGCGCAAATCCTGAGCCTCCCAAAAGGCTCAAGTGCACTCTTAGAACAAGTTGAATAGCAGAAAGTCATGTGGTGGAATAGTGAATCTCCGTTCCAAGTTCATATTCGCTTCTTATTGGGAATGTACAAAGAGATCATATCCAGGACGGTGAGACCAATCCTGTGTCTGAGTAGATCGTATCTTCACATCTTTTTTTTATACACAAGGTTTCGGAATAAGAGACGTGAAGGAATCTGAGGGGTCGAGAATGCGCGATTCCGAAAACGGTATATTCGTTAAGGGGAGATCGCAAACCCCCAGAAGAGGCATAGCCTCATGTATTGCGACGATCCTTTGCGTTTCATGCACACATTGTCAAGGAAATGGTGATCGGCATCGTATTGACTTATACGGTACATCTGAGGTTTCCGAAGATATGGTATTCGGTATTGGGATTACGCGTACTTTTCGCTGCCTTTCGAGACCTCGGATATGTATCCTCCGAGTCACAGGTATTCTTGATGATATTTTAAACCCCCAGCAGTTTTATAACGACAGAATCAACAATCTTTTCATTGCATCTTTTAGTATATCCCCTTTTGATTCCGTTACCTTTTCGCTGGCTTAATAAATCCATTGTATTTCCATAGCTATACAGGGAATTCCTGATACACATCCACCCAGAGAAATGCTAAAGCAGTCCCATGATGGAGTCATATCTCCTAACTCTCCCTTTATTCTCTTGCCCTTAATAGTCTACCGTTAGGAAATAAGTGACAAGTAGCCTTGGGGGCATAGTTGAGCAGACGGGAAGGCCGCTGAAAAGGTGCGGGTATGTACGTCTTTCCGAAACCCTTCATGTTGAGGCTAAGGAGTAAGGATAAATTTGTATCCGATATGGCCTTGAAAGGTGCTGAGAACATTGGAACGACAGCTGAAAGGTTGGTTCTTTTAGTAGAATATTAGGGGCTTGATCCAAGCTTGCTTCATTGAATAAAGCTTGGTCCATTTGAAATGAAGTTTTGCTACTGATGGAAGTATTGAGGTTGCCTTAATGAAGAAGAACTTGCAGCTCGGTACATTTTACTCAGCTGCTCATCGCTTCACTAATGCACATTGATAAGTGGGAAATCTCTCCTTACACAGCTCTCAACGATCTTCCCCACTTCATTCTTTCGGAACAATTCACGACTGGGCATACTTTGTTAACGTGGCGTTTGTCCTACTATTTCATGTATTACCGGAACCTAGTGGTTGGTGGGTTATGGCGGCGTGCTGCTTCGTCGGAGCCCGATCCTTGCGCCGTTAATAAAACGTCGCTTCCTCTTAACCTTTTTACGCGGAATCGTCCTCCAAACATAGAGCGGTAAGGTGTTCTTCTTGTGACCCAGGCAAAGTAACGATAATGGACGAGAGACCCGACGGATCAGCGGCTGTGATGCCGGACCTGCTGGGCCATAACGGCGCCTCGTTCCGCCCGCGCAACTACCAGTTGGAGATGCTGGAGGCGAGTCGTCGGCAGAATGTCATCGTTGCCGTAGGTCGTCCATCCTGCGGAACGAATTCGGGACTAATTTAGGTTGATTCAGATGGACACGGGTAGTGGAAAGACTCATATGTACGTTAACTCGATCTCCTCCACCCAGGGTCTGAATCTAACACTGCTTAGAGCGGTACTGCGTATCATTGATGAACTTGAGAAAGGGGACCCAGAGAAGGTATATCGAAGAAAGTCGGCCCGTGCTCTGGGCGCGTACTGACACTTGGTACAGCTGACTTGGTTTTTGGCTCCGACCGTGGCTCTGTGCCTTCAACAATACGAAGTCATTGCTTCACATATACAATCTGCGAAGACTCGGGTTCTCACAGGGCTTGACAACGTTGACCGACGGACCGACCAAGCCATCTGGAATACCGTCCTGCAAGGTATCCGCGTGGTGGTCTCCACACATGCCGTCCTTGCGGATGCCTTAAACCACGGCTTTGTGCGCATGTCACAGCTTGCAGTCGTTATTTTCGATGAAGGCAAGATAGATCTGTATTCCTACATGACATCCTCGGAACTAATGACAATCTTCAATAGCTAACCACTGCATGCGTCGTCACCGATGCGTCGTCACCCAGCGAACAAAATTATGCAGAACCATTATCATCCAACCCGTAGTACCTTTGGCAGTCGTGGAGTCCCGAGAATTCTCGGGTTGACAGCCAGCCCACTTGTTCGATCAAACCTCCAAGACCTACATTATGTCCGTGTTGTGAGATACCGCATCTTGCCAGTGGCTGACGTTCCATCAGGACGATCGAGGCCAACCTAGATGCGGTGTGCAAAACTCCCCGCGTATATCGGGCTGAACTTCTTGAGCGCGCCTGTCGACCACGGTTGAAGCGAATTAGCTACTCGCCGATGCAAAAAGAAGAACTAGGGAAAGGGAGTGAGCTGCTTCTTTCTCTCATTCATTTCATTGAATCCTTTGACCTGCAGAATGATCCCTATTTTGAGATGCTCCGGCAGAAGCCCGAGACTCAGGAACAGGCGGAGAAAATACTAAAAAGCGGAAAGACCTTTTGCAGCGACCAGCTTGCCAAATTCCTCGAAATCAGCCACCATATTTACGAGGAGGTCGGTGACTGGGCCACGGACTATTTCATCAGAACGTCGGTTGACCATTTGCGGCATACAATTGAAAATGATACTTCAATGACTGGCGTTAACCGTGCAGAGAGACTCTTTCTGCTCGAGCTCCTGCTTGATTTGCCCGTGTCTGAGATCACCGCCGATAGTATGCATATCTCTCCGAAGCTGGAAAAGCTGCTTGCTTTTCTTGAGAAGATGGATCATTCCGAGTTTTCCGGCTTGATCTTTGCTAAACGAAGGGCCACAGTCAGCATTTTAGCTCGCGTCCTGTCAATGCACCCTGCGACAAAGAATCATTTTCGCAGTGCTTCTTATGTCGGCTGGTCGAATAACACCAGCCGGAAAGACTACCTAGGTAATTTACTAAGTCAGGATACGCAGCGAGATACGCTATCCGAGTTTCGAGCTGGCCGGATAAACCTGATTGTGACGACGGATGCATTAGAAGAAGGTCTGGATGTCAGCACCTGCAGCTTGGTCGTATGTTACGATAAACCTGCCAACCTGAAGTCCTTCGTCCAGCGTTGAGGCAGGGCCCGGCATCGACAGTCGACGTATGCTATTATGATATCTACCCAAGATGAATCATTGGTTCTGCATAAATGGCAGAAGTTGGAACAGGACATGGTCGAGGCATATCAAGATGATGAGAGACAACGTCGCGAGGCATGCGCACTCGAGAGCATTGACGAACCCGTTGACTCATTCTTATTGGTGCCGTCTACCGGCGCACGCATGTCGGCGAATGATGCGATGCAGCATCTGCTGCACTTCTGCGCGGTACTACCCGTCGATGAATACGCCGACAACCGTCCAATGTTCTCCTTTGAAGAAGACAAGAGCGGGTGCATCCGAGGCACTGTTACCCTGCCCACTTCCGTTGCCCCATCCGTCCGCCGTGCGCAAGGCCAGACATGGTGGCGTACAGAGCGAGCCGCCAAAAAGGAAGCAGCTTTCCAGGCGTACAAAGCACTTCATGTGTATGGTCTCGTCAACAATAATCTGCTGCCACTCACACGCAAGCCGGGGCTGCGATTCACTGAAGAAATAAATCTTCCTTCCTATTATCGAGTGCTCCGAGCAGTACGACCCATTCGTGGAATTGGCACACGCGTGGACATCGCCTGAGCTTCATCAGGCTGTTATCACGGTCTCGAACAAGGACGACGGAGTTGCGATTGGAGACCTGTCCATGTCCATCGTGTTGCCTAAGAGGACAGTCATGCCGGATCCCATACCTCTCTATTGGAAACGCGGCACCACACTGATCGCAAAATTCGCACAACCGCAACCAGTAGAAGCAACAATGGAGACTATCATGACCATGAGGAGCACGACATTCGCCTACCTGCAAGCCCCGAGTTCGCGTGTACGAGCCCCGTCGGGCGATTTCGTGGCACTTTTTGTGCCCATTATCCCTCTGGCGCAACTGGAAGAGTGGATACACAACTATGGGGGAACTGAAAAGGCCGTCGATCTCCACTCACGGGAGACAATCTCCCCAAAGGGCATCATTCGAGACACAGAAAATTATGGCGAACTGTGCTTGTTCAGAAGGTGGATCTGCGAGGACGACAACCAGATCTATTTGGAATGCCAATCGCTTCCCCGTAGACGCAATTTTCTGCAGATTGGCACTTTTGAGACAGCGCTGCCAAAGATACGCGTCCTCCCGGCATCAGGTTGCACCGTTGACAAGCTCCCTGCGGCGAAGGCCATGGCCGGACGTTTGATTCCCGCTCTGCTCAACCGATTTGAAGCAACAACCGTCGCAAACCGATTGAATGACACTATCCTCAAAGGTGTCGGGATCCAAGACCTCAGCCACATCATCACGGCAATCACTGCGCCGATTGCTCAAGCTGCCACTGACTATCAACGGTACGAATTCTTTGGGGACTCAATCCTCAAGTTCACCGTGAGTTACCAGCTTTTCTTAGCGCAACCAAGCTGGCATGAGGGATATTTATCCGAAAGTCGTGACAATCTTGTTAATAATAAGCGGCTAGCTCGCGCGGCCCTTGAGACTGGCTTGGATAGATTTATCCTTACCAACGGGTTCGTGCCGCGCGAGTGGGACTCCCCCTTGATTTCGCAGAAATCCTCCTTGCATGCAAGCAAACGGAAGCGGAATCTTTCAATAAAGATGCTAGCTGATGTAGTCGAAGCACTGATTGGTGCCGGGTACATGGACGGTGGCTTGCACAGGGCACAGGCCTGTTTGCACTGCTTCCTGCCGGAGATCGACAAATTCACCAGCACCAATGCAGTGGGAGAGGTAGTGAGTACCACTCGAGCAAATCTGATGCACGATACCACCCGCCAGGCGTAAGTAATCTCATCGATCAGAACCGCCTTCCCCGCCTCATCGGATACTCCTTCAAGGACGGAGCGTTGCTGACAGAAGCCCTCACCCACCCTTCCTGTGAGCATGACACCACTACGCAATCCTACCAGCGCCTGGAATACCTCGGCGATGCGGTCCTGGATATTATAGTCATGTCTACGTTAGCAGCACTCCCTCACCAACTTTCCCAGGGCAAGATGACCCAGATCAAACATGCAGTCGTCAACGCGAATCTGCTCGCATTCTTGTGCATGGATTTCGGCGTTCCGGACTTAATTCCGAACATTGAAGTCTGCCAGGCGCCCGGAGGCAATGTGAAGCCTGTGTCGCACTCGGAGAAAACCCACCTGTGGCACTTCCTTCGTTTCAATGGGCTGGCAATTAAGAGTGCGCGTGAGGCTTGCACATAGCGGTACAAAGCTCTGCGCGATCAGATCAGGGACGCACTAGAGTATGCGCCCGAGTACCCGTGGGAGCATCTTGCGTGTTTACGCGCGGAGAAGTTCATTTCCGACATTGTGGAGAGCACTATTGGCGCCATTTTTGTCGATTCCCGCGGGGATCTCCGTCAGTGCCATGCGTTTGCGGAGCGCATCGGGCTGCTAGCCTTTCTGCGCCGCATCATAACGGAAGGTGTGAACATCGAACATCCGCGGAATACGGCGCAGAACCTAGCCAAATCACTTGGAACCCTCATTTTCAACACCAAAAGAGTTGAGGTTGGGGGCGCTATTGCGACGTACTGCTCATCGGCAGTGACGAACAAAGAAGAAATTGCAATGGTGGATGGTTGTGCATCAGCAGAGGAGGCCGAGCTGAAAGTGTCCCGTCTTTTGATCGACAAGTATAAGACCTAGCAAGCGTCCGTGTTTTGCCTGGATATAGTTTGTCAAGCTGAGAATGGTATATAACTACTGGTGGTTAATCACTTGGAACCGGCTGCCTCGGTGACTACGCACTACTTCATCGGCTTTATATGGCCAACCAAGTCAACCCACCCGCGCTATTGCAGCAAGCTAATGGACGCTATGGTATGGTATGCGATGAACGAGGCTATTCTGACAAGGGAACCAGTCCAAGGATGTGAAGCCGGGGATGTGAGGCTGATTGCAGACTGTAGAGAATAAAAGAGCGGCCGAGAGTCGATTTTCCTGTTATGAAAATCGACTGGTCTCCACGCGGACACGTCCAGAAAACGAAACGCTTTAGGGCTAACCGTGGCCGATCGATGAGATCCCGTCAGCAGTCCCATGGGCAGCTTACCAATATATTAATATAATTCATCATCGCCATCTATTCCATAAGCATAAATAAAGCCACCTGGAGCTCTGACCGCGGCATCTGACCAGCCCATGCGGTCTGCGATCTTAACAAACGTATTCAAAGTTGAGGCCGATGTTGACGAGCCAACAAAACGATCGAAGCCTTATCATCTTTGAAGTCACTCTTATTTGCTTCCAAGATTAAGAGCAAGTCAAGAGCAGACTTACCTCCAAAAAATTTCCATTTAGCATTACCGCTAGGCTTGCCGAACATCTTCGGCAAGTCTCCCAACCCTCTCCCTTTCAGCCAGCTTTACTGTGAGAATTAGATAGAGACTTGAATAAAATGCAGTCACCTGCACCGAAACCGGTAAAGAGGGTGCTATGAGTTTGCTGGGCTTATCAACACCACCCACTCAGCGGAGCAAACTAGCAGGCGCGCTCGATTTAGATCAGTACTTTCGATTGCCAAATGATAAGTTTATAGCCTGCCCTGCTTTTCAATGTAAAATGGTTGTTGCATGCCGTGCAGAAGGCAAACTTTAAGGCGGAATTTCTATCTCTCCCTTGTTAAATTCTGCCGTCTGGCATCAGATGTCCTCATTACTCGTGCGACCGGTTCAATTGGCGTTGGCCAAATACATCACTCTAAATCGACGTGCGAAAATTGAAGGCAGAATGGCACTCGTATCCATAAGCACAGAGAGCAGACCCTGGCAACTTATCTCACTCTATGTCTTCGACAGGGATTACGGGCCCTAATCCGACAATTTTTGCAAATAAATATATAGCTATGTTCTACTGGCCCAAAATAATTTTTGAGCTGATAGAAACACCGAGTATGACATTTCTAATGCTCAGATACCCTAGAACCATAGAATTAGCCTCAAGCATTGAGCCACAGTATGAACTTGTGAAATGTCGCCTTCAGTATGGTGTTTTAGGGTGATCTGGACCACTGGGTGATCGGGTCGGCCGGAGACTACGTTAGGTACGTACACCCGCATCACATACAATTTCGCTAAGAATCATCACCGTACATTACCGCAGCAACTGCTTCATAACGAGAACTCCCTGCGCAACGGGGTTGTGGGTACCTAATTGCCGCCAGCGAGAACAGTGTCCCCAAAATCTCGTCTTCTTGTTACCCTACCTAAACTACTCACCTACTATGCCATTAGTATCGCTAGTACGCTAGTATCGGCCCAAGGACTCGTGAGTGCATGTCGAATTGGAGCATCAAGACGAGGCGTGATGAGGCACAGTGGTCGCTTCCCATTGTACCGTGGGGAAATGCAAGTCACCCGCATCATTGTGAAAAGGGGCGCCCAACCTTGGTATAACACGATTGAGAGTTATGCCAACAACTGTAGGACACAAAACCCCAGAGGCACGATACGTAGGGTACATGGAAGGCTTACAATAATCATAACCTTTGGCCGGTATTGGATCACGAGCTAATACCAAGACGCTGGAGCATTGAATTGTACGTACGGTTAGTTTCAGGTATAGCCTCCGTGACGAAATATTGCAGAGGTACTTCCCTCAATAACCAGGAAATATTCATCACCCTCACCAGTCAGGTCATCAAACTCATCGGACATTCAATTTGCTATCTGCTCTTTACTACGGTCGCATCGCTATAAAAAGGAGTCTATAGATCCAAGCTGTGACAAAGGCGAACCTTGACCACTGAAAACCCTGTTGGAGCATAAATGTGTCATTCATACGTCGTAGTTAGTTCGCTTTCCAATTAATTACAATCAGGGGGGCTACATGATCAGATACCCAGGGTCGACCTTTCAATACTTTGAGGATTAGTCTGACCTCACACCACTGGGGCTGGTGGTTCGCCCTTTCTTTGAAAGCCGCATAGAGTAAACTAGCTTCAAGGTATCTTAATTGTATAGTAAGTCCAACGAAGTCCGAATCCTTTATAAGTTCAGAGCCTGTTTCGTCTGCATCTGTTGCATGCCTGTAACCGGCACTGTCGACATTCGAGGATATATTCGCGCAGGTAATGAGAACATTCTTCACATCGATGTGGCCCGCGTACATACTTCCATTTCTGATGGCAACACTCGTGGTTCTCGCGGAGCTCCTGAATTGTCCTTGCGACAAGAATATCTCTTGATGTAGGTCTATGAGTGAGGTGGGTTTCCAAGAGTGAAGCCGTAGGTTCTGGCGAGGTCTGTGATTCTTCATCTGACATTTGTGGCCTCTCCTGCATCTCTGTTTCAGGAATGTCGATCTCCGGTAAAGGTTGCGCATGCGGTTGAGTGTTTAGCCCTCGATCAATTATCTGATATGCACGCGCAAGGAGACGATGCTAGTTCCATTGTTCGCATGTACAGCCTTTCCACTGCACCCCACAGTTGTAACAAAACTGAGCACCGCAGCGACAGCTAGAACCATACTTGATTAGATCATCATATGCAGAAGTGGAAAGAAAAACAAGGGAAGGTGACGAAATTCGCCAGCAGGAGTAACAGCGTTGCCATCCATTCTCCCGCGCTGTTTCTAGAAGCAGTTGCAGGGGAGCGTCATTTGGACAATCCCCGGTATGCGCCCGTCCTTTGCAGTTTGTACAGGTTGTACGGCCGCAATCGGAACATGTGGCAACCTCATCCTCGATCTTCGATGTTGCGATGAATGCAGAGCACCCAGGGAAGTAGCAGTAGGTTCTATTCGGAGTTTCAAATTCGATTTTCTTCTTTTCATACTCCTTTACAAGGTCGGACTTGAGGAATATGCGAGCTATACTCGTAATGATGGGTTGTCCGCAGCAGCGTGGGGGAAAGAGAGATTCATCGGTCATAGCAGCGTTGAAACTACAGGAAGCTGCCCAGGTTGCAATCGAATGGGGTGAGAGCAACCTCGTGCAGTTCGAGGCGAAGAAGACCGAGGCGGTCTTGTTCACCCGCAAGCGTGGACAGGAGCTACGGAATCAAATTCAGCGGGCCCGCATCATGGTAGGAGGCCATTCAGTCTCATTTAACCACGAGGCCACCCGGTGGCTGGGGATCTGGCTAGACGCCGGCCTCACACTAAAGATGCACTATCAGACACGCCTTCGCAAGACCCGGAATGCAGAATCTCGGGTTCAATCCTTATGTCGCGTACAAGGCCTAGCGCCAGGCCTGGTCCATCGGATCCAGGTGGCTGCGGTACAGTCGGTAGCCCTGTACGGAGCAGAACTCTGGTGGCGCGGCCAAAAGGACTGTATCACGGGAATGCAGCGGATGATCAACAGACAAGCCCGTGCGATCACAGGAATGCTTAAGACCACACCCGTGGGTCTCTTGAATAGGGAAGCGGGTCTAACGCCGGCCGAGGTCCTCCTTGAGGGCCGTCAGCTGCGGTACACGGCTCGGCTGCTTAGCCTACCGGACGATAGTCCAGCCAGATCAATCCTCCCGGTTAGTTTTCGGGAGGGCGACCAACATGCGCAACCTGGGGAGCACACCCCTGGAAATCGACTCTGGGCCGAACCGCACGGCCGGGGACCATGGTCGTTAGGACAGCACCTAGCGCGACAACTAGCAAACATCCTCCCAGCCGATCCATCTGCGGGCTTCGAGAGCGCTCGGCGTGGTAATGGCAGCGGATTTCTAGGGAGGATCATTGTCCAAAGGACTGAGGACTCTCTCACCGCAGCGCGGACGGTGCAACCAGGCAGCGCGATTTGGTCAGATGGGTCGAGGCTCGAGAACGGCCGGACAGGAGCAGGGATTGCCTGGCAAGAGCCTTGCGGAGAGTGGAGGACCCGGAGCTTTCCCCTTGGAACGGGACGAGAAGTCTTTGATGCGGAGCTTGTGGGAGTCGTGCAGGCCCTCCAGGCCGCACTGAAAGTGGATGACAGTGGTCCAATCACAGTTCTGCTGGATTCCCAAGCCGCGATTGCGAGGCTGCGACACACGCAAGCAGGCCCCGGTCAGGAACTGACGCTTCGAGCTCACGCAGCAGCCAGAGCTCTACAGGAGCGAGGCCGAGAAACCATCATTCAATGGGTGCCCGGCCATGCCGGAATCGAGGGAAATGAGAAAGCTGATGAAGCGGCAAAGCTCGCGGCTAGTCGACCGGGGTGCCATCCAGAAGGAATCACAGGACTCTCACTGGCGTTTGTCAACCGGACGTGCACGGAGAACATCCAAAACCGCAAACAAGTCTGGCTCGCCCGAGATTTAGCAAAGCGTTCTCGCTATAAACAGCGAACCTATCGACCGTATCGAGGCTGGACACTGGACCCAGTCGCATCGCGAGCCCTGAAACCGCTGGCCACCCGCTTCTTCCAGTTAAAGAGCGGCCATGCGGCTATCGGAGCTCACCTCCACCAGATTCACGCACGGGAAAGCCCTGCGTGTGAGAAAGGCGATGCACCGAAAGAGACCGTGCATCACGTTCTCTTTGAATGTCGAGCGTGGCAGCACCAGCGAATCAAGCTGTACCGCGCGCTGGATCGAGCTGGGGTCACCAGACCGTCAGCAGCCGAAGAGTGCCCAGAAGGCAGGCTTCTTGGGGAACCGAAGGCAACAGAGGCCATCTTACAATTTTTGGCCATGACGAAGGCAGCCCTGCCTCAAGACCATCACCTGGCTTTGGCAGAGCGAGCTCGACGAGATGATGAATGGGGATTAGAGGACTTGGAGGAAACTGAGAGGATGGGGGAAGGATAGCAGGAAGGGTAGCCTAGGCACTCAGCCTAGGGGACACCCATCCCGGTTGAGACACCGAGGAGAGCCACAAAAGGCTCGAATGCCCT
The DNA here is from genome assembly GCF_028828155.1 of Penicillium subrubescens. NCBI lineage: Eukaryota > Fungi > Ascomycota > Eurotiomycetes > Eurotiales > Aspergillaceae > Penicillium > Penicillium subrubescens. Next base: position 129,839 of record NW_026643163.1, read on the forward strand.
GCGCAAATAGGCGGCTTGGGGCGAGGAAAAGGACCTGACTGTATATACATGGGGCTCACGCCCAGGAACTCATAGCAGCGGGGGTCTGGAAACAGCTATACCAAGCGGAAACAGACCCAACCTCAGACCCGTGGTCTGTCATAGCTTTAGGGCTCGATACGGACAATAAACTTGATTAATAATAATAATAATAGCAGCGTTGAAAAGATCTCCCAGACAGTCACGACAATATCCATGACGACATGGTACACGAACCACGTTGACAAATTCCTTGTCTTCTGCACAAGCAACGCAGCGATGTATTCGTGATGGAGTCTGACGGATTCGTCGGTCAGCCCAAGCGGACGATTCGGCTTGCTCTCTTTCTGAACCGGTTTCGTCCAAGTGGTCAAATCTCTGGTAACCTTCAATGCCAGATACGTATAATATCTGGAGTTTAGACAGAGTCTCATCATCCAGGGCTGTTGAACCTGAGTTAGACAATAAGTCTTTCGCAGCGACAGAACGTTCACCATTCTCTGTCCAATGACGAGCAATATCCCCGTCTCTAGCGATTTCATCCTCTTCTACCTGGCTGTCAACCAAAATCTGCGCATCAGCCTGAACCGCGGTTGCGACGCTCATGGCCATCCGTCTATCAAAGAGCAGCTGGGACATGCTTTTCAATTCGTCATTTTGTAGCTGAAATGCCAGCTCTTCATCTGTAGGTTCTCGGCACTTTCCTTTCGAATATTCAGCGAGAAGGCTGACATCCTCAAGTTGCAGTTGAATGATCAAATTCGCCGTAGCTTGGTCAAACCCAGGTTCAAATACACAGTCCATTATAGCGACAAAGAAGAGAGATAATCCTTCGAGCAGCTCTAGGAATGGTGCATTGGTTGAGATGAGGAGGCAGGGGAGGAGGCACAGAGATAAGTTTTGAGCTTCACCGCAACTCCGGATTATTAAATAATAGTGCGGTTATGGTACATGTGACTTTCCGTCTTTTGTCGCCATGATGTCTTGAAGAGCAAAATACTAATCATTTGGCAAATACTGGATATGAAACCTGGAAAACCGTTCCAACTGAATGGAGAACCTTCGCCAGTGCCATGGAATTTCAGGTCGGATCGTCAAAGGCCAGTACAGCCTGGTACTAGTGAGCCAGTTGATATGATTGATTGATTTTCCAGACGGGATGAACGCTACTTCTCTAGGTCGCCTCACATCACGGTTTGTCTTTGCCCTTGTAAATTCCGATATCTCGTCATAAGAAATGAAAAATAGAAGGTATTGCGGCATACTCACCGCCCGGAATACTAGAGACTTCGAGAGATAATTGACAGGAAGTACAAATAAGCGGTGGGCGGTGGAGAGAGGAGTCGCAGCCAACCAATGAAATGTAACATCTATAAGCAACAGCAGGGCCCAGCAAAGAGACATTACATCTGCGCCTGCATCTATTGGTCGAAAAATAAAATCAGGTCATTCAGCCGCTTTGTAATGATCGAAGAGAGCGGTCTCAGCTATCGTTCCAGCCATGCAGGTGCTAAGTTGCTTACGGGATGATACATCAACTGATGTGGAGTGTAGGCTAGGTGCTAAGAAAGCATATGCAAGTGGGTCACATCGAATGCCTGTGACTGACTCTAAGCTTCACACAGTTGTACCTAGTCGATCAAACCATCCTATGAGCTGTCGTCGATATTATTCCCAATCCCCCACAGCGAACCATTAATTCCCTCGCCAATCTGTCTTTTCCGAAATAGATATGGAGCAGACCTAGCGTCCAAGCTATAAAAATCGGACCCCTTAGGAAGCTCTCTCGTCCTCTCAAACAGATATCCTTCAGTGGCGGCATCTCTATTGACTAGCATCAATGAACCTCCGCTAATCTCCTCTCCTGCAAAAGAACTTCCCTCTGCTACTAAGCTTTGAGCAACACGCTAGACGGACAATGACACTTAGTCTCTCCGTACCTGAAACACTCTTGTAAAGGATTGAAAAGGAGTGTAACATACAGTAGACTTCAGATATTGATTATGAACAGCGGTCTGATAACTGTACGCAATTCCTAAGATGTTATATTCCGTTTCTTTTTCAGCAGCTCACTCTGTCTTCGACTACAAAGTCTACATCCGTTGTAAGTGTCTACTGTATTCACACATCATCATTATGCTTTTCTGATGTTCTGGAGGTTTCAGCCGCTCTTTCCCACTCAGTTCTGGTGCTTTCCACGGTTGGAACTGTTGGAAAAATGATAGATCTCCAAGAAAAAGATGTAAGATGACACGAAGAACAGCCTGAAACAGATATGGAAATTGGTTGCCCTTCTTCCGACTCAACAAACTGCATTTAGAAATCATGCCGTGTGTTCTACCGCAAGTTCCCCAAGGATGGCTTCTCACGCTTAGCCTGGATTGCAATGTAGGCATAGTACCTCCTGGTATTTATCCAGTGGATATGAAGGTACGGTGTGCAAAAGAATTCCGGCGTAGAGGCAGCATTGTCGAGATAAAATTTGACAGAATATATTTGAAAGTTAAGCTTAATATGAGGCCCTTGAGCGTGGCTGCCGGGAGGACAGTGAGCGTGGGGAATTGGGGGGGGTTACGCATATGGCTTGCAGAGATGCCGAAAGACTTCATAGGGCAATCCATGCATCTCCCTGCATACGCAGCTCGTACTCGCCTTACCATACTATTTTAAATTCTTTCTATATGATCAATATACTAAGAAAATACAAGATTCATTCACAGTATGCTTTATTGGTGACTCCCGCATTGGTGGCCTCCCGCATTGGTGGCCTCTCGCATTGGCGGCCTCCCGCATTGGTGGCCTCTCGCATTGGTGGCCTCCCGCATTGGTGGCCTCTCGCATTGGTGGCCTCCCGCATTGGTGGCCTCCCGCATTGGTGGCCTCTCGCATTGGCGGCCTCCGCATTGGTGGCCTCCCGCATTGGTGGCCCCCCGCAATCACTCCCCCGAAAATTGTTTGGCCTATTACATTATCCTGGAATACGCCTAGAATGTTAGAGGTGAAATGTCGACAGGGCCATTGATTGAGCGTGAACTGTGTGAAGTCTCTGTTGCGGCCAGACTATTTACTAGCTCAACTGAATAACGAATTCGATGTCATAATAAAACCATTTTGATCTTGAGCAATTAGTTTATTGACCTACCTTTAAGACATGGCATAGTGGATAAATCTCGACTGTACATTACTCGACCACAGCAAATAGAGTCAGACCCTCATATCCAACTTACTCAATATCAGTGGACACGTGAGGATACATGTCCAATTTTGAGAACTTTTGGCATATGGAGGGCTCGGTCAATGAGGTTGCTTGGTTTGCCTGCAGATAATTGCAAACTTTCGCAGATGAGTCGAGGCGTAGAATTTGGTGATTTTGGTTTTTGAATCAGGATGATTGTCTACGATGGATGACTTTTCAAGAACTTGATTGATTGCCAGTTGCCGAAGTCGATTAACATATTTGTTGAGTTTATTCAATAATAAGACCATTCTAAATTTATCTTTCACCGTCTTTGTCTCTTGGTCACAACGATACTATTTCAAAATTCCTCAGTACGAAGTCAAATGAGGTGCATACTGGTAATTTCTGTATTGCCTGTACTTTGATACGATACATTATTGACAGCATTGGGATCAATCGTCCCGCTCTTCCATCTTAAAGGTACTTCTTTGTAGAAGAACTCAGCCCAACCTTGCATGACTCATTATCTAGGGCGCCCTTGATAGAGCTCTTACGAACATTACGAAGCCGAAAGATGACACATCACTATATATCGTATTGAAGAAACGTTCACTCTTTTTTGTATCCATTGGCACTCTTCGTGCGGAGCTCCATTATTTTGGTACCAGTGTGCTAAGGGGCGAATGAGTATCTGTCTCTCATATCGATTTTGAAAGAAGTTTGCTTCTGGTGTCACTTAATCTTCGATATCACACTTGTGTGCTTCTCACTGAAACACGCTCAAAATGTCGAATGCCATCTATCTTATTGTTTTCATAGCTACCACCGTTTTGATCTCTTACCATCTCTGGCATTCTCGGCTCCTCCCACGGGCTGCACAGCCGGAAATATCTGTTGGCTTTGGCATTGAACACATTTCAGATCCTATCTTATGTCATCAGCTCATCGAGTGCAAGCAAGCTCGAGGCTCCAAGCCGAAACGACTCTCAATCCAGAAGGCAAGGGCTCCACCAAACCAAAGGCTCCGCAATGTGTTCAACATCGACAACGGCTTCACGAGTACTGATCCCATATTCGTGGACAAGTTTGTGCGCGAGGCTAGTCAACGGATCAAGCTGGGATCTCTCGAGTGGTTGAAATTGGGTCTGATGCTCCTGCACACATCAAGACAGTGGATCTCTGTTGGCTTTAACACTGACAGCTGGAAAAGCAGGCAGTGCAATTCCGTACCGCCCAGCCCGCCTGCGAGCCACTGCTCTGACAAGTTAGACATCACGAGCCTGGTGCAAGTATTGACACTGAAGGCTACCCTCGCAACAGTCCTCAAAGGAGAGGCAGAAAATTGTCCCAAAGATTTCGAAATGCTGCACTTGGCTCAACAGATCAACAGAGGCTGGATACAATCGAAAATTAACACCTGGGCTGGGGATGATATCCGTGGTATTGACTTCCAACACAACGATCCACTCAGAACTACTCTTAACGCACTATTTCCGCAAGCCGGCCCCGAACAAAACCCACTGAACTTACTCCTTCCGTCATTTGAGACCATGTGGAGAGTCGTCTTACGTGCGCTATTAGAGCTCAAGTTTCAATCAGGTCGCGATCACCCCGAATGGGGAAAAGCGATTGAGACATTTTGTCGGGACCCAACCAAGGCAAAGTTTGAGAAACGTCCAACCTTGCGAGAAGATCTATCAACAACGGCCGATGCCAAGGGCGATGTTCAGTCGAATCGAGGAGTGGAGCCGTCGGTAAAAGACATTGTTATGGAAGCATTGAGGCTGTATCCTCCGACTCGGCGAATCTACCGGGCGTATGAGTGGGAGGACACCACGGCAAAATACGGGCCTGGAAACCTGCGTGAAGTTGAAGCAGTCGGCCGAACTTCATCTAAGATCATCGCGGCAGATATCGAAGCTTGCCATTTGAGAAGCGATATTTGGGGCCCGGGGGCTGCAAGATTCGACCCGAGCCGGTGGATGAACATAACTCCGGATCAAAAGTCCGCCTTTATGCCTTTTGGCTACGGTGTATGCGAGTGTCCTGCCAAGGCAGTATTCGGACCGTGGATGATAGCGATATTGGTGGGCGCTCTGCTTTCCGCCCTAGATGACGACGGGTGGACTCTGTGGTGTGCCGATGATCGTGTGATGAGATGCCTCGCTTCAGAAGAAAGACTCATGATGGGGAGGGACGCCTACGACGAGTTGAAAATTTTTCGTTCTTAGAAATATTGAGTGAATGTTCTCGTAGATCCTCTAGTCTCATGACTTCACACGTGCTTCCCTTTCCGTGGCTTCGTAGGTCTCCCATGACCGGAACCCTAGATCAAATCGACAGAATCTCTGTTATCGTGTTAAAACACCCCTGCTTCGGCATTTCTGGTCATTCGTGCTCATATCGCCCTGCAGAGGTGTCGGCCCAAGTGGTCATAGGATGTTGAGTGAGTTCCGTACTCCCACTCATAGCCTTTTACGTGCTGTTCCTAAAGAAGCGCGAAGCACTTGTCCTGAGCTAAAAAGCATTTTACATTGACATGCAACACCAGGGCCAGGGAATTTTCAATAGCATCTCGTAGCGTTCATAGCTGGATGGATCGTTGTATGGCTGTGGAGCTAATGCGCGGCCCGGTACTACCCTTGGGCTTAGATATGAATTGTCTGGTGCAGGAAGTGTCCTTCTTTCCAACCAATCTTTTGACGCGGCAACGATACTATCGATATAAGACTCATCAACCCGAGAGTCTACCATATTCGGATTAGGAGAGAGGGTTAGCCATCAACTTGATGCCCAGTTAGGGACCTTCAACTTCCCCCATACTCTCCTTTGCGCTTTCAGGAGCCATCATAAAATGAACAGAGATGATAAAAAGCTCACAGATGCCGAGACTCCTCTCCACAATCTGCAGCCTATCACAGCTGTTTTCAAGAGTGGTACAGATCCAATTGTCTCAGTGGAATTTTCCGTGTCATTATGATTGCGCTGTCCCTGCTGATACCGTTGCAAATGATCTCTTTGCAGTCCCATGGCTCAGACAGAGATTATCCCGTGCCTTTCAAGAGATCTGGATAATGAGTCTGTCTCTACGACTATATCGATACGCCGACCACTCTCCAATCTCAATAACTCTAGGATATAGATTATTTTGCAGATGGGTCGCTATAATTGCCTTTGAATATACATCAGAGCTGGTAAGCCGTTTCTAAACCTCCCCTTTCTTCCAGGTTTTGCATTTCCAAAGCGACAAGTTCTGGCCGTCCCAAAATTTGGATGGATATTTCTCTTACTCAACGTAGCATCTCTCGAGTTTCATCACACTCTGCTATAACCACAAGGTGCGACACACAACTCAGTACAAGACTTCGGCTTTGAGGGAGATGTCTGCATTATCAATACGGACCACGTGGCAGTCTAGCCATACTCTACTAAACTCGGTTTAGTAACCAATAATACCCTGCCCTGCTCGGACTTAGTTTCCAGTTTCATCAACAGCAGTGCTTTTGTCTAAGTAAAGCAAGACTGGTTCCGGCGGCGGACTATTTCTCACATCGGACAATTACTGTATTAGAAGTTTGAAGGCCCGGTACACTTTCACGATGACGCCCAACAAGAAAGGTCCGCGGGTATAGGCAAATGAGGATCTTTGAAGCAATGCGCCTTGTATTTAGAGAAGGAAGAACGCCAACGATTACAAGGTTTTCTGAAATGGCGAAGAAACGCTGTTGAGGAGGCCCGTGCATTTGACTGAGTCCCCTGCTCCCCAGTCCACGTTGCATGATTCCATTGGCTTGATAGTCTTTCCATGGCGCATATTAAGTCAGCACCATTAGACCGGTGAAGAGAATGGTGTTAAGTCAATCCTCTTCCCATTATATGAAGAACAAAGATTCAAGCACCCCCGTGTCAGTCGTGAATTCAACAAGATTTTCAGTCAACATGGACAACTTTCAGCCGCGCAGCTACCAACTCGAAATGTTTGACTTGAGCATGAAGGAAAATATAATAGCTGTCGTAAGATCTATGCCCGACTACGTCGATCCTGTACCCGAGTTTAATGCTGAGATGATTAGATGCCCACGGGAAGCGGAAAAACTTACATGTATGCCCTACATCATTATTTGCCCCATGGCCCTCGAGATGACCTTTCAGCTAGAGCTAGTATGCGAATCATGGCGGAACTGGAACGCTGTCAGAAACATCAGGTAAGCAAATTCTAGAAGCGAAATTGGACTAGGTATTGACTCCATGAGATGGTGTGGTTCCTCGCACCGACAAAAGTCTTGTGCAGCCAACAGTTGGCTTATCTTTCAAAACACATGCCCGCAGTCAGCATGAGAGCGCTGACAGGGGATGATGGAGTCGACTGTTGGAGCAACCAAGCTATATGGAATAGAGTCCTCCAGGGCATGAAAGTGGTTATCTCTACCCATGCTGTACTTGCGGATGCGCTCACACACGGTTTCATACAACTGCCGCAGCTAGCGCTGATAGTTTTCGATGAGGGTATGAGCTGCAAAGACAAATATTTACTAAAGATCTAACAGTGAACTAGCTCATCATTGCATGAAGTCACATCCAGGGAACCGCATAATGCGCGACTTCTATCATAAGGTCAAAGGGGAACATGCGACCGTACCCAGCATCCTTGGACTAACAGCCGCAGTTGATGTAGCAAAGATTGGGTAGGCTGAGTCATACAGCGGAACAAAATTTGAAGCTAACGATTTTCTAAGGCAGCTTGAACAGAATCTAGATGCGACTTGCCGAACCCCATTGATTCACCAGCAAGAACTGACTGCACATGTTCCTCAACGGAGTTTTACTAAGATTACTTACACCCAAAACTTCGATGGCTCTGTAAATCCACCTTTATATCTGCATAAGCTTGAAAAGATCGTCAAAACACTACATGAGAACGGAGAGAGAGACCGCCACGCCATTCCTAGCAGCCTCTCAAAGCTCCCTGCAAAAGCTCGTGCCATTTGGTGTCAATTAGGCACCTGGGCATTACAATACTACATAAATATGAACCTTTCACATTTTTCCAGCCACTTCGCCATGAATGAAAACTTCTCCTCGGAAAGACCGCCTGACCAAGAACTAACAGCTTTAATGGCTCTTCTGAGAAGTGAGCTAGAAGGTCATGTTGCCCATTTGCATGTACCTGGCAACATCTCCGATAAAGTTGAACGGCTCATGTCCTTTTTGAAGGAGAAATCCCGCCCAGACTTTTCGGGGATCATTTTCGTCCGGGAAAGGGTGACTGCCTATGTCCTTTCAGCTCTGCTTAATACACATCCATTGACTCAAAATGGATATCGATGCGCACCCTGTGTGAGCAGCACTGCTCACTCTGAGTCATGGGCCAAGCATGATACTTTACCTTTCGAAAAACTTGAGACCCTAGTATCACAGTTCCGCAGCGGCTTGACAAATTTGATCATTGCTACCAGCGTTCTTGAGGAGGGTATCGATATCCCAGCCTGTCATCTTGTCATTTCATTTGACAGCCCAGACAACATTATATCTTTCACCCAACGCCAGGGTCGAGCACGACAGTACGTTTCTGAATTTGCTGCAATGGAAGCAAAAGAAGCCGGATCTACATTTGTGACTTCAACACTGTGGAATGATCTTGAAAAGCAATTGCAAAGTATATGCCTGGACTACGAGCGATCTGCTCAGATAGTAGAAGTGGGCGACGAGCACTCAGAAGAGATTCTCCCACGGTTTAGGATACATACAGGGTTTGAATCCTTTTGCTTGACTACCCCTGTGTGGCTAACGCTAACGAAAGCAAATTTCCTTCGCAGGGCTTTGCTGACGAGTGAAAATGCCATACCTCACCTGTATCATTTTTGCACAACTTTACGGAGTGGAAGACCTGGCGAAAATCATCCAGCATTCTCTTACGAGAAAAACGTATCAGAACTTACTCGGTCAACGGTTTACATGCCAAGTGGTATAGACCGTTCTTTGAGAGTTGTGAAAGGTCACCACTGGTGGAAAACCGAGCGGGCAGCCCGTCAGGATGCCGCATTTCAAGCGGTCGTGGCCTTGCACAGACAGGGTCTCATCAACGACCATCTCCTGCCATTGTTCTCCGATAATGCGGGTGTGGAAGCGGTTTATGACAGTGAAGTTCTCTCACAGCTACCCACATGTTCGAATTTACACAAGTTTTGGAAGGAAATCCCTGGACCCTGGATGGAAAGAACCATGTACAAATGCCGCATTGACTTTGTCGAGAATGGGGAAAACCGGCCGGAATTATCAATGGCGCTCTTTACGCCTGTCAAGCTCCCCCTGACTGCGGATTTGAATCTTTACTTGGACGCCAAGACAACCTTCACTACAATTTTGCAGCCTCTGAACATCGAAATGGCACTTACCCCATCCACAAGGGTCCTGCTAAAGAAGATAACGACTCTATTTATCAAATCAACACGCGTACGTCCTCTACAAGGCCACTACCCAGAGTTCCTCCCATTTTTTACTCCAGATCTTCCCATGCAAGAGCTAGAGGAGTGGCTGCTTGTCAATCATGGATCGTTTGTTATACGTACTGGACAAACTAAAATCCCGATACTCTTTCCCTCCGGATTGATCCGCAGTCCCAGCCTTCACTTTGCTCCCCATACTTTCGTGCGATGGGTTCGGGACCCGGCCACAAAAGAGCTCTCCATTATATGCCAAAAATTTAGGAGAAGAAAAAACCTGCTCTGGCAAGCTTCGTCATCCAGCGGACTGTCATTTGAGTCAGGCGGCCCCAAAACGGCGTGTGTAGCTGCCACAGATTGCATCATTGACTTCCTTCCTTGGGAGCTGAGTTTGGCTAGCCTCGCAATTCCACATATTATTCAGCTTCTGCATCAATACCTGATGGCACATGACTTACGGATCAAGATCTTCAACGATCTTCCTATGATCAATTCCAGCTTACTTATGGAGGCTATCACGACGCCTGCTTCTCAATGGCCAATTAATTATCAGCAGCTAGAGTTCTTCGGTGACTCTATCCTCAAGCTTGTGGTTGTTATGCATGTGTTCTATAAGTATCCTCTGTGGCACGAAGGTTATCTGTCAAAGTTCAAGGACCTGCTGGTCTCGAATGAGAGATTGACGCGGGCAGCCGTCCATGCTCATCTCGAAAGGTTTATCTGCGCGGATTTCGTCACGTGGAAACACCCCATCTTTTCACCGATCATGGATCAAGATCAAACCCAGAATAGGACACTTCCCAGAAAAGCTTTTGCTGATGTCCTCGAAGCCCTGACGGCGGCTGCCTACGAATGTGGTGGGATTACGCTTTCCCAACAGCTTCTTGGCATTTTTATCCCGGAAATTGCGGACATCTCAAGCGCACCTCAGAGCGCGCAAAAGGACTATGATGCGTTCTCAGCTCACTTGAATCAGAAGATTGATCTGTTGCTGGCATTCAAGTTCAAGAACCGGGCTCTAATCTGGGAAGCACTCACGCACCCATCATGGCAAAGAGACAGCTCAACCGGATCCTATCAGCGGCTCGAATTTCTGGGAGACGCGGTTCTTGATTTTCTGGTCTCCAAAAATCTTTATAAGCGGTGTCCAAAGCTGGCCGAAGGCCGAATGTCGGAATTGCGTGCAGCCCTGGTAAACGCAGACTTCTTGGCTTTCCTTTGTATGGAACTCACCTTGCTCGAGCCATGTTGTCACAGCTCAACTTCAAGGTCGGACCTGTCCGAACTGACGACCCAAACGAAAGTCATTTCCTTATGGACTTTCATGCGCCATGATGCCCCAGACCTTATCAAGATCCAGGCTTTATGCAACACGCGGTATCAATTACTGGGCGACAAGATCAAAAGAAACTTGGTGAATCATGTCCCGTATCCTTGGGCGATGCTCGCTCAGTTGGGGCCATCCAAGTTCTACTCAGATCTTGTCGAGAGTACAATCGGCGCAATATTTGTTGACAGTGGAGAGTGCTTGGATACATGCGAACGCTTTCTAGAAAGGCTTGGTTTGTTAGACTATCTGGAGCGCTTCGTGGGGCAAGAGAAACACCTCGAACACCCGATCAGCACACTGCATCGGATGTCTGGAACGCAAACCCCGGATCTTCAGTCCCAAGAAATGGACAATGGGCTTCACAGAGCTTCTGTATGGCTGAGAAGTGAGAGGATTGCGTCAGTCGAAAACTGTTCCACCAAGAGCCAGGCTATTGTGATGGCTGCAGATGCGGCCATTATCTTTCTTTCTAATGCTTAAATGGACAGCAAAAGTATCACAATCTTTGTCTGCTTTAATAATAGCATATAAATATATGAAAATATTTTTTTTGTCTTTGGCCTTGAGTTATGAGAGGATGGCAAGTCCTACGCGAGTTGTTACCCGTTCCAATATCTACATAGTAGTATAATCTTGGCGCTTCCCCGAAATTTCAAAAAAACTAGTAAACGGTAAGAGCGATGAGAGATTATGCGCGTTGGCCGGCTTTGGGTTCTGTCTATACATCAACGCCTACGCTCAGGGTTCCTGAAGTATGCTAAAGTGCAAACAATGCTAACATCGCTAAGCCCTTTAACTACAACTTACGCGTTGTTCTACTGTTATTTTCAAATATTTTGAAAACAGCAATGCCCCTATCATGAGATTTCTGTTGAAATTAGTCAGAACGGAGTAAATCCAGGTAATATGTTTCATAGGAAGAAGATGGGTTGCTGGGCGGCAGTGGTAAACACATATTTCCCCACTAAATTCATACGAAATACTGAATGTCATTCAGTGTGATTCTTTCCAGGGTGATTAAATACTGAAATACGTATTCTAAAGTCAAGGAATTCTTGTTAGATTTTTCAATCTCTTGATGCCAGTTACAGTACGCGAGACAGGTAGCAAGTCTATCGAGCATTATTTCCATATGTATTCCTGCGCAAAAAGGGGAAAAAATCTTTAAGTTCCTTTATTGAGTGAAGTGTGAGTATAGTTCGAGGCGTAGAGCAATCTTGAAGCAGCAGACGACAACTCGGAGCGAAAATTGTGTCTGGAGCTGTTGGTCATTTTGGTGGTCACCTGGATATAAAATTCGCATATTGCCAGCTCTCATCAACGGTCACAATGTTGAATTGCCCACGTGATTACTGAATTTCAACTCCTGACAAATTGCCCTTGCCGCCAAATGATGAGCTATCTTCTCCCTCTGTGCAACTCTGGCACTGGGCCAACAAATTTGGACTTGAACAAACAATTCTTCAAGCCACCGATCCAGATTTTGACCTATCAAAAATCAATGACGGGTAGAACAATCACCAGTCCAGATGCCAATCGACGTGTTAATGCATTTGCTCATGACTGCATACATCCTGTATGTTCGTAAGGTTCTGTAATCGTTAGCGGGATCACTACATACTTAATCTTCTCACGATTTCAGCAACCCCATTTTCAATAGCAAGCACATCAGTCGCGTAAAGCTGGATTTGCCAAGACAAGTTTCAAGTCAATTTTCGCCGTACTGAGGAAATAACCTTAGATAACAAACCTCACTAAATGGAAAATAAAATCCCGTTTCCCCTGTCGCCTAATAACCAAGACTATCATCTAAGTCCCTCTTGAAAGTTGTCTCAAGGGCAAATGTATTGTTTTTTTACGATCTTTCTATTAAGGATTTCTTGCCTCAGACTAGATGAATACCTTCTCAAATAAAAGAAATTGAACTTGTATCTTTTATCGATTCATGTATATCTTGGCCAGAGTCTCTGGGAATTGGCTCGAGGTCTTCACAGTGGTATTGCAAATCGGTATAACTAAGAAAGACAAATTGAGATCACTCCAAATTTTCTCGTTCACTGTGTTGTCAACATTGATACTAGTTATACTAAAGAAAATTGATGCAAAGTCAAATGAGGTGTACATAATACCTTTCTCTATACGGACTGTGTTTTTCATAGACATAATTAGAGCATTGCCACGTGTAAGATCACCTATGGCGCTTCTGAGAAGGCTCTTACAAAAATGGCATAGCCGAGAGATGACACGTCACCATCTGACAAGATACACAGTCGTATTATGGGCCTCTTTTGTCCTTGGCAGAGTACAAGCGATATATTTTGCATAAGTCGGGCTTCCGTGCATCTGACAATGAATGCGAATTTTCCCTCCCATTTCCTTTTTTCATTTTAGAATGGAGTTTAAAAAGGTCGATGGGGGAGGTCACCCAGATTACATCTTCACCACTCTTCGTTATCATCGACTTGAAACTGCTCACATTTTGCCTGGGAGCATCAGCATGGCCAATCCACAAGATGAGAGGCAATTAGCCGGACCTGATGGTACTGCAGTAACGTTTTCCCCTTCGTATCAATTCAAAGCTGACACCCTATACAGACTATCTTCTTGGGCAACTTTTACATCGCTTGTGGGTCACTTCATCCATCGCGAAAATTGGAATGTCGCGTGATCAGGTCGAAGTGAGTTCGCCTTTCCACGCTTCTCGCTGTTTTCGAACTCACGCGTACGCAGAATCTTGTGAATCATGATTTCCAGACATTCAACTGGAATTGGATGATGGCCTCATTTGGGAATATTCATGGCTCGAACGAGCGAAATCTTGAAAAGAGCAATGATCGAGATGATACAATCCTGTTATTAGGGCAGATCTACCGTCGCTGCTCTGATTCAGAACGATCTACTCTTCTGTGGGGTCTCGCCGATCTCTGTACATGTCCCGCCTCGGAAAAGACTTATCATAATAGCCAAGAAATATGTTCACTGGAGCCACCGTCAGCTTCTCGCAATTTGAGTCAAACGCAACGTAAAGAAAAGGCCGGTCAGAACGGCGACCTCCATCTTTATACGTCCAGACTGAATGAGTTGGCTCAGAAAGAGGGGAAAACATTTCGGCGAATCAAAGAAGAAACTGTCTCATATGACCCCCCTTTCTTCAAGATAACTGTTGAATACGGAGATATGACCTGTGCTGGCCAAGCTAGGACAAAGAAAGAAGCAGCACATCTAGCTGCAAAAGGGATTTGCAAAGAGTTAAATAAGAACCTATCACTCTTATAACACTTACTACCAATTATCAACTTGGATTGCCAGGAATGTGAATTTGAGCCTTTTCTGGAAACCCAAAAATCCATTCAGCTATTGAACGAACTTGCCATACACATCGTGGTGATTGACTAGAGGTCGCGCACTAATCCGTCCGATTATGTTCTATGAAAAACCAGGCAATAGATGTGTGCCCGCCGGGCCAATAAACCGGTTTGCCGTCTTGGCTGAAGAATTTAGTTCGTAATCGCGTACTCCAGCAGCACAGAACTTTGTGAAAATAATAACGGGAGAGCTGCATCGATTCGCATATTGTATTGGAACACTGTGTAAAATGTCTCACACGTTGGTGATGCCCATCGCGCAGTTGGTAAGCGCCCTAGCGATCCCGATGAGGCCATGAGGGGTTCTGCGGAGGGGACTAGCGATCTCATGGTGGATTCGTGGACCCCCGTCCGAGCGGCGTGTCTTGATGCATTAAGCTACGGAAATCGGTCTACGGAATACGAATGCGCGTTATTGTGTGCACTCACGGCGCTCGGGCGCTCCCCGATCGATGGTTGGTGCGGACGCCAACAGCTATCCCCCAATTTTATCCAGAGTATGGTTTACTTGGCTTCCGTGCTAATCGGCCCCTTACAAAATTTCACTCGATTGTTGCCTGATCATTGCGCATGGAAATGATTTTCAGCTGCTGCGACGTGGTCGAATTAGAACTCAGTATTGGAAGCCATTGAACTCTTAGCAGAATTTGCGTATTCCTTTTCCGCATTCAAATACTAAAGACGCTTTAGTGCATGCGCGTGCATTTATGTGAGCTAGAGGCCGACTGGAGGACAATCGAAAGAGTCTGTCGTGGCTGAGCCAAATTGGATACCTGCATGGCTACCTAATCTAGCCTGAAGGTGCAAATTGAATCTGGGGCGGTACGATATTTATTCCATGCCGAGTTGCCTTCTGTATCGTAAAATAATGGTAGAGGGGTGGGTCTTTCACTTACATATGCTATAAATACTTGGTTTTGGATCGCGAAGTCGAAGTTCTCTCTGGCCATTTGGTCCACGCCTGTGGAGGGAGTTGATGATGGAATCGTGGTCACCGGGCCTCTGTGGGTCCTGGACTAACGTAGCTCATTTTCAAAACACCCTTGAACCTGCATCCGAGCCAAAGGAGGGGTCCGTCAGATATCATCTGACCGATACAATTCCTACGACTCACGAGACCCGTGTTGCATACACCGCCAGTGAAAATCAAGGATTCCCAGGGGAGCCTGCGCACCTTGCTCTGATGATGACCCCGTCTGCTTCTCTTCAGGAGATAATTGACGCGAATGTGCCTCTGTAGAGTGCCACATGCGACGATCTCCTTGCAAGCGAAGGCGGGGTGTTCGGTGAAAAAAGGGGGTTCGGCATTACGAATCTCGCCACTGAGCCTAGTGCTGTGGTTTATAATAAGAGTTCTGGGTCCATAGGTTACGGTGCGGTGACAACGGACGGCTGGAAATCTGAAGAAGCTGAGATGCCTTCAGCTGAAGCACTCGCCAGATTCTCAGATGGAATGTATTACTGTCAATATGAGGGATGTAAACAAGTAAAGGGCTATGCCCTTGAATGTCAGCTAAGGTATGTTTCACATCCTCGTTAGCTGATCCATCATCTAATAAGGCTCAGGAAACATATACTGACACATATCCGGCCTGTCAAGTGTTCTCGGTGCTCATACGCTGCAGCTGATAAAAAAGGCGTTTTTCGGCATGTTAAGGTTGCTCACAGGGCTCTTGCTGAGGCACTCTGTGGGCCTGAACAGCGCTCTGTCTGTCCCATTTGTCAGACAGAATTCACACGTAAAGACAACTTTCAAAAACACTACAAAGCACAACACAGCCGTTAGATGAGACACCCAAAATTACTTGAAAACATCCGACATGCTATGTACCTCTTTCATTTTCACATTCTTCCTTCACACCTTGTTCGTTTTTTGTTGGGGCTAAGGGCGTGATCTTTGCGTGGATCAATCTATAGGTGATGAAATTTGTTCATGTTTGCGGTGCGATTGTTTAAGGTGAAGACGGAAATTATTAGGTTTCGCAATAGGAAAGAGAATTTTGGAGATATGCACAGCACACATAAGTTTTGAAATAGATTGGAGTTTCTTAACTCAGCTTAGAGTTGTTGAAGACTTTACGGAGCAGTCATTGGCGGAACCGGATTTCAGTGCATAATGATATACCAGGCAGACAAACTTCTTCCGGTTGACATGAACAGTGATTTTTGGTCATATGTTAATGCCCGATATTGATGTCTGTCTCAGGCATCAATCTACATTTGTTCACCTATATGCCAGATAGCTCTCTCGCTATCTCTCCCTTCTCGTGCTTCATTCCCTTAAATCTTACTCGCTTTGTTCGAATGTACGTATGTTGGTTTGGTAGCTTCGTTCTTGAGGTATGAAAATAGTCAGCATGATCGGTCTTTGAGTGCTTTTTGTCTTTGACAGATTACGAAGACAAGAACGAACTTTCGTATCTGGGATATAAATGTATGTTTACCTGGCTAGCATGTTGAACTGGGCTCATAGCAGCTATGTATTTGATCTCAAGATAAGTGACGTTCGGTACACCATCAAAATCATGCAGAAGGCCCACCACGCGGGAGGCCCACTATGCGGGAGGCCCACTATGCGGGAGGCCACTTTGCGGGAGGCCACTATGCGAGAGGCCACTATGTGGGAGGCCAGAGGTAAAACGATACTCGTATCAGGTAACGCGATTACGGAGTATCCAACTTAGCGTGGTAATAGACTAAATGGGAGATAATCTCATGCTTTCTCTCTATGTATCCGAGTTCTTATTCTGTACCTGAATCACTACTGTATCCTGAGTCACTATCCTATCTGATCGCTAAGCTAGAATGGAGGCTTTCATCGCTGCCGCCTTGGCGTCTTTAATTCCTCTCGCCCAGAGAATTCTTTCACAATGATAATTTGTGCGCAACACTGACCGAGACGCCTCCTAGAAATTCTTGGTCACACAGCTCAAACGTACTATCTCTGGTCATTTTGCATATCGATGTGGTGTTAGATCTCAGATTTCGCGTTTGAGGATGACGAGCCACTAGCAAAGCGCCTGTGGAGACACGCTGCTGACAATCGGTAGACAGTTATCATTGCTTACTTAACGGATTATGTGAATTAATATCCGCCACATATGATAGTATTTAAGATCAAAATATGGTGAATTAAGGTTCATTTTTGCTTCAGAATTTCGCTCCTGGTTTAAGATACACATTGTCAGGATGCTTAGAATAAATTCCCGAGCGTATCTAGAGTTGCTGGAGTACAATCGAAAATAGAGACCCCGCCCTTTTCTTCATCAGAAACGTCATCAAAATCCGCTTCTCCTTCCAAGATGTGGGGGATTGCTGTCTCGGGCGGGCTGTTGAATCCGTTCGGATGAGTTGATAACAAAACAACTGGAAAGAGTTTTGTAGTCGTTGCGTTTGATACCTCGAACGAGACGGAAAAATTGTCGGAGTATCGGACATTCGTGATGTTTGTTATTGAGTCAGGATGCCAGGGATTCGACGGTGAGCGTTGTAGAACATGGGCAATTACTTGGCCGCGCAGGTCTCCGGTCATCTTGTTCAGTATGTCCCTTTGTTGCCTGGTGGCGGGGTTTTGGCTGTCAAAATGATTCAAATGTGGAGGACTCCAGTTCGGCCAAATCTTGCGATGAGAACAAGATACCGTCACATGGGCCGGATGATACTTGAAGTACATTTCGCAGCATAAGCATGCTGGCTTACTACAAGCGATGAAACGGTCCTCGCCCGCAAATGACTTCTGCATCTTGTGGAAGTGCTCCAACACCTGGACCTCGGCATGAACTTCAGGTGAGGAATGTTCATATTCATGCAGAAACTTTCCGAAGACCCCAGCCACCTTGTTCAAGTGGAGGAGACCGCCTTCGACCTGTGGTCTTTCTTCATCGCCTTTCCTAAACATTCGGTTCAGAATGCCTCGAAGATTGACCTGTGAATCGCGGATAGTCGGAGGTACGGCAGATGGCGCGCCAATAGCATAAACTGTATGATTACCAAGGAAGTTTAGGTCCTCCGTGTCATCAATCAGCTGTTTTGGAGCCCGTATATGATGAGCAAGTCGGCCTACATAATGTCGCACTAAGAAAAACGACGAGCGTTTCTCTGAAGGGGCCCGCCGTGCCTCTTCTTCCATGGCCCGGTCATAGAGCTCCCTGACCTGATCTGAATGGCGAGTGTTATACGCGAATTCGCAGAGCTGGAAATGATTATCGAAGCTCACGACCATATCCAGCCACTCAACGAACTCTGAATCTGTAATTAGATCAATGACTTATGAGAGGGTCCCTCAAGATAAAGGAAAGAAAGGCTGAACGCACCGGATCCCAAAGTTTGTCCTTTCAGCCTAGATAGACAATCCTTTACCCCTCTGCGAAGACATTTTTTTTCCCCTTCGATGCGTTTAGCAGCGAACTCAATGCACAGGTGTAAGAACCTCGAATTCTTGTAATCTTGATTTGTGCCAGTCGGGTGGGCTATATCTTCCAGACTGCTAAGGGCGGTTGTGAGAAATTCGGCGATTTTGCCAGTCTCCCCGTTGGTAGCGACACAGAAATTGTAGCACGTATCGAGCTCCTCGAGGCCGACGGAAGTGCATGCGCTGCCTCCTTTTTTGAAGTCGCATATATAACAAAGGTTTTGAAGAAATCGACGGGCTTTAGCGCGACGGTCATCAAGCTCAAATGGTGGAAATGTGTGGTTGCCCCGGGTCTGTCCAAGTGCATTCAAAAGAAACAACTGCTCGTAAAATCGACTAAGAAGCCTCTCGTAAGGGTCAAGTCTTGGACGACCGACACGTTCTGGATTGATATCCAGATCTCCGCTTAGTGCCGCGGAACCCATATTCTTGTTTTAAGTATGTTCCGGTGAATAGACGACTTGAGTCTGTAATCAAAACTAGAGAGGACAAATGGCCAGTTTATACGGAACAGTGACAATTTTTGCACTGAACCAAAGGACGATGCGAAGATTCCAAGTGAATGATCGGCCAACAACAATAAGGCCTCCATGCAGGAGGCCGCCATGCAGGAGGCCGCCATGTAGGAGGGCCGCCATGTAGGAGACCGCCATGCGAGATGCTGGGTACACAGTAGATTTATGAAACAATTTAATATATAGAATCTGAATAGGAGACGTAGAGCCCCGGGCTTTCAGTGCTCTCAAAATCAGCACTCATTTATGGCGCTATCGGATTTCGTAATCTTATAGCTGGCTGCAATTGGAATTATCGCGGCTAAATGGTGGCGACAGATGGAGCCTTAGGGGGAGCTAATAGTCACACCACCTTGTTTTGCCAGTGAGATATAGAAATCCTAGAGTCTCTTTCATGGAGAGTTGAGGGGCACACAAGTAGCTATTGGGTTTTTGGGTGTCCAGCTTTAGCCAGGTTTCCGGAGTGAGAATGACGTTATTAGCAGGCCTGTCGCTATGCCGTTGTGCTCACCACTACTCTTGGGAACATAGGCTTAAGGATTAAACTTTTTGCTTGCGTACTATTTTACTCAGGCCGTTCTAGGCCTGGAACGGCACAAGCGACAGATAACACTGCGCAAGCTGCAGCGGTGAACGAGTCTACGGTCATCCTGAGACAATACGACTGAGTTACTGCCTGCAAAATAAACCAGAAATTCAAGTGGAACAAGGCTGCATTTTTTTGCAGAGAGCTCTACCACGTACAAGCTGACAAGCAATCTATTGTTGCGCCGCGAAAGTCTCACTGCTGCGCGATTAACTGTGTGGATGTTTCGTCACTTTGAACCAGATGCGCTGTAGCCAGTATGGAAATAAAGAAAAGCAACAGTAGAATCGGTCCTAGTGGAGAATTAAACGAGTACACAGTATATACAGCGCTCATTGCTACCGGCTAGAATCGGTTATCAGGTCTCGCCACTGAGTGCGGTGATTTTTTCAACGGAGCTTATGTATTGGGCAACGTTAGGAAAGGCCGACAGAGTGCGGTATTCATCGGCTATTGCACTTATCCAGGCGGACACGTCCAGACAGCGGATCTTTTCAGATCAAGCAATGGCCCAACCGATCAATCATATGGCGGCACGACACATATCAGTATATCCAATAGATTATTTTTAATGGCAGCTACTTAAGCCACGAATAAACCCACCTAGGGCTAATCACCACCACAGACAAGCCCGTGTGTTCTGCAGTCGTGTGAGACGTGTTCAAAAGTAAGGCTGCAGCGCCCAGCTGCCTCTTTTCAATACGGAAAAGTTTCGGAGCCCTGTTGAAGTGAACGGCCTCGCCTTTACCTACAACCAAGGTGCATCATCCAGGCAACGAGCCGACGAATGCTTGCTAATTTCCTGCACCTGCAACGTGTTCTGCGACGCCACGCGCCACTGTAGAGGGTTCTATTGGTCAGATAGCTAGAGTAGTCGTATATGCAAACCGCAGAGGTACGAAAGGATTTAGGATGCATGAATGCCTCAATCAAGCTTGGACCAGTTACGGAACTGCAGAGCCACACTTCCTGCATGCTTAAAGGCCATGGCTTTGTAGGAATATGAGACTATTGGGAGAGGTCTCCATCTCAACCGCCGTTTTTGGCCCGGGACGCCGAGGAGTGGTGACACTAACTTTTCGCTGGGGAGAGGTTTTTTCCTCGATTGAATTCAGTTAATGATCAGCTGAGAAAAATAAAGGTACTTCTTTCTGGATATCAATGTATTACGACATGAGTAAACTCCGTATTGATATTGACATGCGTGTTTCGTGTATTGTGTGCCCACAGCACCCATACTACATGCACCTTCACGAATCAGAAGCTCATCATGCGCAGAAAATGAATTGGACATCACCTGCCAGTAATGATCACACCAGTCACAAATTTTGCGGCAGCATCCCTTTGCGGGAGCCCCGTAGGTGTCGGTATCGTCTATCGAGGGCGCGTCTGCGGTGTTTTTGGGTTTGCGATTGCGCTTGCACCTCAGTTTGGGCTTTACAAGATGGGATGCACAATCAAAGCAGAAGCTGCATCAACCCAACGCCTTGTATTGGTTCTAAGTGCCTCCTCATTCAGCAAAGACGCCTCTTTTATACAATGCCTTCATAAAAACCCATAGAAAGTTACACACACCATGAACCCATGGAAAATTATGCTGAAGCTAGACAACCCTTTGCGAGAGAAGAACCCACAGGAAAAATTTAACCAATTACTCCTAAAGCTATTTCTGGCCTAATAACGAGGAGGGCAGACTCCGCAAAATTTGATATTCGCCAAGAGCGGGAGGGGGGCGGGATTATGATAACCCCTTAAGTTGCCTAGAAGTGATTCATTCAGTTGACATCGACTCAACCATTACTTCACGTTAGTTATCATAGATGCTTCACATATTTACAATCAGTATTTTGTGTGAATAGCGAATCGCTTATTATTGATTTCTCCCAGATTCATGTATCTGTGCCAGCATGTGTTGCTAGACTTTGGGTCGCAAGTTGCAGGTATTCACAGACCAGCAAAAACCAGATTGCACAGAAAATGCAGCGATATTTCGGGGCGTAGGAGCCGCAGCGCTGCTTCACATAGACACAAGGTGGACAATTGGACCCTCGGCGATCGGACTATTTGTTGCAGGGAATCAAATGTCGGGGCAGTCGGATTTGATCTCGAACAGACTAACCGAAATGGATAATGCTTGCTTGAAGGGCGTGGTCTCCTTACCAGTCATTCATTCCGGGGTGAGAGGTTGACTGATCAACGTCCAAGCCGGAGACATTGACGCGCCTTGTCCTGGAAATTGAAGTAGTCAAACTGTTCGATATGTAAATACAAAGAGCGTCTTTTATGGAAAGGAGCGGTCCATCAGTTAAAAGTGCCGGAGGCCGGGTGAGGTCTTTCGTACCAGTCTCAGGCAGACGAAATATCGAATGTTCCTCGTAATTATGAAAGTGGCCTCGCTTAATGAAATTCACTGCTCAACTCTCTACTTAGACTACCAAAGAAGTGAAGCCAGTCTTCATGCCAGTGAACACGGAGTCTGCAAATTGTGGGCTATCTAAGTATTAGCAAACGCAGCTTGCACGATGGTTGTCCGGACTTGAAAGCGCTCCTATCACCATATCGTATCACAAGAAAGAAATAATGAATTGAAAGATTGAAAGATCGCAGATACCAGTCTGATATTCAAAGAGTGTAGGGTAACCAAAATATTTTAGAGCCCCATCCGAAAAGTGTACTGCATGGGCGGTGTTAGCCTGCTCGGCGAAATGAGATCGAAGAATTTCACTACTGAAAATTTCGTCTACTCAAGGTCTTCTCGCTTCTCGTCACCTATACCCCATCAAAAACCAGAAGACTTTGCACATGAACTCCGCCATATCCACTCTGCTTCAACAAATTCCGTCCACAATGAAAAGGAAATTCGGCCACCACGAGAACTTTGACATCAACACATGCATTGGTCTTGTCAAGAAGTTGCAGGACTGCGGACATCGTGTTTCCCGTAGCAAGTACGTCGTCAACAACCACAACCGATGCCCCTGTGGGGATTGTATCTAGGCCTATCTCGATTTTTTTCCCTTTGAATTCAGACACGGACAGAGAGGAAGATATATGCGACGCGGACCTGGAGACAGAAATGGTTGGCGGCGGCAGCTTGCCTGCTTCCCGGATGAAGGCCAAAGATGCACCAACCCGCAAGGCGAGTGCGGAGGCAAAGACAAACCCGCCAGCTTCGCAACACACTATAATATCGACACCGGTCCAATCGCCTATGAACTGAGATTGCAATAACGATGTGCATAGTTCCAGTCCACCAGGTTGTTGGCAGATATTGAGGATGTGGCGGAACTCAACGCTCGGCCGCGGGAAGTCGGGCACCAGAGCCACCAATTGGGCGAGTCGATGAAGATCTTCGCTGAAGAACGGGAGTAGGTAAGTTTCCGCAAAGTTTCTTGCTCCTTGGTCTCCGATCTCGTCATTATTGAATTGAAAGGTGGGTTGATGGCTTGACATTCGGCCTGAGAATCCCTTGTTTTGACCCGTGACAGCTTTGCTACAACTGCCATTATCGGTGGCGTTGGAGCCTCGACGAGCCTTCTTGATTTGATCTGAAGCTCTGACACTAACTTCAATCACCCTAGTGGCGGGCACCAGATGCGACAATGTTGCAACCGGGGTGTCATCTCTTAAACCCGTAATCAGTAGCACGTCAGCATGTGCGGCATTGTGTACCACGTTCAGGAAATGCTCCTCGGGAAGCTGTGGTCTCTCCCGGACCTGGTTCTGGTAGAAGTCTGTCAACAAGGGTCGATGACGCTCCTTGTAATCACGGTCTCGTAGCAGGAGGTCCAATCTGGCGCCAGTAGCTGCCGCATATTCGCGCTTGGTCATATCGCTGATGCTGATTGATGTTGCCGTTATGTGGTTTGGAGTCATCGTTCTCAGGACAGAAACCCAGACGTCTGCGCAATAATCTTTCCCAGCACCGCTTTCACCAGTGACGAGGATGATGAGCCGCTGCGCTGCCGGTTCTTTTGGTAATGGACAAGTATATGCCAGCACCCTGAACGGATCAACGGTTTGCTTGAGGCGCGCTAATTGCTGCCGATTTGATCCAAATGCCATCACAGATAATTTCGTGTCTCTGGGGTCCGGTCCTAGGTCTGCACCATAAACTCCATGACTCAAAGGTAACAAGTTTTCCACGACGCGGTATACCCACCCCACGGCATCTCGAGCGACATCACTTCCATCATGGTTGCGAGACCACACACCTGTTATGATGCAGGCGTAATCCCAGTTCCGACAACCAAAAGCAGTGGCATCGGAACCCACGCTACCCACTGCTCCACCCCCATGAAGTAGATGGACGTAACAAAGCGGCGACGGAAGGTTATCAATAGCCTCAACTAAAACCTTGGTAATGCTCTGAGCTCCGATGCCGTTCAGAAATACACATCGCTTGAACGAAGAAGTCTTGCCGCCGCCGTGACCGCCATGCATCCTGAACATGTACATCTCGGCCTCGAACACATCTAAGCCGTCCATTGATTCCGAGCTTTCTTCTGGCCCCTTTTCTTCTGGCCCCAGAATCGTTCCCCCTGGAATGGCCATAGGTGGGGAGGGCATCAAGCTGCCCACGGATATGGAAGATTCGAACGTAGTCAAGCCAAGATGCATCTTGCCAGCTTGCCAATATAGATATGCGTCTGCTGAACAATGTCGTGGCAACTTTCTCGCAAAATCCTCTTCAAAGTTTCGAAGCCTGAGTTGTGCGTCCTTTCCATCCTTCAGCGGAATGACCCAGGTTTGAACCTGATAAGTTGGAGCAGGGAAAGACTTGAACGTCACGCTGATGACTATTCCAACGTTTGTTCCAGCCCCTCGCAGTGCCCATAAAATCTCCATTTCATTATCGGGCCGGACAGCTGCGGTCGGACAGTGTTGCCTCGGTACATTTCCGACACAGAGAATGTGGCTAGAATCAACGCTGACGATCACGGCTCCCACAATAGCGTCACACGCGAGTCCGTACAGCCTAGTCAAATGCCCAAGTCCTCCCTGTAGCCACAGACCCGCGCCTATGCCTGGACGAGCTCCCAAGGGTACTGTCACACCAGCCTCCATGGTTCGACGAATAATATCTCCTGTCTTGCACCCAGCTTCGGCAACGATTAGGGGTAAACCATCAACTCTAGATCCTGCTTCTCCATGCTCAACCGGACAAATATGAATTTTATCAAAAGCACTCATATCAACTGCAACCACATGAGGCCATAGGCAATGAGCACTGTGGCCCCCGCCGACAACGGTGAGACCAGTTTTGTGCTGGAGAGCCCATTGAACGCAATTCTGGACCTGCCCAATCTCTGTCGGCCTAACAATGGATGCGGGTCGATGGAGGCGAGCTTCCCAATTTTTAACCGGCAGATCTCTTTTCAATAATGGTACCAGAGTTGCCAACTCCTGTAATCCAGTTGAGTGTTTGGTGAAAGCCACCATCAAATTCGGTGAGCTGAAAAAGAGATGATTTGGCTGAGCTTCTGTACGTCGACTCATCGTTTGACACGTCGTACGCCACTCGAGGCGGGTGGCATTTTCTCCCTCGCCTTCCTGTAATACAAATCCTGCAATAAAGGAAGCAAAAATATCCAAAACATTATCGTCATTTTGTACGCAAATCTCCCCGGTAGGGAAGCAAGCCGTTCGATGGCATACAAATTTGTCAAGGTCCAGCTTCCCGTCGCGATGGAAAACGGCCACCAAACCCCGTCCAGGCGGTTCAACGAGCATCTCTAGTGCTCGTTCGATAAATTTGGGTTTTGGATTCATGCCGTACAGACTGTGACAGAACAGAATCACATCATACCTCTCATCATTGTCACGCGTATCGCCCTCTCGGTTCCTCCCTATGTCGCCATGTGAGACAAATGGCGCACGGTGGATATCGGGCAAGCTCTCCAGGCAAGGAAACGGCGGTTCCGTTGCCGGGTTCGAAGAGAGCCATTTTTCCAACTTCGCAGCGAAGACAACGTTGGGTTCAAAAGCGACAAATCTCTTGATTTTCCGCTTCAAATGACAAGGAAGATCCCCAAGAACACTTCTTGGCCCAGGGCCTATCTCTAGCACAGAGATACGAGCACGCGAGCGGAAGAGAGGTGTCAGGAGCTCCACCATTTGGGGAACGATAAAGTCTTGATAGATAGCCCTTCCCGAGTCTTGCATAAAGATATCGAACCCAGCACAATACTGTGTGTCAGACAGTGGTAGCTTCGAGGATATCCTTTCCGTCGCTCTCTGTCTCAGGGCCCGCTTGAGGGAGTCAATATTGGCCATTTTGATTGCTATAATAGATGATAGATGGCACTTAATATGCAAACTTCTTACTTTGAATGGAGATGCACTCTTGCTTAAATATCATCACGTTAGGTCCAGACATGTCAGAAGGCGCCGGAAACAGGGTGATACGAGGCGCTATCGGCCAGGTTTCTTAACTTGACAGACATATATGCATGTGAGCTGGCACCACTTCATTATGGAAGGTATTATGCGGGCAACCTGCAGCTGAGCTACACGTCACAGTTGATAAAAGCGGCCGTATTTCCGCCACGTTTTCGCAGTGTAGTCCAGAATGCCCTTACATTACGGCCTTCGCCTGACCACATTAATGTCCAATGTCTCAAACGCAGCTACCCTCGCCATATTTCCGTGAGCCCAAGCAATGGCGCTCAACCCAGTGGCCCGTGCCAGTACGAGGGCCTGGAGTCGCCCACCTGTCTCTCGAGCTTGTCTATTTACCATACCGATTCGAACTCACTTCGGATACCCACCGTCAACCCCAGGACTGATACCTTCGTTGAAAGATGGAAGAGGTTCAATCCACGGATACTCTACGGGTTGTTGTAGTAATCGTTATTTTGGAAATGTCTTTAATCCTTCACCGGTCGTGGAGCCTCTAGTGCCGCGATCTGTCACGGTCGGGCCGTTCAAGGTGTTATTTTGAGTAACTCTTACCACCTATGCCGCGAAACACCACTAAACGTGAGATCGACACCGGCGAGATACGCTGAAGCCATACTATATTTACGAAAAAAATATTAAGATAATGTCCAAAACTTGGTCACTAGGGCTATTTCGCACGAAAGCTACGAGGAGCTCATCATTGTGAGAGATATCAATATTTTCTCCCTTTGCGAACATCTTCTACTCCTCTTATTGGAAATATAAAACCCCGAATTGACCAGAATTGACATTTGGAACATACAATAACCGTGGAAGTTAGAGGCACATAGCCTAAATTCTAAATGGCCGTGTCCTGTGTCTCTCAAATTAGCATTTGGCTGAAAGGATCCTGTCAAAAGAAAGGATCGAGATAATACAATCGAATTATTACGACAGATCTATGTGCTGCCCTGATTCAACCGCCCCATTCTTCTTTGGGGTCTCGCTCATCTCTCTACCTGTCCCGCTTTAGAACAAACTAGCCATACAGCCAAGAAGAATGTCAACTGGGATCACTGGCAGCTTATTGCAGCTTGAGCCAAACGCAGCATGAACAAAAACCAAGTCAGATTGGCGGCCTCCATCGTTTTACGTCCAGACAGAATGAGATGGCTCAGGAAGAGTGGGGAATGTTTTGGCGAATTATAGAAGAAACTATCTCACATGAGCCGCCTTTATGACACTGTTTCATATCTCTTGCTCATTAACAACACCATGCAAGAGGGGCCTCCGGCATTGTAGGACTTCTAGAGAGATACAGGTGCGTTGAGTCGCGCGTTTCAAGCGAGACGCCACTGAACACAGCCATTGATAAAACCTTACTCATCTGGGTGTGATCATTTTTGCCGCACGATTAGAACTCCAAGACAAGCACGACACCGTCCGGGGCATTCATTACGGTAAAATACTCGACAAGCCCAGCTTTCATTATATGCGACGCAATTGTCCACTGAAAGACTAGGAAGCTCGAAAAGCGATTTACTGCCCATATGGGAAATATTTATCTTCTACAGCGATACGTTGTACAACGTCTTCCCGTAAGGTATAAATTTGCAGATTGCACAGTCTGGCTACGAAAGTGTGACATGCATTAGGCGATGGTCATCTTTGAAAATTCTGATTTGCGATTACCGCTCTTAAATTCATTCTGACTTCGGCAAACCGGACAAAAGAGATCAAAAACAGCTGATAGAATGGCATCAAATTCGGGCTAGAAGTGTCAGAAACTCCTCTCTAGTCTGCGCATCCGAGCGCATGCGTCCCAGCATGCAGCTAGTGGTGGTGGTGCTTCCGACTTTCTGTATGCCGCGCATACCCATGCACAGGTGAGAGGAGCTCATCACGACGCCGACGCCTTGGGGCTTGAGGACATCTGAAATGGCGATCGCAACTTCTTTGGTCAAACGCTCTTGAACTTGGAGTCTGCGAGCGAACATCTCTGCAAGTCGAGCTAGTTTGGAGAGACCAAGAATGCGGCCGTCTGGGATGTAACCGATGTGTATCTGCCTCGTAATGTCAGTTATATACGCAAGTGACTGGTAGCACAGTTTATACCTTTCCAGTAAATGGAACCATGTGGTGTTCGCAGAGCGAAAAGATATCGATATCTTTCACAACGACCATCTCATCATGGCTCTCATGGAAAATAGCCCCGTTAACCAGATCCTCAACTCTCTCCTCATAGCCCTTGGTGAAATAGAGCATGGCCTTGGCATATCGCTCTGGAGTATGCAGTAGACCTTCGCGCTCCGGGTTTTCACCAACGCACTTCAGTATTATCCGCGCAGCTTCTGCAAGCTTCTGAATTCGCTCTTCATTTTCGTCACCGATCGACAACGTAAAGGGCCCTTTTTCGCTTGAGCCTAGATATATAAGTTGGGAAATGTAAGTCCAACCGGGCCACAATGGTTCAGTTAAAGATAGCTTACCCAGCCAGCTCAGATCATCAGAGTCAATGGGTAGGTTTTGTCCATGAGCACGATCGGAAGGACAGATGGTCGAGCGTACGGTCAGTTGTCTACTTTCACCTGGGATATCACAAATAGTAGTTGATTGCTCGTTGATCATAATGATCCAAATAATCCAATGATATCTCAGCAGGCTAGCGCGGAATCTTTATATACCTAGCAGCTCCTGTTTCTGTTTGGAGGGGGAATTTTATGACGAGCCACGGGAGGAGATAGGACAGTAGAGCATAATAAGTGGAGAGAATAGTGCTGAAATAAAATGACTGCAGGCCCGAGTATTTAAAAGAAGACATCCGGCCGTCGAAGGGACAATCGCTGCGCAACACGCCAGAGAGGCTCTAGCATGGCGTTAGGGCTCTAGACCAGGGGACAGTGCTTGATAGTGTCATCTAATCAGATACTACCACAAACTGATCAGACTGCTCTGAGGATGTATTACCAAGTATTACCGGTCACCAAATAATGGCTAAATTTTGATTCGCGTAAACCTTTCTCACGGGAGCCAACGCAAAATCCTTAGATGGTGGAGATTTATCGGTGTGTGATAATTCCCATAAAAGCTATAATAGGAGCTTGATGTCAACCTATGAGTTTTACCCACGTGGACCCCTCCTTACTAGAGTTTGGGCTAGAACTCAGAAATCCAGCGTGAAATACTCCTCATTCCAACCACCAACCAATTTTTGCCCGATAAGAGACGCTACATCGCCTATCCGTCAAAGTCAAGATACGGCTGATCTCAACTATCTTTCGCAGGCTTCCCGAAATGTGGCCATTGGAAGTACAACATCCCTTCAAAAGCCGTTATCTAGTGCAGAATATAGTGCAGGGCTTGAATTCTGGGTTGGAGGCCCAGGACGGGTCACTGATCGAGAGTTCATTATCCCTCAGCTCTCAGAGCTACTGTACTGGTTCCTCTGTAAGCGTCTCCTATTTCTATCTCGGTATTAGAAAGATGCAACACCTGAGATTAAGAACTAACGCTTCAGCCAAATTTTGGCTCTCGGAATCAATATCGACTGAAGATCAGTTGGTCTCAAATAGGAAGGGCAAGGAAGGATGAATGCAAATAGATCCTATTCCCTCTTCTACTGCTCAAAACTGTAAGGCGGAATACCCTGATCTCTGGTCATAGCCGGGATGCATTCGTTTAAACATAATATAGTGTTAGATACCAGTAGAAGCCTAGAAGCACCAGCATATATTACTAGCATGATAGATCCGTGCAGGGATAGGTGACTAGAGTAGAGGAACCCCCAGAGGGTGATTATTGATTATGACTAAACAATAAAAGCCAGGCTCTTCTGACATTATGCCGGTGTAGGGTTAGCGATCGGCAGGGGATTAGAAATTTTGTATATAATCACCTTAGGGTCCGCTATAGCTGTAATAAGCTCCTTCCAAGGAGATCTTCCTCCGCTGAACTATGTCTATCATAAGAGATGCTGATCTGTGACCGGAACGGCGACAGCTGGTTAAAAATTTGTCGTGCTGACATTGCTGTCATTAGTAACTACCGATTTGTACAGCGCTGGACGAAGTGAAAGCGATATCTGAATCAGTAATAAACGACCCTTACAGTCATCGCTTGTCTCAAAAACCACGGTTCGGTATTGGGACGTTACTTGAGACACTGGGTTAGCCATATCGACGAGGCAACTCGGCCGATCATGCGGGAGGCCCATTATGCGGGAGGCCCATTATGCGGGAGGCCCATTATGCGGGAGGCCCATTATGCGGGAGGCCATCCTTGTGGGTGGGCAATGTTATGCTGTAAGAAAACTGAAGCTGTCGAGGCTTTCCCACTTAATGGCAACTTTGTGTAAAGCAACATTATATGCATGCATTTGCGCGGCATCCCGAATACAGTCATGACTCTCTATTGATCTTGTTGATCGAAGGTAACGAGCCAGTGATCACAATCACAGCACAGCCCTTCTACACACCGCTCTATATTATACTCACCGCAATTTCATCTTAAAGGACCGGCAAAGTCTAGAACCAGTAGCTCACTATAAGAGCAAGCCATTAGAGCCGTACCAAGGAAGGATATTGGAGATCAGAACTCCAAGATGCCCTCATCTATGTGTCATGAGAACCGACTCGGTACGTCTATGAGGAAGCATATTGTTTCTTGCCGCTCCAAACGTCGTCGAAAATATCAAAGAAAATCCTAATAATTCCAAGACCAAGACTTGACATATCATTTAAGTTTGCTGAAAATTGGCAACTCCAATGATGAATGCGAGGACGCCCTTCTAGCTCCCATCTTGACAAGCGCAGTGCTTAATCAACCTGCACTCGCTCCATTGCAATATGGGCTTCTGGGGGGTGTAGTGGAAATTGAGACACCTCATCGAGTTGGCACAGAAATCCAACAACCGAACGACGACCCCCGGTTATTTTTCAATGTCTCATCACCTTCTAGTGTGTTTATCTGTGGGTCTCAGGGCTCTGGAAAAAGTCACACACTGTCCTGTCTACTTGAAGGATGTTTGATCCCCTCCAGAGCGGGGAGGCTTTTGAATCCACTTACAGCTGTTGTCTTTCATTACGATACATTTATCTGTGACAATGGCGGCTCACCCTGTGAAGCTGCTTTCCTGGCATCTAATCCAACCATCAAAGTCAGAGTCCTCTGTGCTCCAACCAATCTCCGGACTATACAGGTAAAGTGAGCATATAGCCCTCGCATTACATTGCTCATAACGCTATAGGGAACCTATTCTAGATTCAACATCGAAGTTGAGCCTTTACAGATAGACCAGTCCGATCTCAACACTAAACGTATGCTGGATCTTATGGCAGTCAATCGAGATAATGGCGCAGTTCCATTATACTTGCATACGGTACAGCGAATTTTGCGAGAAATGCGGCTATTGCAGCAAAACGCAGGATCTAAATTTGACTATCAAGATTTTAAGAGCCGAGTTCTTCGTTCAGAGCTTCTGCCAGGTCAACTTGAGCCTTTGAAACAGAGGCTGGACACCCTTGAGAGCTTCATGGCACCCCAACAAGCAGGGACAAGCTACCAAATGAAAGGGAAGGCGAAGAAAAAGAACGCAGGCTCCAGCTGGATACCAAAGGTAAATCTCTTCAGTCCGTCTGCAGATTCCTCAAAGGTTTATCATAAACTAGGCCTCGCAATTGACAATCGTGGACCTTTCCTGTCCGTGCATCTCACCTGACACGGCTTGCAGCCTCTTCAACGTCTGTTTTGGAATATTTATGGAGCAGGATACCAAAATTGGCAGAATTGTAGCGCTTGATGAGGCCCATAAGGTGCGATATACACCTGAGATTGTAATTCGGTTGACGTTAATTGGCTTTCAGTACATGAAGGATTCCGTCGAAGCACAAGGGTTCACAGATACTCTCCTCTCAACGGTTCGATTACAACGTCACCTCGGCGCCCGGATCTTGATTTCGACACAAGAACCAACAATTTCCAGTGACCTTCTCGGTCTGTGCTCCGTCGCTATTGTCCATCGATTCTCATCGCCCGCATGGGCACACACATTGCAAGCTCATGTTGCCGCGGCTGCCTTGAGCCTGCAGTCAACAAAGGAGAGCCAGGCAAATCACGAGCCTGGAGCGATTGGGATTCCCACAAAGCTATCTATCTTCCATCGGATTGTACACCTTCGAGTGGGAGAGGCTTTGCTCTTCTCGCCAAGCGCCGTGGTCAGTGTTACACCTAAGCAAGCCGATTCGTTGGGCATGAGCAGGCTAGGTTCAGGCTATGTGAAAATCAAGATTAGGGATAGGCTTACAGAGGATGGTGGAAAAAGTGTTCTTTCCTCCTAGGTACAGTAGAAATGCCGCATTCAGAGGGAGCACTGTGTTCTTGTCTTTGCCTTTTGAATGGCATAAAATGTCGTACGGATATCGTGCAGGGATGGTTTAAATAGAACAACAGTCATGAAAGCCGCACCAATAGACTGGTTATCCGATATCATCAAATGCCTCGTCCCGATGGTTCTCTTGGATGAGATAAATCGAGCAACAAAGCGCGTTTACCCTACTAGGAAACTGGTAATCGCCACTACCATTATCTGTCCCTGAGAATTCGCTAATTGTCCAAGATATTTTTCTTAACTTGGAAGGGAAATGCCTTCCATGATATTATAATCCATCTGTCCATCAAGCGTAAAGGCTTTGACAGAGCGTTCTTCAAGGGTCACTGCTTGTGCATGCCGGTTGACGAATAGCATAGGTGTGCTGTTTCTCTCAAACCTGAAGATGCTTGTCTATCCCTCTCTCTCACACCCTTTGTAATCTAATTCTCAAGATAGTCTCGATCGTATCAGGCAAACCAATGTAAGCCCTCAACATGAATACCTTGAACCAACGAGATGTATTATGCTGACTGAGAAAGTTTCGAGGCTTGGTCTCCTGCCTTCCCCGATCATCAATCAACCTTGTGATTGCAAGCACGAAAATAGACAGAATACCGAAGTTTCGTGACCCGTCACTCCAACGCAAGCTAACATGAGCACAACAGCGCTATATGAACAAGCAGCAAAGCGATCATGTCCTTTACCAGAGTCCGTCCCGACCATACGACGCGCGTGTAGGGCTTTCCGGTTTGCAAAGCGTCGTTAAGGTGATGCTCTTCTCGACTCGATAATAATGCCTCGAGTGTCTCAAAAAAAGGGGTTACTCTTTGGGTTCCTTCTCCAAATTTAGCCCCTTCAGATTCATAATCGGGCTTTCAACCGTATCTCCTTCGCTTCCCATCTTGGCCAAGGCCGATTCCGGATCAAACTTGAGGCTCTTTGCCTTCCATCCATCGTGTAGCCCTTTTCTGATCTCCCATCGCCATGCATCAGCGTACGCATCGTTCCAGTCTTCAATGAAACCTCTGGCCTCGCGTTCGGTATTGAAACGCTGGTGACACGCGTTCTGGTATTGGCTAGTTGACATTTTCGCTGTCCTAAATCGTGTTATTCGGTTCTTAATTCGCTTCGGCATAAAGCTTACTTCCAGTCTCCGAAAATGCCGATAGTTCGGCCATTTGCAACGGCATAATAATAAATTCCTCGACATGGCAGGGTAGCTATGTCGCCTGCGGTACATTTCAGAGCTTCGTCAAATTCTTCAAATCCCTTTCGTCTCATTGAATTTCGCGCATCTTCGAGGCTTTTGAAATCTTTTTGTTCTGCGCCATCGAAACCTGTCACTCGAGGATGTACATGGCCCCTAAGCAAATCAATTATTAACAAGCATAACACTCGTCCCATAACAAGTTGTGTTTACCAAGAAGAATATATCGTTGGTTTGTCAACCCGCCCCTTATATACGGCGTAGAATTTTCTTTCATGATTATCCCGTGGACTCATTGCTAATATAGAGTATTAGTAGAATAACGAATATACTGTAAGTTGTCACGGAAGCTTGGGATATAAAAGAGTATGGAGATTATGGGTGCTGGTGAGGCTTTAATTTCTCTGTTAGAAAAATCTTTGGGCTTGTACCGCTGTCCTTAGAGAAAGGGGGTTGACGTGTCTCTGCATATGGGGGCTACTGCCGCATCTGCCTTTGGGAAGACGAGGAAGTGGGGATTTATTACAATATACACCCGAAACAGTTTAGTCTGTCTCAATTGGGTTTGACGTTTTCCGTTATGTTCGGGGATTCTAACATTCCGAGAATTGGAACTTTTGACACCTTCCCTTCATGTTGAGCAGGGATACCCTGTTCAACGTAATTCCTATCTGCGCGTCCAAAACTGACCATAACGATTCAAAAGGGAGGAGGGACAGTTTGGTTGAGGTGTTGCAGATTTTAAATAAATTTAGTGTTCACACGAAGGAGCATTCAAGAAGCTCCACAGAGGGTTTCCAACCATTTCCCCTGAGGGAGCGACAACAAGGTCGGTCTCGAGGCGCAAAGAGTTGACGGACGCATTACAGAATCTAAAACATACACAGAAGTTCGGACGAGGACAGGTAATGTCTGTCCGTCAATACATTTGAATTGCGGAGCTTATTGGGTAATATTTCGGTTCACATCCTGTTGCCCATGCATCGGAGCAAAGCTGTTCCGATCCGTCGGTGTAATTAGCCAACAGTATCCATTAGTTAACGTCCAAATACCATCGTGCCCCCCCCGCCCCTGGCCTTTCCGTCAGTGTGGCTGAATACTGCTTAGTACATCATACTGCGCAAAAATTGGAGATCACAAGTCTGAATGGCTATCGTGGCCCTAGCTGGAAGTGGCTTCTCTGGGGATCCACCGACGCTGTTGCTCCGTCCGCCATGTTCTGCAGACGGTCGGATTTTGACCAAAGTTGCCCCCATAGTCCGCTGTAAACCGCTATCCCTCCATCATCATAGTATGGAGGGAATCAAGAGACCCTTGTTCGGATAAAGAAAGTATAGAAGAGTATGGCTATTGAGAAGCCATGAAAAAAGTCACATTCAAGCACGAAGGCGAAGCTGCTTGGCGAATTTTCAATCTCCCTCCACCGGCCTGTATCGGCGGACGTGTCCCGTCAAGGGGCCGTTTGTGGATGGTTGGCGACGCTGCATAAACATAGGAGGCCAAACTAATCCGTACTCGTGAGGAAATCGGACTTGAACAGCTCAGGAACGATTCGCATTCAAACCGACACACCTATCCAGTCTCATGATGCCATCCGCGTCTAAGCAAAAAGGAATTAGAATGGTAAGTGGAATAAAAGGGTCTGCATGGCTGTACATGAACCTCAATTGCTTGGGGAATCCGTAAAATAAGCGATGACAAAGGCAGCTACTCCTGTGCGTTTAGATCATCATCACTAAGCGTAAGACCACCAATACAGTCGCGCGAGTCACAAAAGAGGGGGCTGAAAGTGGAACGGAAAGCAACGGTGTATCTCATAGCTTGGATAGCCTGGAGATAAACTGCGCCACTGCGGAGATTTGAATGACTGAATTGTCTGCACAAGTCCTCGGTAGCTCAGTCCCCTGAAAGGAGCTACAGGCATTGGCGAAAACAGCCCATGTGATTACATCTGCTTTGGGAGGGCACCATACATGATTGAGCTGCGTTCGAAGCCGCAACCTTTCGTCTTGTTCAAAAACGTTGCATGCTGGGTGTGAAGAGAAAGAACTAGGTCTGTGATAGCACCTTCTCTCCTGCCATCCATTGCATCGGGCATTCTATTAGATTATGCATATGGGAGATGTGACAATATTACCAAGTATATGATTGGGAATTGGTATGACCCAAGGTCTGTGATATGGAAACTGAGCTCGCTTTTTCATTTTGACGAGGGAGCTCGAAAAGCCAGAATATCCATTATCAGAGGATGAGGTCTCGACAATACATATATCACGGACCCCATCCAGCTTTTCAATCCACATGTCCAAGAAAAACCTCAAAGTCTTTTACAATCATAGTAGTCTGCTATGACAGCGACTTTGGCAATCATGTCAAGGGAGAGCCTCCCAGGTATGTGGTCATACTGCAATGTATGATCTTCAGGGGGAGCAGAAGTGCCTTGAGATCCCATTCCGATGTTGTCAACTCAACAAAGCCTTGTTGTGAGAAGGTGACGCTCTCTTTCCAACCACTCCAGAGAACTTTCTTGAAAATTGGATGCTTCGCAGAAACTTGGATTCTTAAAACCTTTCGGGAAAACCCTCGTCACTCTTGCACCGCTCTCTCATGTCTGCATCGATGTGCGAGATTCCTGCAGAGCCCGATTCGGGCCTTCGGCCAAATTCTCACTCAACAAGCCAGTAGAGAGCCTCGCAAGTGCTTGAATGGACTCGATGGCTTAATCCTCTTCATGAAGCCCTTTCGAAGGGGACCGAGTGGAGTCATGTGTAGCCTGGTCGCAAGTTGGCACCCGGTTCTCTCACTGGAAAGGGCAAAAAAAGGCTTTATAGGGCAGTCACCATTGCCGTTACTCTTCCATCCAGAGACGGTAGCATCGAGGTTGTAGAGGAACAAAGCGTATGTACATCGCAAGGGAAAGATTTTTACTAGAAGGGTGTGCCAGCACGGTCTTTTGATCTAAAATCTGCTTGGGGTAAGCCAAGTAGTGCTAATCCCTCGTAAACGCCTTAACTAGGATAAAGGCATCTCCCAAGGTCTGTCCTAGGATCTGCACCGTAATTTGGGATGTTTGGCATTACGGGTGTCGTAACACCGTGTTACTTAGCCAGCTATGTGGGGAGTCAACCTGCCGTATGGTAGTCGTACTTTCTTCGATCAATCAGCTCAGTCATCTCGAATTGGTTCTCCAAGCTGAATAATCAATTGCCTATTCCAACCCATTCTCGTCCTGGAAGCTAATTTCCGGAATGCGGAACAGGGTCAAAGGAAAGCTGTTGACATGGAATCACCCCTGACCCGCCTATCCTGTAAAAGATTTGATCGTGGATTCAACCAGTAAATAAACATAAAGTAAACTGCTGGATTTGTTTCTCGATCTGCTGAACAACTCGAAGGTTGATCGATACCCACATAGTAAAGATCAATTGTACTGAAGGGTACATCCACTCGATTTACAGTGTCTCTGAGCATTGTCTTTCCGGGTAAAAGTCATTCCACACGAACAATAAATGGGAGTTTTGACGCCCCAAGCCTTCTCTGCAGCCTCCTTGTGAGCAACGGTGACATGCCGCTGAACGTCTCTCCTCTCGGCCGCAGCATAGAAACATAGTTTGCATTTAACAGGTAGAACATGGATCCGCATATGTTTTCTAAAGAATCAGGATCTGGGCGGTATCTGTAATGGACAGGGAGCTCACCTTAAATCACACTTTTGAGTGAAGCCGGCCTTGTCATTACATCTCGACTCTTGGCAGTAAAAAAGTCCATCGTGTGACGATGGCGCGATATTATCATACAAAGGCATCTCAGCCTCTTCGATTATAGCATCGCTCATAGATGACACGTCTGGGGTGATGAAGTTCGTTCCTGCCGGGATTTTGCTGGTGAGATGTTTTGGATTATTTGAAATGACATCGGATTCTGGATAATATAGAAAAGAATCTTCACAAATCTTGCTCTACTGAGACTCATATTTGCGAATAATCTCGTCCATTTTTATCCGATCACTTGCCAGATAATCCAGCAGTATATTGAAGGCGGAAAATGCGGTCGTTCTCTTCCTTTGCATTTCTGGTAAAAGATTTGAGGATATATATGAACACTCAGATAGGTCGCAATATCCGCTCCGGGCCACATATCGAAAGGTCCACTGTGCCTATCTGTCATTCGTCCACGTCATCGCCAAATCGGTCGACAATTATGCATGACTGTCAAGTTAGTGAGGTGCATATATGTATAGTGTGTTGGCTAAATTTACTCTACGAGCCGAGTAATCATATCGCGTAGCTAACTCAGTCCATTGAAAATACACTAGAAGGACTTTTTTTGGCACCGTTGCGCTCAATAGGGTCAAATTAATAGATTTCAAATATCATGCCTTTCTGAAACAATCCCGGAATGTCAAACCTGCTACAGTTACAGCGAAAAGATAGTTCCTCCCTTGGCGCAGACGATCCACCGACCTGACCGCGCTAAGTTGAGGGCCGCCATAATGATTTTCCAAAATATCACTGAGTCCAGT
This sequence comes from Penicillium subrubescens, assembly GCF_028828155.1. Classification (NCBI taxonomy): domain Eukaryota; kingdom Fungi; phylum Ascomycota; class Eurotiomycetes; order Eurotiales; family Aspergillaceae; genus Penicillium; species Penicillium subrubescens. The sequence goes on from NW_026643163.1 coordinate 168,162, forward strand.
TTATTTCAATGCTTCATAACCACCGAATATTCGCAGGATATAATATAAATTTCCTGAGAGTGATACGGGAACATAACTAGTTAGTTAGAACATGAGCTTAGGTGTAAATTGCTTAATTAGCCAATCAATGGATAATTGGATTATCAGCACGAGGGTCTTGGCAGTGCATCCCCAGAAATGAAAAGTAATCATTGAGGAGGGGCTGCATTTTACTAATAAAAGTACATTTTCAGGAGAAAATAGAAGTTTATGATTCACAGCCAGCCAATAGCGGCGTAACTGCCAGGCCAAGAAGCCCTTTTGCCATCTTCAATGAAGAGTGCAATTTTCATCGCCTACTCTGGTAGCGTAGGACTTTTGGAAAATAACGACGGGCCGGCTCGCATCGATTTTGCAGCTTGTATTGGGACACTGTTTCATATCTCTCACACGTTAGCAATGCCCTGCATGTGGCCATCCCGCATTATGGGCCTCCCGCATTATGGGCTCCCGCATTATGGGCCTCCCGCATTATGGGCCTCCTGCATTACAGGCCTCCTGCATTGTTGGACTTTAGCGGGATAAAAGTACGTTGTGTCGTGCGTTTCAAGCGGAACATAACTGAACCTAGTGTGTGCGCTGGAATGCACGGATCCTGTTCATTGAGATACGACATGTGGAAATATATTTTTTAACATCCATGGAGAATCACTCCCCGTGAAATATAGAAACACCAACCTGGCATTTTGAATGCTTCAAACCTATAATTCTACTCCATGTCATGTTGGCAATATCCCTCTTGATTCTCAACTCGGTGAGAATAGTAGTAAGGTCAATAACTAGATCAGAAACTAGGTTAATTGTTGAGCTATATTTTACGCAACCCTTCCTTTCTGGATGGTGCTCACAAGTCTGCCTAGAATTCAAGTGACTGAATACGCAATTACATCCTCAAATATGCCTCACGCGCGCGAATTATATTTATTTGGGTATACCGGTGGCGTCAGTAAAGCATACCTTTGCTTTTCGCGTATGTGATGCAAGGCTGCAGTTATCTGCATAATATCCTATCAGGCCAAGTGCTCAAATCCTAAGTAGCTTTCCCACATTTTTATATGTAATCTACTATTTGAAAATACAAATTGGGTAATACTTGCGCATAACTAAGCCCCTGGCTTCACGGGTAATCCTAGTTTCCAGAGTCCTGCATTGGTCGTTCAGACTAATATAATAAGGGTTCTTCTTCAAAATCACCTTGAGCTCAACTCAATTTCGATCCACACGACGTTCTTTGTTTACGATCTTTTACTCTTCAAAATGGTCCTGAGAAATTTCCACACCGATGCCCTCCGGGATATATGTACTGAAGAGCAACTTGATCTTCTCAATTCCATTGATACCCTCCGTTCTCAAGGTATTAGCCACTATATCTCGCTGCCACAGATTATAGTCTGTGGTGACCAGTCTTCTGGCAAGAGCTCAGTCCTCGAGGCCATATCCGGTGTAGGCTTCCCTGTCAAAAGCAACCTGTGCACCCGATTCCCTACCGAGCTTGTCCTACGGAAGCATTCCCATGTCGGCGTTCGGGTATCCATCGTGCCTCACCACACGCGCAGCGATAGTGAGCAACGATCACTTAGTGATTTCTGTGAACAGTTGGATAGCTTCGAAGGCCTACCCATCCTGATCGAGAACGCGAAAGGGGCAATGGGGATAACGACCCACGGAAGGGCTTTCTCAAATGACCTCTTGCGGGTCGAGGTGTCAGGTCCAGACCGCCCCCATCTGACAATTGTGGACCTCCCGGGACTTATCCATTCGGAAACCAAACAACAGTCGGCCATGGATGTTCAGCTTGTTCAGGATGTGGTTCAATCCTATATGAAAGAGCCGCGCAGCATCATCCTCGCCGTCGTGTCCGCCAAGAATGACTTTGCCAATCAAATCGTTCTCAAATTGGCTCGAGATGCAGACCCATCCGGGAAACGGACGCTCGGCATCATAACAAAGCCTGATACACTCGCAGGGGGATCGGAGAGTGAAACGATGTTTGTGTCATTGGCAAAGAATCAGGACGTGGAGTTTCGGCTTGGGTGGCATGTCCTGAAGAACATGGACATGGATAAAGGCCATCGGAGCCTAGACCAACGCGATGCTGAGGAACTTGAGTTTTTCTCCCAAGGGATATGGAAAGATTTACCAAGCTCACTAGTCGGTATCGATAGCCTACGGCCCCGGTTGAGTAAGGTACTGCTTTCGCAGATCGCTACCGAGCTACCAAGCTTGATTAGAGAGATCGAAGACAAGACCAACCACTGCAGTACTCGCCTGCAAAGACTTGGTAAACCTCGTACTACCATCGACGAGCAGAAGTCTCATCTTCTGAATATAAGCCAATCACTCCAGGAGCTTGTGAAAGCGGCTATTGATGGCACGTACAATGACCCTTTTTTTGGGGATGCCCACTTCACCAAAGGATATCACAAAAGAATACGAGCCATAGTGCAGAACTCCAATGAAGAATTCGCCGAGCGAATTAGCCGAGGGGGTCATTACCGACAAATCTGTGAGCCTAATGATGGACAGATACCAGCTAAGCACCAGGTCAGTGTTACTCGTGAGGAGTATATAAAGCACATCAGTCATCTTCTCAAGAGAACCAGAGGTCGCGAGCTGCCTGGGACTTTCAACCCAATGATCGTTCGTGATCTGTTTTTGGAACAGTGCTCCCTGTGGGAACAGTTGACGCGGAGCCATACGGACGGAATATGGGCTGCTGCCAGAGAGTTTCTCGCCCTTGTCGTTAAACATGTCACAGATGAAGGCACGTCGACCGCATTGATCGATGAGATCATAGTCCCAGCCTGCGACTCTATCAAGCAGGAAATCGACAGCAAGACTCGAGAGTTCCTGAAGCCACACCAGACAGGGCATCCGATCACCTACAATCACTACTTCACGGAAACCCTGCAGAAGATTCGGGTCAAGCGACAGGAAGATGAGCTCGCCAAGACCTTGCAGCGCTTCTTTAGGGTTGATTCTTTGGAGGAGCCTTATTACGTCCAGCATTCGATAAATCTTGACCAGCTCCTCAAATCGCTGGTGCAGGAATCCGAACCCGACATGGTACGTTTTGCGTCGATCGAAGCATTGGACTGTATGCTGGCTTATTATAAGGTGATTCTTAACGCATGTTCTTTGAAGGGGTTTCCGATCTAACGGAAGACAGGTTGCGCTGAAGCGTTTTGTCGATGACATTGCCAACGAAGTTGTGGAGGGGAGACTCATGTCTTCACTGTCCCGCATTCTCTCGCCGGTGACTGTATTCGACATGCCAGCGAATCTTATCATGAGGATTGCTGGTGAGTCGAAGGAAAGCCAAACAGTCCGCGAGCAGCTCCTCAAGGAACTCTTGATCTTGACCAAAGGTTCGGAGACCTGCAAGCGGTTTGTTAAAACAAAGATCGACGGTATGTCAACCCCTGCGGTGATCGATTCGATTATCTAATTTTGTCTGCAGAAGGTAGTGAACCTCTACTAGGTGACGATTACTTGACAATGGATAGATCCATTTGTGCGGAAGTGATATTGGAAACAGAAAACCCGGAGCTTTCTGTCCCGTCAGATGAACTTGTGGACCCTCCTGAGGCTCCAGATTGGTCTATTAACGAGAATTCGCCACCTCCTTCCGAAGAGGAGTACAAACAAAGTGAGATGACTTTGAAAAGAGCGAGTAAGAAGCAAGCGAGAAGCAAAAACCGCAGCTAAATCCTTCCCTCTCTGGAAATGGTACAGTTTGAACGGAAGTGATTGGCTTCGAAAGCGGACTAGATCTAGCAGTTTGGGGTGTGTGTTTTTCATGACAGGATCTACCTTGATATCTTAATGCTGTTCAGTTCCGTGGTGCCTGGTATGGGAGGACGCCGTATTTTACACGAATGAAGCTGATCTTCCAACTAATGGGTCTCTCGCCATCCCCACATGTATTTCGTTCTTCGCGGCGAATTGCATGTTGACTGTTGCGCTCTAAATTTAGTATTTTGTACTTCACAGTTCACCTACAAGATAACCCTACCTACAGGTATGGGAGCTCACTTCGTGATAATACTTGGCGCGTACTCCTAGAGCATCATGCAAAATACCTAAAAAGACGAGAACCCGTAGTAAGGCTAACCATAGCAACGGTACAGTTGCGAGATACTCTTAGGACCCGCAGTGAAACTAGGCCCTGGGACGTTCTGACCCGCACTGACAAGTCGGCTCCGCATAACGTGGGGAGGGGGAGGGTCTATATGGCCGAAGCTGGATACTTATTCATAATGGATTGACTCCGCCTAATTCATTGCATTTACTACGTGTTTTGGGGCACTCAGACCTGATTGGAATTATGTTCTTACTTTAATGTGTAATCATCAATACAACGTAAGGCATTATGAAGCGTTTAAGTTGCTTCAGCTATTCTTCAATCATCTAACCGGCCCCTTACAAAAAATACTATTTTTTCGGACCCTCGCTCCACGAGGGTCCGCCACCCATACGATACGTGCCCACCCAAACGATATCGCGTTTTCCCATAGTAAACACCCCTTTCAACACGCGATTTCTCGCCACAAACATGCCTAAATCCAAAGAATTAAATGCATCTATTGAATCTCGCATTCAATTGGCCATTCTTGAATTTGAGAATCTTGAAAGCCCTAATATTAAAGCGTGGGCGCGCGCTAAAAACCTACCCTACTAGCGGCTTCTTCCTCGGTATCAAGGCCGCCCATCGCTCTCTGACCGGCAACCTAACGGTCGCAAGCTTGATGAATTGCAAGAATCTGCCCTTTGCCGCTATATCAATTTCCTTGATTCAATCAGCTTTCCTCCTAACGACCGGCAATCGCGGCCGCGGCCAATACAATCCTTGCTAGTAGCCATACTGCTCTAACTAAACCGCCTACAATCGGTGACCATTGGCTACGTCGCTTCCTTCAACGCCATGCTGAGTATCTCTCTCGCCGCCGCGAGCTATGGATATAGAGAGAAAGAAGTGCCTAGATAGGCAGATTGTAAGAGAGCGGTTCAATTCCTACCAGGAGACGATTGCTCAATATGGAATTAGCGCGGACGATATTTGGAACTTCGATGAGACCGGTTTTAATATCGGCGTTGTTCAAGACCTGTGGTTTATTACTCGCGAACCTAAGCGCCAAATCTTTGACGGTTTTAGTACTAATCGCGAGTATGCAACTGCTATTGAAGCAGTCTCAGCTACTAGGTCTCCTATCGCACCGGTAGCAATCCTACGCTCTAAGGTCCTTCTACTACAATGGTAAGAGATAGTAGGCGATGAGAGAATCGCTGTGACATATACTGGCTGTTTCAACATCGTACTAGCCCTACAGTGGATTCAACTATTCAATAAGCTTACCAAGGATTCGGTCAAGGGTACACATCGTATGTTAATCTGCGACCAATTCGGCTCGCATTCAATATACGAATTCGTCAAGTACTGTGAGGATCATCAGATTATACTCTTCTTCTTACCTCCTCATTCAAGCCAAATAATTCAACCGCTTGATGTTGGTGTTTTTAGTGCTTAAAAGCACTGGCACAGTGAGTGGGTGTATGATGCGACAGTCAGTGGCTACGAGAAGATTACCAATGACGATTTCCTTGGTGCGATCGCGCAGATTCGGCAGAAGACCTTCAAACCTTCTACAATCAAGCTAGGATTTCGATTGGCTGGCCTCTGGCCAACCAATCCTACGATAGTCCTCGAAAACTTAGTCGATGAGGTCGATGAGGTCGATCTCGGCTTTCACACACCAAACCCTCCGTCAACAATAGCGGCCGGTGGCTAAGATTCATCAAAATTTAGTACACCAAAGACCGCTGAGCGTGAGAAGAAGCTAGATGAAGGCTAGAGGATAAGATCTCTCGTATGCAGCAAACACCCTCTTGTCGCCTACTCAAGAAATTAGCAAAAGCTACAACCAAGCTCGTCTATCTTGTTGATGAGCTGCAGGGTAATACCAAGAACTCGAATTACCTACGAGAGATACGCTACGCACGCGAGATCGGTCACGAAAGGCCTCCAAGTTAACCGAGATAATGCATTCTAGCCAGGTTGAGCGTATAAAGCGATTTATCCAGAGTGGTGATGATCTAAAGGCTGTTATGAAGTTGCGACTTGAATACTAGGGATATAAATCTTAGACACTCCAATACCCGCCGTAGGCAAATCCAAATTATGCATCATTGCTGTTGAAGACATCTGAGTTGGCTCAGAAGAGCGTCGCCCTTGAGAATTCTGGATAGGAATGCACTAGGGGCCTCTCCGTTACAATGCGTCAATATCTCTTCCCCACGGGAGACAAAGTCATGTGTGGGTGCGCAGAAAGCCACGGATATCTACATGCTGCGTATCTCAATCAGCGGTGTGGAAAATGTGCCAATCGATTGAATCGGTTGTGTATCGGCACTGGTTGTATGGCAGAGGACGAAGATTGCTGCTTGATTAGCTGAAATTGATCCTAGTTTCAGGGCCACCTTCCGTCTAGCATTGAAATCGGTTAAATCGATATAGACTGCTCCAATAATAGCCTCGATTGCGAGAGCCAAGACTTTGGAAGATCGTGAACCTGGTTCCGCGCTCTACTTGATGCAATTATCAATACCTGCTTTTCAGCGACCGAGGCTCACTGAGTGATAGATATGATGGACGATTCAAGGCTAGTAATCCCACTTACAACCCATTAGTGAAGGCCACCAAATCTACCTTAGCCACCTACTTCGACTCGGTTCAATTTCGAATGCAACTAACCCCAATATAGATCGGAGCAAGTTGCTCCCAAGATGAGCTAATTTTCGGTTTCCATCATGGTTGTGTTCTTCCGCGCCAGCCGCCGTCAGCGCTTGCACAAGATATCCTTAGAACGGAAAGAATACCCAATAATGGTTCCGCGACAGTTGTATCCAAGCAAGTAGCCATGTTTGAACAAGGAATATGATAAGTATATCGGTTTTTATTCCCCTGTCGCCTTTAATGGACATCTGATCCGGCTGCGGTGGACATGTTAGCTCCGAAAGTGAGGTGGCTAATATGCGTGATGATGTGCTATCAAATGACTCATGTTGTACTTCTGGCTTGTAGTGCGATCGGCATCAATACGAAGTCAGCAGGCGCTAGTCGCACCCAGACCGCTTCTCTTCATGCTTTGACTCCTGCAAGCCTCGACGACCTGTATTTGTTCAGGGACATCGAGCGGCTGGCGACCGTCGTGTCATAACGGTGGGGCAGAGGACGTGTCCCGACCAGGGGTCTCTTGTTACTAACAAAACAGATGCTTTGAGGGTAACTTGGCAGTACGCTATATTGTTTCTGTTCTTGAACAAATTGGTGACAATGAGACTTTCAAGGAGCTTCATGAGATTTTAGAAGAAGGGGGAGGTTTTGTCATTGATACTTGGAACATCATCTGGAGCGAGGACGCTTGACTTTATGTCGAGGAAAGCGGAGCAGTTGCTTACAGCTGCTTCCGATTGGTTCTCTTCGTCCCCCGCCTTTGTGTTGCACCAAAACTGTGAATACCCCCATTTCAGGGTATGCCATAACAGCACCACTCTTTCTTTAGGATGTGTGCCTCGCGTCCAGGACAAGGACCGGGGTAGCTTAGTCGCTGAAGTATCGGGCCTGAGAAAAGGAAATGCTGGAAGAGAATTGACGAAACTGCCACGACCTAGCATACTGGTACAAGCGTAGCTTAAGCTCGGCAGAGGTCCGTGCAGACGGTGTGTTTTGTAACAAGTGGGCAAGTGGGTTAGGTGGTGCTGCATGAAGCCAGGAAATGCAAAACCCCGCAAAGATCATCTGCCACGGCAGTCCGCTTTGTCTACTACATTTACTTATCCACATCAATATTTTAGTGGACTTGTTCAACATACTTCTTCATATTAAAAAGCAGATTCCCTTACAACTATGCCTCTTAAAGTTGATGTGACTGCCCTGCTCTATATGGTGATTATTCTGGTTAGATGCTGCAAATCCACTGTGGCAAAGATTACGTTGACGTATTTTGTCGTTAGGGAGGACTCGTATCTTTGATCCTTGGAGCGTGTGTTGTTGCACTCCTGCCGTGTTCATTTTATTTTGGAAACTGACACCCTTTCACCGAACAGCTTATCGTGGGCTCATACAGCTGCACTGTTTCTTCCGTTACCAACATGGATTCCTGGCATCGCAACACTCATGTCCCTGATTCCAACACTCACACTGATTGCTACACGATTCCTATCCCTAACGTCGAACCACGAGACCCCTCGGAAGAATATATGGAGCACAACATGCAGTATAATCAATCAGATTCAAACAGTCATATCGACAATCATGGCCACGCTAGCACTTGCCTACCTTTTCCCCGACAGGATTCTGTCCTGTAACCTGGATCAGCAATGGCAAGGCTTCTTTCAATCTAAGAATTCACACGCTATCCGCTCCATCCAAGATGAGCTCCAATGCTGTGGTCTTAAAAGCCTTCACGATAGGGCATGGCCCTTTAAAGATCAGAGCCACGGGGACAATGCGTGTGAGTTGCAACTGGGATATCAAAAGAGTTGCTTCGCATCTTGGAGAGAACAACAGCAGAATAAATCGTGGATGATATTTGCTGCAATCATTTTTGGTTTTGCAGCTAAGGTGGGTTTACCTCCTCACCAAGACTCACGGTTTAATGGCTAATAGGGTGGCGCTTCATGCAGATGGCTCTGGCTCACCTTTCAGGCCAACGGGGAAGTTGGCTGAGCACGCAGTCATGTAGCAGGCCACCGGGTTATCGGCAAATTTCTCACCTGGAAGTACCAAGCGAAGAGAGCGATGAGAACAATGAGGAGGCGGGAAGAACGTTTTTACCGGATGCCAATATTCCTACTCAGAATCAGTGGGATGTAGCGTAGGTTCAGGAAACAGATTGGGAAAGAAAGTTACTGAAACTTCGGGTCTCAATAACATTTAACTCAATCAGTTCTACCTTAGTCTCGGTTAATTCTGCGAAAGAAGCACACAGCATTGTGGACTTCTCTCTGATAGGATGGGACAGTCTGGACAATTGAATGCCTTCAATCATAGATGGAAACGTCAATATTTCAGGAAAAATCAGCTCTTAAACAAAGCATTGGATATTCCAAAGCGCCATTCCTAATTTGAGAATCATAAAAAGATCAAGATTCCAACATAGTCACTGCCAGGCCTGCCAAAAAGCTAGCTATCACATTCAGGTATACAATCTTTGTCTTGTCTCACGAGACCTCTCATGGACTTTCGGTAGGCGGATTCCAACTGACTCAAATCAGCATCCTATAACACGCCCTTGTAGGGCTCATTTTCTGGAGTTTCTAGAGGGAATGCATAGAACAGTGTGCTAGAGACAGGGACCACGTAGTATGCTGAAGGAGGAAGCTTACTTCTTTGCTTACTTCTTCTCACTTCTCTGAACCGGTAGCACTCGCGCCAATATTGCACCCTCGATGCAGAGCCGAGTGCCATACCTTTGGCACTAGGGCTCCGGATGCGGAAAATACAGTTATTGGCATCCCAAGATCCCAAGCCCTGGCCGCACTTTCCCAATACTCAAACTCATCCCCATCCCAGCCGTATTTCTGTTTCCATTTCTTCACTGTGTGTTTCAATCCAAGACCTAGTCGCAGTAAAAACCCGGTACTTTCCTTGGCCAGTGCGAGAGTCGTAGGATCAGTTGGTAGCGTTGGCGTCGGTTCCGGTCCGAATCAACACTACTACGAGCGGACGGATCTATGGTCAGACGGTAGATTTAATCGATAGCTTCGTGATAAGAGTATTTGTAACAGGGTAAATTCAGGGATAGGACAGTACAAGGTTATAAGAGTGTTGGTTGAACCGGAAATACTACTTCTTTGTTGTGATGTTCTCTTTACTCTTACCTAATCGGGTACTTCATGCGCCCCATATTACCTCCTGGTATACCATAAGACTCGAAGCCTGATCGAATTATCTAAATAGCACTAGGAATCAAATACCACAGAAGTAGAAGTAAGTTTGTAGGCCCTCTACAGAAGAAAGTCCGATACTTGATTCTGGGAATATAGCCAGTAGCTAAGCTTAACATGGACAATTTGAGCCACCTTACTAGGATCGTATGAATAAGCTGCCGTAACTACTCCATCTTCGACAAATAATGACTCTCAGGGAGTAATTTTTTTCAGGTCATGGGATAAAAGTGTTTTTTAATAAATGCGGTCGGTGAAAAAGAATGGAGCAGAGAACTGGGACTTGGATTACTTAGGGGTCTAAACCCCTGACATGACTAATTGGACACAGCGAAAACATTAATCTATGAAAACAACTTTTTCGGCTTAGCGGTCGACTTCACTGAGTCTGCCATTGTTCCAAACAACAATGGGATGGCATACTTTGTATCAGAAGACTTCGTTTCAGTCAAATTCGACTTTGACGCTTTGACTCGATGATGTACGAGGTCACCTCCGACAAGCGGTAAAAATTCTAGATTATACCGGGTATCGAGGCTGATATAGATGTCGATCATGTATCTGAGACGTTTAAATCGTGGCCAACAGCTGAGAAACTTCCGGGTACGTATAAGTATTCTTGGGGGATATCATCCACAGATGCTGGGCTTGGATGGATTCCTCACGATGTAAGATGTTTGTCACGGTTTGGACGATGCTGATCAAAGCCAGAGTCTAGAGATGCGAAGAATTTGGATTTGAATTGGTGACATCATCTGCCCTTAGCAGGCCCCGTGGTGACAACAATCATTGTCGCCTTTGTCATCGCTCCACGGCTTCGGCGGGCGACACCCTGTGTTCTGCCCTCGACCGGACAATGAATTCTTGATCTCCTAAATTACCGTAATCAGGACTCTCCAATGGCCGAGAGCTAATTTGAATAGGAACAGCTGCCAAGCAACCTCGCATATGGTAAGTACGCGTACGACTATACGCCTCCAGAAGCCGAAGAATTGAGCTCAAGGTGATATCCAGCAATTCGATGTTCCGGGTCACCTGAATCCTCGGAATGCAGGAGCGAACAGCATCTTGTTTTCATCCTCTCGATTATTTGCATTCAGAAAGTCACTAGCAGGCAGGTTGGTCGGAAATGGATATAGCATGAGTGCACGGCGAAGACAAGTTGGCCTGAGCATTGGCCAAGTATTTCGATGACACACGACACAGAATTCCTTGGAAACACAGTATTTTGAGATGAGAAGCCAGTATCCATAACTTCGAGCGGTCAGTTCATCAAATTATCGAAAAGTCATTTTGTAATTTGCTCTTTACTAAGACCCCAGCGCTATCACTTTTGGTTGTTTCTTCGTGAGATTTAGATCTACTTCGAATTCTAGAATCGCTTTCACGGCGCACAGCCGTCTAGTAGTGTTCATTGGGAATGGGCTTACTTGGTTTTCCATATAGGTCATTCTCGTTTTATCGAGATTTTTATATGTCTCTTCTCTGTCGGCGATGCTGAGATCAGGTAGATGGAAAGATCGTTAAAAGTTTCAGAGTAGAGCATTCGTTCATATGCACTTTGGAGTATAACGATCGAAATGAAATATTTGAGAGGAACCAAATAAGAGCGCTGAAGTCAGACAGGCAAAGAAAATATCGTAACTTGACCAAAAGAAAGGAAACGCTAGAAAAAAAAGGGTGGAAAGTAACTGTTGATGAGATATTGTCACTGCCAGCTCGGCATATAGGGTTTCATGCATTACGGACATGGAGATAGAAATATCGCTCCTTCCAGAACTAAATATTCTTCCGCTTAGACTCGCCATTTCCTGCCCGATGAGTCCAGATTCTCAGAACGAGGATGACTTGCCTTAACCGATGACTTTGTCTCTTCTCGACCATCGGCATAGCGTTTCGTCACGACTTTCTTGGTTTAGATTGAGCCATCGGTGAGACACGTTTGTCTTGTCCTGAACATGGTGATAATAATGCGAGAAAATGAGGCGTCATCAGAGCGAATCGCCTCGACCGGCGTCTCAGGAACGGACCTTCGGCTTCCACCCGAGACAGAATTGAGCCAGCTCTCATTATCGTCGTCGCAATACCTATCCTCGAGTGGAGAGAGGCTACAGCGAGAATCGAATGGATCCAGGATCTCTAATCGATGTCGATTTTGGCGGGTTTCGACAGGAGAGCGCAGAATGTGATTTTTGTTGAAAATTTGGGAAAGTCTCACTCCCAGGCCTCAAGATCCTGCATGACGCGCTCCTACAATGCCAGCTCGTCATCTACTTCAGCTTTTTACTCTCCAAGAGTTTGTCCTTGTAAGTTCCAGCACCATAGATACCAAGAGCTCCCTATCCGAGCTGGTCTCGAACTGGAACCTGCTACCCATGCTACGGCGCTTGACAAGCCCCTTAAGCCAGTCCTACTCGCTCTCGGTCCTGTCAGCAATCAACCTATTGCTGTCCAATAGCGAAATTCCGTTCTCGACTCGCAGGAAATCTTCAAAGGTGTTTCGCCAAGGCGGTTCGTTGAGATCCGATCCGACTCCAGGAGGACATGAGGAAAACACACCCTTCTCCTGGCATACTCAGTCGCGTGCTTGGCGCTCCAGGTGTGGAGGGGAGTAGGGACCGAAGGTGATATACTTCAACGGCCATTGTGCATCGAAATGTTGAGAGAATGATGGTATGGAGAACTTGAAGCGTGTCCGAAAGGGCTGTGAGAAAAGAGTGAAGGAGAGCGTGTCGAGGCTAAGCGGGTCTGAGGGCTCGTTAGACGAGCGTTGGGGCGACTGCAGGTTTTTGGGGTCCGTGTCTCCAGGTGGTTGCGATCGCGACGAGTTTGACACGGGTGTGCCGCCGTTGTTGTCTGAGGGTATGTCGTTATCGTCGCGATTTCCGGATGAGCTGCTTTCGGCGCCTCTACCCGATGTATAGTTCTGGTCCCCCGCATTGTTTGCGCTGCCGCTGTCTCGATGTCTGTATTTTATGCTGTTGTTTGATTTATCCACGGTGGTAGGCTTGGCCCCTGGTGTCCGGATGCATGCTTGCAAGGGATAAAGGCATCGGGCAGGCCAACCGATTCCAAAGGGTGGAAGCGCAAGCAATTGTAGGGACATTTCTCACAGTCGCGACCAGTGGAGCGAAGGCAGAGACTCATAATTTGTCTACACAGCACCGCTATCGGCGGCGGGCCGTGAGTATGTGGATGGACTTCTAGTTCTCAATCCGCTCCGCAGGTTAACAGAGTGGATCAAGAAATTCCGGCCGTACCAGAGGTACCACCGTTCAACGCTGTACCAGGTAGCGGACGTGTTGAGAGTCATTGAGATGGAGATACTAGAAACTACCAATCCATTCACATTGGCACCATGAGAGAATGGTGAAGACATGCCGAACATACACACCGTACTTGGTAGATCAATCCAAGTTGTGGTTAGCAACTCGGGTTCATAGGTGTTTGGAGGAGGAGATCAAGAAACAGCCACTTACGGGATCATGCTGCTCACGGGCAACATACCGGTGACCCTCACGAGAAGGGCCCGTCGACGACTGTCAGGCTAGAATATCCTCTGCCAAACGTACGAGTTGATGAGACAACTGAGCAAAAGCTGAAATCATATCGATATTCTTTAGGTTCCTATCAGCAAGGACAATGGACTGCTACGTCTCACCGATAAGCAGGACAGAACCGCGATCCAGAAGACGTTGCTCCTGAAGAATCGGTCTTCAGGATGAAGTCAACAAACCTAAATATCGCTCGGTTCCAAGCAATGACTAACAATGGCTGGCCAGAGAATGTTCGGCGGCACATAAAACGAAGAGATGCAGCATTTTTATAAAACACACTCGACAACTGTGTAAACGATTTCAACATAGTACTAAGGGGCTTCCTTTTGTCATTGTGCCATCAGACATGATATACAATCTGTTTGAATTTGCTTTCGTGCTCCATTTATATAACAGTCGCCAAACGCCAGAGACCCCTCTCAATGTTTTCCTTGACTAAGACAGCATATCATGCATGAAGTAGAGTCATCCAGTGGGCGCAGAAACTGACATCTTGTACAGAGTTCAAAGAAAATCCGCGGGAATCGACAGTTAAATTGCTTAAGACCGCTGGGTGAAAGAACGGTACGGAATGGGGGCTTTTCAATCAAGTTTCGAGTGATAGCCGGTGGACTTTCGTGATAGTGCTCGGACTCTTTTGAGTGAATAGCTGGCTGTATTTGAACAAAGATTACCTTCATGTCTATCCAATATCGTTTAAGGCATTAATAGTTTTTAACAGCTCTACTTATTCACTGCAGCCCAGATTTCTATCGGCCATATAATTCACGCCTCGCAAGGTTGATTTTTGTGCTTCTCAATAAGCGTGGGTGATCATATTTCCTATCACAATTTTAGTCAGGTAAAGCTAGTAAATAGAATCATGGCGGCCCTTTCTGAGAAGAAATGTCGCAGCCTCTCACAGCTGCGCTGCATCTTCCATTCCAAATCAGTTCAGACATCCTAAACTCAAACCTCCCATCGCCGTATCCAGGTTTGTTGTCACGTAAATATCTCAGCCCTAAAAACTAGGTCTCCCTTCTTTCATGGCGTCATCTGTTTCTCGATCCTTCCCATCTTTCTTTCTCATGCTGACCAACTGAGGAGGACCACCAAACAGGGCATTCATCAACGAATTCAGAACAAAATCGTTGATCTTGGGTCGGCGCATGAATTCTCGATACTCTTCTCGTAAATCCTTTAGTCCGGTGGTAACTGCGGAGATTTTTTAGATCAGACAGCCCAGAAATGATGGAAACGACTTACAGATCTTGATCCTGGGCTCGTCCGGCTCGTTGGAAAGGTGGTATTTCAAATTATTGACGGCACCCAAAAATTTGTTACACTTTTCATCAAAACACTCTTCTTCATGCTGGGGGGCTTCGGAGGAAGATAAAAGTCGTTCAAGCGTGCTCATGTGGCGATTTTCCTCCTCAGGTGGGTGAGGACTTTTCGCGGTCATATTGCGGCTCCAGTATGAAGTTAAAGGCAGAATTATAGAGTCAGGGGTTTGTCCCTCAGGAGAGGGAGAAAAGCTTAGGAGGATCTGGTACCTTATCCCTTCAAATACAGACGGAATTTACACGTGATTGAAATGGTAACGTCCGTTCCACCGCAACCATGTCCCCTCGGACCCGCCCAAGATTGAAGTACTTTGTAAGACAAAGCCAGTGTAGTCGACCAACTGATGTCGGACTACTAAGCTCAATTAGAAAACAAAATTAACTATTTCCAGTGCATAACATTTATTTTCAGCAGCCAAAATACTTCCCAGCCATTCGTCGCCAATGATAACCAAATAGTTGACTTCATGGTTCAATAACAAAACGACTGGAGGGAAACCCTCTACAGTGAGCCAGACAAACCCAATTGCCTACTCTGCAGATTAGCGTCGCCTTCGTTCGTACCCCCATCACTAGCAAGGAAATCTAAAAGTACCTTCTCTATTCACAAGTTGATTAGTGGGTCAAAAGTCCCCTCTTCAGGTAATCTGCATCCATACATGTGTTTTGATTAGCCCCTAGCCTCAAACTTGAGAGTCTCTCGCGCCGGATGTATCTCAACCAACAGCAGGGGTATGAATTTGAAATGTGACGACAAGTCCTTGGCTGCATTAGTGGTATTTTTGGGACCAAGCGGGTATGGATTTCAATGCGGCAAAAGTACTAGGGTAAATGCCGGTGAATGGAGCTGATGCAGCAAATCTTATGGTCCACATGGTTAGACAGGTATTGTACCTCCAGGAGAGTGTACTGCGTGACTTTTACGCCACAACTATCATTTTGCTAGTGGACCTTATGGATTTGAGCCTCCCTACCCGAAGCAGCCTCCTTTTGATTGACGTACTTTGCTGTTTTATCCCAGAAAAATGAAAATCATGCGTTCTGTACGATGAACATCTCACCAGATCTCATCCCATCCTGTCCTATCGTCACCCGACCGTTCATCTCTTGATCACAGGTCAACTTCTACTTGTGATACATGAGCCATGGCCACGTGGATTCATCCGGTATTTCCACAGGGACCCACTCTCTCAACTCGCAATGCCTCTTTGACTTGCAATCCTGGACTTGCAACCCCCGCTTCAACGCTCAAGCCTAACCGTGTAACATTCTTTCAACTAAATGGCCCCTTACAAATACTACACTTTTACGGATCCTCGCTCCAACGGGCCGGTTAGATGGATGATTGATTGATTGAAGAAGGAAAACTACTCAAACAAATAGGAAAAGGGGTAGGTTGAGCTGTCGCAATGTGTACTTGAGGTACCACCAGCTGCCTGTACGAATGGAATGTGGCGCGCTGAGGGGCGCAAGCCTCAGCGCGCCCCACCCTACGGCGGTGCGTAGCGGCCATTCTCCAGTGCATAATTATTAAGCAAGATTTACTGGCAGAATTTACGACCAAGTCACGTTTCTCCACAATTAAACTATGTACTTTCGAAGTAGCCACATAATCTCTCATCAGGGCTATTCAAATTCACGTTTATAATAATCTATCTAACTCATAAGGGCTTAGTTATGAGGCAGAATTAAGGCTAGCTTAGGAGGGGGGAAGGGGGTGGAAAAGGGAAGAAATAATCCTTAACGGAGGTAGAGGAGGCCAAGTATTAAGGAGAGAGAATGATCACATGACTAAGATTCAGGGATTTTCACGTGATTTTGCCTAAAAGGTAAGGTATCAGTAGAAGGGCGGACCCAGAGGCGGTCAATCATATACATGATTTAGCACCAGTCTTGCTTAATAATTATGCACTGGAGAATGGCCGCTACGCACCGCCGTACCACCCCACATGTGCCCCGTCGGTCAGACAAATACACGCTAAAGTTCGCGGTTTTCTCAACGCCCCTGCCATTACCAGGGTAGGCAGGCTTTCGGTGGGGGACATGTCGGCGCTTATGTGTATGGGTGCCTCCAGGTAAGGAACATCTCTGTACCCAGCCTCGTGTTTTCCTGTTTTGAATGATGAGATTGTATGTAAATTGGGTCCTCAAAGAGGAGGTTTACTGTACCGCTCCTCAACAGTCTTTGAACTTTCTGAAATTTGACTTGGTTCTTTTCTCCTACTTAATCGACAGGCCTCTACCCTGGTTTGTAGAGTAAATTCTTACACAAAGCGCCTAGTATATCATTCTTGTTCCAAAACATCACCAAGACTGCACGTATGGCCAATGATTGTATTGTCTGCCAGATACGGTTATGATGCCGCCTGTCGATGAAAAACGCGTTTTAGTATCCTGCGGTCTGCTGGTCGCCCTCGGGAATGATCTCGATTGATTACTCGGCAAAGCATCGACATATTCAGCAAATATAGTGTTTCCTCAATTAACTCATTCAAGAGATATCATCTCCATCATTCGATGCCCAACCGATTGTATACCTGTGTCGGAAGTATAAACTCGGTCAGGTAAAAAACTGGCTAGGCCTGGCAACAGTAAAGGGTTCGCGCAGCAGAGAGTACGGTTAATTGGCCACCATGCTCTGCAGATCAAGCTTCTCTATTACTTGATTCGGCTGTTAAACTCACAAATTTGGGCGGGTCAGTCGCTGGCATGGAGCCTGGAAGCAGCCTCACTCGCACTAGCCTGGCTAAGGCAGCATCTGCAACATACCGGTCAGTGTGTCTGCCCTTTTTGGACCTGTCAATCATAATCAAGACAGGAGAAGAGGAGATTGGGCAATACGCCGAGCTGAGCTCAGTTGGATTACCATAGTAGCGGCTGGCTTTCACAATTTCGGAATCACTTATTCACCCCCTTTCAAAGTCAAGCAATCCATTGGGTAAAAAGTCCTTGCATGGAGCCACAGCAAGGCAGCATCCTTTTACATACTAAGATCTACGAGTCTTTAACCTGGAATTTCTAGTACCTTGGTCTGAGGCTTAAAAGATCCGACTTACCCTTGGGGCTTTTTAAGCTCTTCTCGTCCTGTCGTAAGCCGACCATAATCGGAGACTTTGTACTTTAGATTCACACATACGAGAGAGATCCCTGAATATACACAGAAACTATTACAGAACGGTTTTCCATATAACGAGTGGAGCTGTTCATATGCAAAAAAAACATGAATCTTCCTCCAGCTTGGGAAATTCTTCCTCATTTCTGCTAAGGGAGGGAAATGTTAAGTGAATAGTGGAAGTAGTTGCTATATTGGGAACGAGAATCCCCTCCATCAATTGCCGAAACGTGACCTCCTAGTCCCGACAGTAACGATTCCAAGAGACCCGCTCACTTAGCGCTTGTATTCGCACCATTCATAGCAGTCCCTGTGCCAGACAAAGAAAAAGCAAAGGGCTTTCTCGTACGTAGCGCACGTGGTCTTGTAGTGAAATAAAGGGGGTCACCTAGAGATTTTGATTCCCTATTCCTTGATGAGGTGTGTTCATAACCTGTTGTCCTCTACGGAATGAGTCCCAACAACGTGCAGCAAGGCCAACGCCTACGACTCGAATCTCAGCAGCAAGAACTTGTGAGTCACACTCTGTCCACAATTTTGATTATGATGCTGTACAGTACTAAAATTCATGCAGCCTGTGCAGACGATAGCACAGTATATTAGCGACCAGGGAATTTCATTCCGTCCGGAGGAGCTGCATGAGCCAGATCCAGAGAGGATCCGAGTCGTACTCATTCAGCTTCTTTGGAAAGATATCAGCAAAACACAACAAGATATACAAATCGTCGATGATCTCATTGACGGAGGCAGGAAATTCGAAAGATGCTTTTTAATTATTACAAAAATTTTGCTATCGGTACGCCTGCTCTCAATCTGAAAGCAAGATGTTAGCCGTATAACATAAGAACGCTAACATGGTCCAGTGGGGAGTCACAACCTTCTGCTATGACGACTGGACGAATCCAACATTCGCTTCCCTAATCGCAGTTTTATCTCGTCTTATTGCCAGAAAACAGAAAGTCGCTGAGGAGATGGTGAAAATTGAGAAGGCATTTCACACCCATGCAGAGCGGAACAAAGTGGCTCAGGAATCAATACTTGGCACGCAAAGGGTTGAGAATGAACTGAGTGGACGTCTAAAAATGTTACAAGCGTTGGAAGAGCTGGGAAATGTGGATGGTGAGACCTATCGGGGTTTCATCTCCGAGCAGAAAGAGGTATTCAAGATGGCACTCAGGCAGGTCAAAGCTACCAGACTGCGCACCGAGGAGCTCGTCTTTCAAAGTGCCCACGGAATGTCGATGCTTGAAAAAGCTCGGAACAATCTCCAGCTGTAGCAAGAAAGATGCCAGAAGAGTCTGTCATATCGCACAGGCATCACGGAGGGCTTATGGTGATTCGCAAGGAAAATTGATTACTTTCTTGTCGAGATATGGAGTGGCAACTTGCCACCTAAGGGATTTCAGCCATCGTAACACAAGTACTAGCGCCATTCCGGGGGCAGTTCAACCTGCCTCCCCTCTTCGTTTCTTTTCGAGGATCAATTAACATGCAACGATCTGCAACACTTGTGACTCATGCACAAGCTAACACCTGAAGTGGGATGATTGCGCCCCACTTCGGGGGCCCAGACTCGTCCTCGGCAGAGCATCTTTGCCAGTTCTTTGGCTCCCCAAAATTCCAGATTTACCAAGTCGACGCGCTCTCTCCCAATAATTCGATTCCGTACCTTAGACTTGCTCAACATAAGTACGGCTTGATTCGCAACGCCATCATATAAGTGGAACTCAGTAGTCCTAAAATGAGCAATCCAGGAGCTTCTTCTTCCCAGAGCAGGTGTAGATCTGCAACCAATCCAGTGTCGCTAACTGCCAAAGCTGAAGGAGAGATGCACAGTGTTGCCCTCTCGCAAAATGGAGGCAGTCAAGTGATGACTAAGCCGTCCTGATTCCGGACGCATTAGCTAAGCATTTAATAACAGTTAACTTAACTAACTTGGAGGTAGTCAGCCAGCGCGGGTTCCAGCTCAGCGTGGTCCAAAAAAAGTTCAGCGTGGCCAAAAAGTTTTCTGACTAATTGTGGGTCACGCTAAGGTGCCGGATCTCACCGTGGCCCAAAACATTTTTGGTCCCGATGAGCTTTTATGCTTACTTTTGTGTAATCTATTAATAATTATGTAGGGGTTCAACAAAAGTTGAACCCCCTACCCCACTAAAATATACTATTACTCTATACAACTCTATACAACTCTAAATAAGATAGTATACAACACTCTTAAAGACTCTTTCTATTGATTATTTTTAGTAATATAAAAAAAACAGTCTTTGTTGTAGTAAATGTCATGTTTTGGAAGAAAAATATGGTATTTTGGGGGGGATGAGTAAAAAGTGTCAACAAAGAAATGAGAGATATATCTTCAACACAAACACTACATCTTCTTCTTCCCTCACCACCGACTTTGTTTACTAAAGGTAAAACATCTGTTTATCCTACCCCCTGAAAAACCGAGAATGTCGAAGCGTTTTGCGCTCCTCCGCGAGTCACCAATCAGGTTTCAGACGTTATCGCTGAACGCGAAGGATTCAAGGGGTAATATACCGACGAGCCACTCTGCTTCCCTTAGAGGCGGGGTCTGGTAGAAAGCAAAGATCCCGAAAGTGGAACGTGAAGGCTCAAACTTCAAAGCATTTGGTTTGGGCTGCTCCTGGGATTTCTTGCTAGAGGTCTCTAGGATGATAAGAAGTAGGTAATTGGACATGTGCAATGTATGTTCCTGTATCTATTAGCCAAGGAATCAAATACTGCGGTATCGATGACAAACTTGTTCTTTTTTTTTTTTTTGCGTGGTAGCTGCAGATGTTTTCTGAAGTTTCATCAGGTTGAGAAATTTCGGAAACGATGTATCCACTGGCGAGAAATTTGAAAATAAAAGAGAACAGAGCCGTTGAAGAGTTGTTGCTGCTAAAGAATATCAGGAGATAAGCCACCTTCAAGAAGATATACAGTGCTCGGGCTTCCTGGACTTCCTGGACACTCATCTGCAAGTATAAGAGGATTCCCAGGACCTCCGAGATATTTCTTTCAGCGTAGCTTTCGTACTTTCATCGGCAATTTACCATCATGTTGTCTGGCTGGACAACCAATAGCAAAAGTCAGCCTTTTCGAAGCTACTGATATCTACGGATACTTGAAGTAGTCCAATGGAATGGCGGCCAGGGTGTTCGCAATCCTGGTATCGGTCTCTCTTCATGGAGCGGTTTTCAGCAGGAGTCGTTCCTGATGCTCGGGGGCGACCACGGAGAATTAAACACGGTCTCAATGGCGCAGTGATCTGAGCCATGCTCTGTCTCGAGTAAAGAACACTTGACCATTGAGTCTGTCAGGTTTTCCGAGGCAAGGACAAGGTCGATGGTCGACTCGCAGTCGCCACTCTGCCCTCCACCGTACGATGTCTTTGTGCCTCGTTTGAGTACACTGTTGAGAGCAAATTCATTCATGAGGTCAATGATTGGATCTGCTTCACCTTGTCTTCCCAAAGAACGCCGTCTCTTCCCCAGAAGTTTCCCATAATCAAAACCGCCACCACCGCGCCCGTGTCTCGCCGTACCTTCGTGATCGCGTTGGTAGATGAATGCATGCGTCATCCAAGTCTGAGGCGTTGCCCCCTTCAACGTAAGCTGATGCTATGAAAATCAATCTCTCGGGAAGCCTGATAACCGCGGCCGTGAGATCCGGGGATCCTATCGGTATTTGCTCCGCGTCTACTTTTTTGTTCACCCAGAACATACTTCGAATTGCCCACCTGCCTTCCCTCTAAGCCGAGGAAACCATCTTCGTCCATTTGTGGTATCCCATCGGGGTGTTTAAAAGCCGGCCTTGGATCCTCCTTGCCTGGGGTTCTTGAATCGCTAACGCCACCGCGTTCTGAGTTTCTTTGTCATTCATAATCTCTCGTGCACTGTGCCCTGCTTCCTCACATTTGGTTGAATTGTTCGGAGAGTTTCATTCATGACGTGATGGATAGAGCTTTGGACAGTTCTTGCTGTACGATTTATGAAGGCCTCCGCAAGGAATGCACTTTGGAATCGTCTGGTCACAGCTACTGTGGCAGTGGCTCTCCGCGGCGCATGTCGCACACTTTCTTGCATTGGAATGCTTTATGTCCAATCTCCTCGCAGTTGTAACATTGTGTTGGTCGGGGTCGATATTCAAAGGTGCTGGTCACGCCAGATTCTCCTCCAGCGTGAAAGAACCCCTCGGTCAAAAGCCTCCGCGCGTCAGTACTCTTAGTTACGTAAAAAAGTAAACAGCCATGGACCCATAAGCCTTTGCATTTTCCTTTCCGCTGAGCCGTCCGATCTTGGCAATGGTGGCGCCATTCTCCGCGCTGAAGACCGCCGTGTCTTCGATAGCGGGCTTCGGCTCAAATCTCACCCTTCTCGTCCAGAACCGCGGGTCCTGTTCACACTGTCGACTTTGATGGGATAAAGTTCGTCACGAAGCACCCGGGCTCCCGCACCGACTCTAGACTCCACCACTTTTCTGACCAGCTAGAGCTCGGCTTCATCCCGGCAAGAAATTCGGATCCGGTTTGTGTTTTCGGTCCTACCGTAACGGCACGACAGCGCCAGTGCATGTAGCTTTCCATCGTCCTGATTTCGGTATCAACTGCCGTGCGGCTGGAGCCTGCGGACATCCGTTCGTTTTCGTTGTCTGCCATCTTCGAGGTGTCTATCGTGCAATAAAACGTGTCGGCGAAAGTGGTCGGTGTCGTGTTCGACGATGAAAAGGTTCGTATGTTGCTCGGATAACTCATTTGGGGCGTTACGGGTGACATCTGCATAGGGTGGGGATCCCGAGGCGGGCTCTGACAGGTTGATTGCCATGCGTAGGGATTGAATTTCGCGAAGAATCTCATCATGACCGTTTTGAGAGCGTGGCTCGGAGAGGCCTTGTGGTGTCGCGGATCTGTCTGCCAGGGTCGGTAGCTCCTGTCGAACTTCTGCAAGGGTTGGGCTGAATTCTTCTATGATTTTCTGCGGTTCTTTCTTATGCAGATCGTCGCGTCATCTGATATCTTTCCTCAGCTTAGCGAGCTCTTTCAAGAGATTGGTAGCGCTCAAGTCCTCGCTCTCCATCGAGGCGTCGTCCGAAGATACCGCGTGATGTTGGAGTACTGGTTGTTGACCGGACATGTTCATGCCTAAGTGTAAAACTGCATTCTCTCGCTTCTTATGAGCATATCACTATCTGTCTCGCGGAAACGCAGATCTCTCAATGTACATTGTAGAAATGTATGTTGAGCCTGAACATGTTACTGTATTGGGAATGGGACGCTCTTTCGGAGTTCTGCGGCCAAAGGTAAAATATCTCGAAGCAAGCTGCAGAAGATATTACACATGGAGCAGAAGGTCCAGTCGTCGCTTAGGATAGGGCATTTCAAGCAAGGTGATGGCTTGGCGTGTATCGTGTTGCGGCCATCAGTCCACATGTTTCAAGCGGAATTTTCATTACTCAAATTATGAAAATACGAGGATGCGGGTAGCTTACCAATCCTGGAGTCGTGCATCATGTGATGAGAAAACGATACGTGATAGGCTCTTGATACGGAAGGGGTGATGTGTGGGTCTCAGGGGAACTTGTGGCCTGTGTCACTGTACCTGGCTGTTCAATTCGCGGATGTAAAAACGTCGTAAAACGACATGATGTCAGGACGTCGTCTCTACAACCAGCATAACGGAGCTTTCATACCAGCGACAAAGTCTCTTCTGCGGCCGGTCGACCCTTCTTGCTGCAGCCGTGCTGCTCTTCCTGAACGCTGGGGCTGAGGAATCCAAAGCTCATCGTCCCACGCGAACTACTCGCCAGTCCCCGCAACGCGTCAAGGCCTCTCCAACCTCCAATTTCCAAAAGCAGCGCCATATCGGGACATGTCCTCTGGGTCACTGTCCTTTCAGTCACCAGCTTCGCCATGGTATCTACACCGCCGCAGCAACCATTCCTTGATCACGGTTCATCATCGTTACCCCTGAAGCTTCCCATCAAGTCGCCAACATGAACTTCCCTTCCTTCACCGTTGAGGTCAAGCTGAGGTCGTTCACAGAGATATTCTACGCTCTACACGACGAAGCCCTACGCGACAATGAGGAGGACTTGGATAAGTGGATCGAGAACCAGGAGGTACGGCCCCATTCGAGCACGGAGAGCGACTGGCCCCGACCGGAATTGCTGTGAACACAACACTGACTCAGGGCGGAATGCAGTTTGCCAACAAATTCCGGAGTCTTTTTGATGTTCTTCCAATTTGCTGGCTCGAGGAGCTGGCCGATCTATTCCCGAGGACTAGACGACATGTCCTCTCTCCTATGAGGGAGACCAGAATCTTGAAGAAGACCCGCAACCGAGCCATATTGAATTTCCGAAATAACCTGCCGGTGGAGAAATTGAAGCCCGAGACGATTGAATCGATCTGGAAATGGGCCGATGACCCGGCGTCCTTCTTTAAGGAAAATGACCGCACGGCGAATCCGCTCCCCGAGGCGGGTGCCTTGCTCACGCCGCTCGATTCGGTATGCATTCTCTTAGACCATCTCGAGACACGGGTTCAGCTCGACCGGATTCGCCGGAGATTGTTGCTGTATCTTCTAGCGTGGATGGTCGAGACGAGGATCCAGGTTGGGACACACGATGATGTGGCCAGCATGCTGGTCCAGTCACACTTGATCTCCCCGGTCTCTCAGAAGTCCTTTGCGGGTAATCTCAGGGATTGGTTGGCCAGGGGCCGGCAGTATCTCCATCTGGCCAAGAGACTGGGCGAAGAGGGCGAAGCGGGCGCCGTGATCTTCCTCCCAATGTGGAAGGGGGAGTCTGTTTGGTATCACCACAGTCATGTCGGCGGCGGCAACGGAGCTGAGATCATCGCTTGGCTCAGGGCTAGTAAGGTGACGGAGGACGCCCGTCGGACACACGAGTATCGCAACGTCGACGGTGTGGTGAAAACGCTGAGCGCCAACGAGGTGGTGGAAAGGCTGAGGGCGGCCTTGGACGGGAACTTACTCGTTCGTCATGAAATGGTCTCGCCGTCGCCGCCAATGCCACCCGGGAGCCGTATTCGGAGTTCCCGTCAGCTGCCATCTCCGGTGATACCATCGTCGCCACCGACACTCGGCCAGCAGGGAGGGCAAGAGCTTTTACCACGTCAAGCGATGACTCTTAGCCAGTCGTCCCCCGATGCTGGGAGTTGCACCCTCGGAGAGCCTTCACCCTCCGTCATCGTCCCTCGGGAGGATGATTGTCGTAATTTAGGTTTTCTCACGGGACAGCCTCGATGCGGCTCCGACCCTATCTGAGAATCAGCTCGCTCACAGGGTGCGGTCGTGTTCTTGACTAGACAATGCAAAAGGCAAGGCCCTTTGTCGGGATCAGAGGTTGTTGATGTCTGGCTATTCAGTCTTTATTCAAGTCGCTCGTTGCATTTACTGATCATAAATAATGATGTCGATTTCTACTTCTTGATCTCACGTTTGCGGTTGAAGCAGCGACTGATGGGCCTGTTCGACCAAGGGGGCTTGAGGAATTTCTTGCAGCCCAATTCCGAGAAGTCTGTATTCATACGATCTCAATGCGAATGCGATGCTGTAATAACCGTAATAAGTATGATCAGAGAGGCGTTCCCAGAGATCAATAAAAATCCTCTATACTAACCTACTTATTCAAAGCTCATGCTTTGAAAGCCTGGCTCCGTTTTTTACCACTTCCCTCCTTCAGGATCAGTCGTACGAGCAACTTCCCTTGATTAGTCTTTCATCAGGTTCCAGGGAAGAGAACGAACTTGAGCAGCCAGCAAGATTTCTCACTTGAAATAATCTGTTCGCTAATATCATTATGATTCAGCCCACATACCCCCTTCTCATCAAAAACCCCCATAGAGCCCCGTGTTCGTCACTCGCAAACCAAAAATTCCAAGAGCGCACGGGCGCACGAATGCATCGTCGAAGTTTCCCCATGCCTATCATAACTTGCGATTATCCATCACTAAACCAGAAGCTCCGAGGGAAAGGATCCCATGAAGACAGCGGTCTTATGGCAGTATGCAAAGCAAAGAGATCGGCGGCCGCAACAGTACCCGATCGAGAAAAAGACGGAGCGGCTAGGTATGGCGGACGGTACCTGCCAGTCCCCAAACCCGCTCCTGTTCTTATCAAGAAATCGCTCACTACCGAAAAGCCTGGCCAGCCCGTTAGCAAAATGTGGATATATCACTTTCTTAAGCGTCTCCCATCAGACCTACAGTCAGGTCTGGTGAAGCAGCGTACGAAGGAATTGAAACGATATTAGGCCGAAGATGAAGGTCTTTTAGCCCAGTGGGATGATCTGCTCAAAGACCTGCATAAAAGTGTGCCTGCGCGGCTAGTATTCAACTTCGATGAGTGCGGCTTCCGGCCAGGAGAGGGCAAAACCAAAATGTTGTTGGTAAGAAGGATAACAAGAGATCTTGCCCTGATCTAACTGAGACTAAGCAAGGTGAAAAATATTACTGCGCTTGGCTGCCGATGGGTGGCAGAATCCGCTATCCACATTCAACAGCAGCAGAGCTTTTATGGAGTACTGGTTCGACGGTAGCGAAGATCTACCACCAAATACGATGGTCGGAATCTTACAAAATGGCTGGATATCTGACCTATTAGCCAACCAGTGGCTTGACTGGTTTACTAAGGCTACTCGCAATCAGACGAATCAGGGCGGAAAGCGTACCCTAGTAGATGAGCCGTCGGGGGGTGGGGTCTCGCTCAGGGACCGATCGGCCAGCTTCTCAACCACTTCGTCATCAAATAATGCCACCGATACCATGTCATCGATACTGGGCTCTCCAAAATCCTCTAGAAAGCGCTCCACGAAAGGAAAAAAGCATATCGTGCAATCGCTCCCCTTCGGGTGGTTCTAGCTTCATGGCCAGACGACTTTTTGTTGAAGTCGTCGTCGGACAGCGCCAACTAGATAGGGTATTGCTAGAACGAGTAGGGGCAAGATTACGAAAAAAGAGAACCCTTATTGCGCGCTCCGATATATTCGCCCTTGCGCCGCGGTCACTAGCTGCTACGGAGAAGCTATTAGCTTGCGCACGAGAGCTACACAAGCAAAAGTCGGAACCCGATGTCCGAGTCCCGTCCCCCTTACGATAGTCATCAGGCGAAGGCCGGTGGCAACACTCCCTTCCATCAGTAACAGACTTATCCTGGTGCTGTATACATGGCGTCAAACGGTACTTAAACGGTACTGAGCCCAGACACTGGGGCCATACTACAGATCGAAGAGCCTTAAATGAAAAAACATGGGGTGGATTTCCTCAAAAGCAGGCAGTGCTTGGCGGCGGATCTGTGGCAAGGGTGTGAAAGTTCGACTGCAATAGACAGACCGCTGCTGTCTGAAAGCTTGGTCTGTTGGTGTGAAAGGTTGGACGAAATTCTGATAGCCATTGTCCAAGCCCCGTCAATTGATTTGCACTTGCATCCAGCAGCTGGGAAGTCGTGACTGAGCTCCACGCCCAAGGCTTCGCAGGCTTAGGGGTACGTTTTCTCGACGGCCGGGCCTGCGCCTCGTGTGATGTGTGGCTCGGTACCATGAACCGCGGCCGAGTGGTGTAGACCGGAAAGATAACTCCATCGTCGACCAGAGGGGGGAGGAGAGCCGCACACATAGGTAATCGGCGGAGGAATGCACGAAGCTTGGAGGGTATTGATGGTAGTTGAATTTGGATGCTGAACGCTGTTGTTGAACGCTGTTGTGTTGTTGATAGCTGCTGTTGATACCGCCCATCCGTCTACTAGGAGCTCCAGAACCACTGATACAGCCACTAAAGGTAAAGATGTATCATCTGTGCATGGAAAGGCACGCGTCACTGCGGGGCGACGGCTAGTTTACCAACAGTGTTTCCTAAGCCCCGTCTGATCAACGTGGCTTTTCGTCATAAAGAGCGCGATTTGGGGAGCGGAAGTACCCAGTGCGTTGCAATGAATCGGCGTTGAAGATTTTCTCACCAGCCCTGCCGTTGACTATTGCCGAAATGTGGCCGATTCTCTGTTAACAACGGTTAGACAGAACTCGGTACGTTTTGTGCCTCTTGACAGCACGTGGGGGACGCTGGTGGCTTTAGTACACTTTGTGATTTTCAGCTAATTCCGAGTCATGGTCCTCTTAGACCACTGCTGAGTCTTCTTGATACCCTATCTGCGACTCCCAAAACTGGTTCACGACATCAGCTATCTCACAGGCTTTTCGTGTTGGGTGTTAGGGACATTAAGCTTGAGGCTGGCGCTTAGAGAAATGTACCCAGCCAGCGCGGCTTCTCGGCTATCAGGGAGTATAATAGACTAGACGCTCTCAAGAATTTCTCTTCTGAATGCTTGTAGGCAGCAGTTCACCGACAGAGATAAGAGAGCATAGATACGCATGGGATATGCGGGAAAATGTGCGGAAATAGCTTTCTAACTCCGAAACCTGTCGCTTAGCACACGCACAGGCTCATGCCTTTCAATATATCGACCAAGAACACTCGGAGTGTGGAGGTGCATATACGGACGGTCGGCCGAGATAGTGGCTGCTTGTTATTCATATCATATAGAGGCTGGTCTCAAACATCCTGCCAACAAACAAAGCTCGGAGAATGAATTCTTCCACCACCGTCGAATAAGAAGCGGAGGCAGCTACCATCATCAATTTTGTATGCTCCCAAAGAGCCAGATCGTGCCGAAAAAGGCCGTAAACCATCTCGAATCTTGCACAGAGCTTGTTCATTTTCCATTCTTGCCAACCTAGAATCGTAGAGGTGTGGCAAGTTAAGAAGATCTGTTCGAACCAGGTATTCTTCCTGAGCCCCAAATGATTTAGTACATGAGGTTTGGAACGCCCTTGCAATCCTCTTTTTGCTATGGAGATACCTGTCAGTGGCAATTTTACACTTTGGTGAACTGTTCGCCCACAATACTCCCACATCTGCTTCAGGCTTGGATTCATATCGACTGCCTCTATCATGCGATTGCTAAATGAATAGCGCTTTCCGGCAAACAGAAAATCCCCCACTGAGTTGTAGGATTGAGTATAGAGAAGGCCCTGTTCTCGGAGTGAAGGAGCGACGTCGGGTCTTCAAACTGAGAAATCCACTATCACGAAAGAAGAGAAGGTAAAAACGTCGGCGAAGAAGCACTGGGAGGTTGGTGATCTATTCGACATTTTAGAGACAACATCGGTGCCACAAGAAGGTGAGAGGCTTCGTAGAGCTCAGTGGGCCAGTAGTATGATAGGTGAATGTCTTGTCAGAGGTTATCGGGCAGATTTCTTTATTAATATCCTGATGCATGATTGCTATATGCTTCGAGTCGATAGCCGTAGACCAAATTTGACCAAACCTTTGCTACATACCAAGCCAAGTTATGCTTTTGCTGGTCAACTTGAGATTTTGGCATCGAGAAAGAGTTGAAGATGCCTGAATCGTTGGAGAGTTTTCTGCTCGATGATTTTCAAGTATCAGAAACCACATAGCTGCAAGCTTGTCCGGCGGAAGAAAGTAATTCAATTGCTGTGGTCTCGCTTGAGATTTCGTGGAGTGGCTCTCCCTCCACTTTGCACACGAGTCCAAGCGGGCGTCGCCGTAGCTGGAAGGGTAGTGTTGAAGATGGTGCTCCGAATAATATCTAGAAAGACCCGGGATGAAGATCTGGTCCATCAAAATCCTCAAGTCTTTTCCACTTGAGATGGGAACTAGGTGAACGGGGCAGGGAGAGGCCAGGAAAGAGAATATGGATCGATGCGTCCTCTATTCCGGCCACGTGTCCCAATGTATATTGTTTTATCTTGTGGAGAGGCGTAGGGACGTGACGGCTGCAGCCATTGCGATGATCGATATATTTCACCGGTAATGGATGAGTATGGAGAGATGACTGGAGCTCTGGTATCGGGCGTTGGGTAGGTTGCCACCGAATCCCTTGACCAAGGCAGCTTGGGAAAGATTCAGCTTATCTCACAGGCCTCAGCAATGCCGGCGTGTTTTCAATACCCTGACCACATGTTGGAATAGAAATAGATGGAGGAGAAAATGGTGACAGCTGTGGACCAACCTCCAGTGTAGAAGCACATCCACATGGGGATTATCTGCACTATCCTAGCCGTAGCATACATTTCAGAGCAAGCCCGTTGATGACCGTCATTGAAGCATTATGGGACCTCAGCCTCTGTAGTTCCGTCTCCTTGGCGAACCCATACGCTTGATCCACCCCGGTCCCAGCCTTCTATGGCGCACCACAATGACGGTGCACACAACCTAGGCATTTCGGAATGCCGCGTGAGCGAACGACCCGATGACACAAATTTCACCGATGAGTCTTGCTTATATACCTCAACGAGATCTGACGGCCACGCCAGATTTGCTCTTTCCAATCAATAGGGGCTGTAAGTATTTTTGCTGTTATTGAAATGCCCTAACCGTTTTACAGCGACGGGGCGAGGGGATGTGGGCTGCGGCGCAGAATTTTACTTTGTAAAGTCCGCTGGAGAGCGCTCTAGTCCCAGAACGTTGAGAGTTACCATGATTCTTTCTCCCGTCACAGCCTCTAGGAATTCATCTTGTCAGCCGCGGGAGTCCAAGGCTTCATAGGAGAGAGAGGCAGCATATTCCCATCTTCTGGTCACTCACCACACTATAATGCACAGACATTGTACTCCACCTGGTGAAGAAACAGATTCTGACCGATATAAATATAGTCGCCCGGGCCAAACATATTTATAATCTTATGTGACACTTTGGACCAGGCCAGACCGAGAGATGCTTGCTAGGGTCAATAGCAGAAAATGCCGGCCTCAATTTCCGGTGAAGATGTTGGGCCTCCACTTTTTTAGATATCACTTAAAGGCTGAGCAGGTGCTAACAGAGCACAGGCACGGCGAGGCAGAATGTACAGGATGAAGGCTGCAGAAGCACTGCCTCAACAATGATTGTGGACCTTCACTTCCTGAGGTGCACCAATCAGCATCAATATTGCGATGGCCGACTCACAGAAAGCCTCCTAGGCCTGCGCGTCTCTTTCTGCCTTCTCATGGAAATCGGAATGAGGTGTCATCTCATCCTTCTCTTCGTTCGGACAGTGCTTGGTATCTAGATACATGTTATACGGCACTTGGCAGAAAGTTCTCCACCACCTCTGTGGTACAGTGACCGCTGAGCCTACTCCAAACGGAGACTGCACCAAAATAGAGGCGATACCTGTGGCCAGGGCCACAGGTATCGCCTGTAGTCCGTATACTATCCACGGTCCGGTAACCCGCAAAATAGGTTGCGAACTATGGGGTAGTTCGCCACCATATTCGGCCCGGGGCGGGATTGCAACCTGACTTGAGGCCGCGGGGGTATTTCGGATGTTCAACGGCACCGTGCCCAAGGCCGAAGCTTGACCTCAATCATTGTGGAGGATGGAGAATGGAGATTCCCCGGAGATGGTCATCCGGTCTGCCTGGCTGCCGTGGGGAAAGACTGGCAAAGAGATCCTCAACATCAAACCTTTCTCTTTCATCTTCACTTGGATGCGAACCGTTGCCCGATTCGCTTGTCGCTCCGGATCAATTGGGTCGAAGTCGAACGAGAACACGGAGACCTAGCCTTGTTTGTTAGTTGGCTCTCTCTGAGTGTCACAATTAAGGAATGCGGTGATAATTTGGCCATCTGAGCATAGCTTCCTGGGGCCGATTGCAATCCCGGGACCAAGACTGTGGTTCCTAGGGGCTGTGTTGCCCGTCTCAGGAGGTAGCACAGTCGTTCTCAGGAGAATTATGTATCCTAGAAGCCGCCATCAGTTTTCTAGGATGCTTCCGCTTCGGCGCGATGCTCGACTGGATTGGTCGCACGAAACATGCTGCGGTGACATTCTGTCAACAGTCAAGGTGGATTTAAAGCCTCGCTCTACCCACATGGATGGTGTCTCGAACAGCATCACACAATCACCATCATCATCCCTCTCAACGCTCACCACCACACGCAAATCGTTGTCCTCTCAAAGTGACCGTCAGATGTGCTTCGTGACATGCGAGCGCACCTGAATGACAATGCGTGTTCACGGACTGCAAAGACGACCAACTTGCCATACAAGTCTTTAACGAGCCGGACGTCTTGGAAGGAGGCAAAACAACTGCTAGGCATACTGACGGAACGGCTCTTCGATACGGGTGGTCTGGACCCTGTGCTTCATGCCATTGCCCCACTGCTCTCTGCAAGCGCTGGCATAGAGGGTACGCCGACGAGCTGAGCCAGACCTGGTGCAAGGCAGCGGGCCGAGACCTGGTACGCCACACTTCAGAATGTTCGCCGGCGCCGAGGTCTTACTGTTGAGAGAAACGGTCTACTCTCCCGGCCGGAGACCTCTCCCACGTCTCAGTACGGAGATGGCTCTGATCTGGCCAGAGTCAACAGCCCAGTGAACCTGTCTGACCCGGACTCCGAATACTCAACTGCATATGAGCTCGACCGCACCATAACGCCAGGCCAGATCCGAAAGAAGGACCTGCCAATAGGAATTACCGCCAAAACCCAGCCCTTCTGCGGTCTAATAAACAAAAAAACTGCCGCGGTC
The DNA here is from genome assembly GCF_028828155.1 of Penicillium subrubescens. Lineage (NCBI taxonomy): Eukaryota > Fungi > Ascomycota > Eurotiomycetes > Eurotiales > Aspergillaceae > Penicillium > Penicillium subrubescens. The sequence continues at coordinate 200,695 of NW_026643163.1, forward strand.
ACTGCAGACTTTGACTGCACCGTACGGGAAGATGCCAAAGAATGCCTTGTTTGTTACGACTTGTCGAAAGACACAGTCTGTGTGGGGTGCACATCATGTCACCTCGCTGCCAACTGCGTTGCATGAGTAAATGGGTAGAAAGATCCCATTTTGAAGCACCCGCCCCGGGCTTTGTGTGGTAAGTTCATTTATTGCTGAATGGTCAACACTCAATGAATTATATTGTTTGTCCCATTTTTCTCCTATGAATGTCCAGTATCGTTGAGGCTAGATCGTCCTGTAGAGTTTGGTACACATCACGGTCTTGACTGTTGTGGAACATATCATCGCTTCAAATCACACGGAGCGTGGCTTCTTTTAGATTTGTGTCCGTCTTTGTCTACACATGCAACAAGGTCAAGGCCCCTACTAGTTGGCCCAAATTTGAATATTACTGGTGACGAGCAGGCTGCGCTCTGATATTTGACTATGTTTGGACAATTCCATTCCCTACCGTACTTTGGCCCTACACCTCGGTAACAATAGCAGAAGCATTGCAGTACACGTAGTACTATGACTGTGCACCCATAGTAATAAGGGTAATTTCCCTTATTTATAGAAATTGCGGAAATCCTGGATTAATGGACACCGGGACTTACTGCCGCCAACAAGAATGATTCCGATGGATTACAGATTTGATGCTTTTTGACGAAATTCACACGCACTTCCCGTACAGAAGGCAAGACCGGTATCATTTCGCCAAAAGGGCATATGTTACAATCCTTGGCCAGAGTATGTTAATACGGAAATGAATGGCATCGCAAATGAGACAACAAAGCACCCCAGACGTGGTCAGAGGAGTGGATGGGCCTCTTCTCCTCACACCAGCTGCCGAGGCAGCACAAAAGATTCAGCCAAAGATTGTGGTATACAAGGAAGGGAGAATACCGTTGCGCAATCAGAAGATTGAAGCCCATGGCGAACCCTCTTTCACGGGAGATTCCGATACCAGTGCGTTCACTGGTCACAATCGACTGCCCCACCGGTACACATAAGCTTGCAACTCCCCTTGGTTTGCAACCCCCCTTGGTTTGCAACCCCCCTTGGTTTGCAACCCCCTTGGTTTGCAACCCCCCTTGGTTTGCAACCCCCCTTGGTTTGCAACCCCCCTTGGTTTGCAACCCCCCTTGGTTTGCAACCCCCCTTGGTTTGCAACCCCCCTTGGTTTGCAACCCCCCTTCGTTTGCAACCCCACCCGACACTTCGGCTAAATCCGAGCGATCAATTTGGGGGCCAAGTCCTGGCAGAGGACGTATGAGATAAGAGCCAGAACCATTGGCTAAAATTTTCATAAACCAAAACTTACAGTCATTGGACACCGTGAGACTGTTCTGCCAAATTACGGTAAAAAAAATAGAATGGAGCCGAACTGTCTCAAACTTTTAGTGTCGTCGTGCCGACTAGAGAGCTAGCCTGGTTTACACGACGGACATGAAGGGCGTAATGGTATTTCCCCAAAAGACCAATATTTATTTCTAGTGCGCAAAATGACAGAAGCAAATCCTACGTAACGGGCCATGGAGATCAAGGGTTCAACCTATAGTGTACCCTCTCTTGTTATCTACCCCGCCGGTGGTGCCTCGCGTAAACCTCGCGTCTTCTGAATATATCGTGATTACAGCACCTAGTCACGATGCTGTGCAAGCTTGGAAATTACAGCGGAAAAGATAGCTAAAAGATATATTCCACGCTCTTTCTTGTGCTCGAACATGGTGTAGCTTATATAGGAATAGTAGAAAATTTTCGGACAATTGTCAAAGTCGGTTTGGCGAACTGCATCCGCTATGTGAGTCTGAGTAAATAACAAAGCAGACAAGGATACCGATCCTATGCTCGTAGGAGGGACGACTGGTTGCCTCCCACGATAGACAAAGGATTTAAATCCAAATTGGTTTGATTCCTTACTGCGTATAATAGAGTCAAAGCTCATATATTGGTCCTTCCGAGGTTTACGCAAGCGCCCAGCGGCGCAACCATAATTCGGTGGAGGTCTCTCTTGGTGGATCAACCTCCTCCCATCCAATCAGAAAACAGACAACTTGGTTTTCTGTGCTAGTGAAGATACAATGCCCCTTGCCCAGGAATTATTGCGCCGGTGTTTGGGAATTTGGTAGGCTAGAGCTAGCTCGACTATTCCGAGCCATTGTGGTTGTCGTTCGACTTATGACCCTCTATATATTCGAAGGGCATATCACTGACCATACTTTGGGGTAGTACCACTTTTTGACAGAATGTCCCAATGGTTGCTGCCATCGACTGGTCGCCTTTCGTTGAAAGTTAGCGTCAATATTGGATCTGAGTTTCAGCCTCCAGAATGGCTACTGGAGAAATTCGATGCGATTGAGGAAAAGGAGATGAAGAAGCAGTTGCAAGATAAGATGAAGCATGCGAGACGGGCGTTGGAGCTGAAGCGAATGAGGTTGGAGGAGCTGGCAACCCTATTGAAGGGGACGGAGAAGGTGACACTGCCGAAGAAGCCAAAGGAGATTCAGGCGAAATTGATGAATTCGTTGAAGGGGGTGCGCCTAGTCGAGGTAGTGGAGCTGGAGAAGCAGTTGAATGAGATGGATCTGGTGCAGCTTGCAAAATTGTTGGAGAAGATGAAAAACGTGGGGCTGGCGACACTGTTGAAAAATATGACGTTGAAAGAGCTTGTTGAGGTGGCGAAGCAGTTGGAGGAGGTGAAACTTAAGCAGCTGGCAAAGCTGTTGAAGCAAATGAGGCAGGTGAATGCCGACCGCCAAATGCAAAGTGCTTCTAAGTTTGAGATATCCCTCTCAAATCTGCTTTCAAAGCCTGAATTTACCTGGATACTTTGCTCTCTTACTTTCCCGGGAAAGAATGAAGTGGCAGTGATTGACGTCAAGAGTCATATTGTCTGTGTTGACATGGTTTCAAGGAAAGATACCATCTCCTTCAGTCTAACGCAAGAATCGATTGAAAGTCTCTCGAAAATTTACGGCGACAATTACTTAACTGGCTGGGACAAAAGAAACTTGGAAGCAATGCGAGCCGTGTTTGAAAAGAGCTGCTCCGAGTTCATGTATTACACAGACGCTTCTGTTCTACAAGGTCTTCAGAGGAATGGTTGCAGCAAGCTACCAGCGAACAAAATGAAGGCTGCCGAAGAAAAAATACTATCGCTTCTGGAAACACCGCATGCGCAAAGCATGGCAAGAAATACGAAGGCTATCAACAACTATCAAATTGGAGAGGTGGCTTTCCCGACCTCCTCTCCATATGCAGCCCTCGATTGTTATCATCCGACAGCAACTTATGATGCAGGCATGCAGACCCTATATTGGCCACCTGCAACAAGTGGAGTTATTGATACGAATTTTTCTCCGAGCCTATCCTTCGTCCCTCAACAGGGATGGTACAGCTAGTCTCCTATGGAATATTTCCAAGCCAATGGTCATAATTTTTGCTTGACACCTTATACGAGTGATGCAAGAGACGTATATTTCCAATTCGTCACAATTGACAAAGCTCCCCAATCGTGCCAAGGTTTCTCTTTGATCTTCTTTAACAACCACTAACATCACATTCTCCGGTCGGCTTGCGGGAAGCAACTCTTTAATGAACACTATCAAGCCATTCATTCCTCGTTTTTCTGCGTTCCTTCGCAGGAAACCGTTTCTCAGTATACGACTCCAAGTACTCCTACCAGCGAAGCCTGTAGAGGTATTTGCCGATCGTTACCAAACCTTTGAAGGTGAGCTAAGGCGTGACTTCAACTGTATGGCTCGCGTGTAATCTGAAAGGCAGCCTTCGACTGTTGTCCCCAGTACGAAGCTATGCTTGTCTCTAACAAATTTACAGACATGTCGAAGGGCTAGAGAGCGTCGCGACCCTGAAAAATTGTCAATAAAAATGCGAGGTTTTGGTCATGAACGCGAAATTGAAGAGCATCTTTCCACAGCAGCCCCATCACATCGCGGGCGGTCACTTATTCGAACCTACCAGACTCTTTTGGAGCTAAATGATCAGAAGGTACTTATTCATGTCTTTTGTACCTCTTTTGGTCGTAGGAGTCCACATTTGTCCATCAACTTTCTGTATTAAATTCACTTGATTTCGTCGTGTTATTGCAACAGCTCCTCATCAGAGGTTTATCAATTATTTCAGTCATATTCCTATCTATCTAGAATCTAAAATCAGTAATAAGCTAACGATCTTGAAGTCGCAATGCCGACAATTTTATCTATGGTACCGGAGTACCGGAGAACCCCTAAGACTTCATGCATCTTGATACTACAGGTGCTAACATCCCAACAGTGCATCGGTGTACGGAGGCAGAAGTCCCCAGTACATGTCCTCAAGTAAAAGATGCACCAAGTGCTACTCAGTCTGAACCATTAAACCCATGTCACCCCGAGTGAGAAGGCGTCCAGGAAGGGTGATTTCTCACCACATTGAAAGAGCATCTTTCAGATCCGAGGTAATCCATGACAGTGGGATTTCTCTCACGTTTTGAGAAAAGAATGGTTTCCCTCGATCAATTGAGGGTATTCTGTTCCTATCCGAGACAACATACCGGGTAAGAAATTCTTGGGAAGTGTGGGAATCCAGTAACTCACAGACCCCTGCGTATGAATAGAACAGGTCTCTTTCCCCCCTTCCTAACAGTACCTTCCTAACAGTGGTCCAACCACCAGAGGAAGCACAAGTGCCTGCATCAAAACGCTTACTAGCAGCCTGAGCTCGCGCAAAGAATATAGAGTAGCGACAAGCCCCGGTGAAAAACCGTTGACGTCCAAGGTACTGAGATATTCTCCTATGCGCAAGAGAATTTCTGCCCACTCCTTTCCGGCATCTGTGAAACACTCCTGTAGAAGTAAGACTCGTGCAGACACGACAAGTAATCGTACGCGCATCCACTGGTCCACAATATCCAGCCCCGAGACATCCCCAAACCATTGAAGTTCACTTTAAGATAAAAAAGTTCGTGCTTAGAAACGTCTGTTGCCACTGGAATATGTGTGGCTTTGGCAAGGCGCACATTGATCAGGGATTTTTTCAAGCGTCTAAGAGCTCTGGACAGTTGGCGACATTCGCAAAGTGAAGAGAAATTATCTCGATTTCAAGCTCGATCTTCGAACGTGCAAGGTCTAAATGGCCGTCTACACAGAGAAGATTAGCCAATCAGCAGATGATCTGAAAGCGATTTGTGTCGATCCTATGATTATACCTTTAAAAAAACGGCCAAAGGACCGATAGAGTTTGGAGACCGTTGACAACCTTTGAACATTGCTAGATAACTCGATGAGCGACCATTCAGTCGGCTGAGTCGGCTCCAACTTCTCTAGGACAACCATCTCGTGCATGGCTCGAGCAGAGTCCCCAAGTTGTATTGTATTTTCCAAATGAGAGAGCAGTATCCAATGTTTGAGTGTGCGCATTCGCGTGGAGTCCACTTCAATGTTGAAGTAATGCTCTGGAACCACGCCATGCAAACGATGTGTTCTTTAGCACACAACAGTGTCTATAAGGAGAACACGGCCGGACTGTTGAAATTCCATGCTACTCTTTATCGAGGGGCTGCCACCCTTTGCTCCGCAGCTTCCGAAACGCTATTATGGTTGGATCGGCACCTTCAGAGCCGGCCAACAGATGAAGAGGCGGTTGATAACCTTTTTCAGATGTTGGGTTGATACATATGGATAGACTACTACAACAACGAGGGAAGTCACCAGAATTACTGTGGAACTACCCATTGCGCCTCACTGAAGAGAAGATCGGTTAAGGGGTGTAAAAAGCTTACATTGGAATGAGTTATGGCGTTGCTCCGTAACTAGTCAATTCAATTACAAAGCACGATTTCGCAGATCCAGAGCCTGGCTCCTCGAACATTTCATTCTCCACCCGCGCATTTTATCAGTGATCGCGATAGGAGTCGAGTAGTCCCAAAATGACGATATTTGGAGGTTGTGGGCATACGGCCTGAAGTTGTCTTACCAAAAACAGGTCTCACCCTTCCAAATTTAGGTCCCCTTTCTTCCTCTACAAATGGTAGTTATCTCTCTACCAAGAGGATACATCCTTATTACTCCAAAGGATAAGTGGTTGTGAATCATGTTGCGTTTGACCGAACTGTAAGGGATATCTCAGAGAAGACAGTAGCAGTTCTCTCAATGAAAGTACACACAAAAGTCTACGTAAAATTGGGTAAATATGGAGTATATCCACGGATGCGTAGTATAAAACAGTATAGCTATGCTTTTCATTTCAGTAATGACCCGCATTATTTCACTTTTTGGGTGGAGAGTTCCAAAGTTCTCTTGAGATTGAGCGGGTGCGGCAGGAAGCGGTTGCAGAGGGATTGACGTTATTTACAACATGGTGATTTGAGCACTCCCGCAGCTCCTCTAAGTGACTTTGAAGAACTTCAACCTTGCCTCCCTTTTACCGCCCTGACTGACCCAGCCCATTTGTCTGCTTATTTTCCTGGTACTCATCAGCATCCAAAGATGTCGTTCAACATCTTCAACCTCCTATCGCACGCAATGTAATGTGACAATTGCACCGTGAGGGGAGGTATGGACCACGGAAATACCCACAGAGATCGGATAAGAACAGAACTGGGCGATCAAACCCTAGCATACCGATCATTTAAGGGTAATGTTTTAGCAGCGAAATGGGGATAAAAAATCACCTAGGAACCAAGTCCATGTAGAGGCTAAGGACAATGACAGTTCGGAAAGGACGAGCTACAAATAGCTGGTATCAACAAGGAACTTTCTACTATTCATTCAACGTTCAGAAACAACAACACCATCCATATATCTGCGAGCTCCAAAGACAAGGTCGACCTGAAACCTCGTCGATATCTGCACACTTTTCCCGGCTTTCAAGGCAGTACTCCATCTTGGTGTCCTTCGGAGATACACTACCCACGAGGGTATTGTGAGAATGTTGCTCACGTACGGTCTTGGTATGTGGCGGCTCCATGTTTTTGATTCTTTCATCCCATGTTCCCGTTTCAGCCAGGCGTTCAAGAGTGTAACAAACACATAAATCGATGTACTTCTCAGCGAGTTGTGTGTTATCCCACAATACTGCACATTTAGCAGCACGGGCTAAAGGATATAGTCCTGGTTTAGGAATATTGAGTTGTTGCTCCCAATTTGCGATGGATCTCAGGCGCTGCTTGATTTCGGGAGTTAATCTGGCAGATTCGGCTCCAGTCTGTACCGCATCCATTGATAGGTAATTTTGCATATCGCAAAAGTGCTACAGATTCAGTCAAAATTTGCCATATCTGGAACGGAGCGTGGAAATTACCTTTGCCAGTTCAAAAACTTGCTCTACATTCAAAATTTGTGTGTCCAGGCACTCCATCACCGACCTTGTCAAATTTATTTCACGCTGCTGGAGGGTTTGCAAATCCTGTCCTTTTTCGAGGAACGAGCTGACCTTGAGCTTTCGGTATAGATGATGATCAACTTTGGTTATTCTCTCGGCAAGAGCTCGAGGTTCAAGTGACAGATATTCGTCCAGAAATGTGGTACTAGAATCGAAGGGCTTGTCCCACATGTTGGAAGCGTCTGAGATGTAAGCCTTGAGGCGCACTGCCAGCACCTTTTTGCGTCGGAGCAAGATATTATGGGGTACGTATTCGTGAAGCTGATCTCTCAAGGGATTGGTAATAAAGTGACGAAGATCTTCAACCAGGTCTCTCTTTCTTGTATGCTTGTTAACCACATAGTCACATGCGTCTTGAACCACGGTGCGTATGAATGGATCAGCACCAATCGTTTTGTCCTCCAGGTGCTTATGTATGTCAGTTAATATCCAAGAGCGAAGAAACAGACAGAAACACACCTCTTTCATCAAGCTTAAGTGCCCTCCGGACTTCATGCTATAGGGCCGTTTCACGTAAAAGCTGCATATTTGCGAATACAGAAGCTCATATTCCTCGAGGAAGTCTCGCAAAGTGGGCGTAACTTGACCGCGGGATAGCTCTACTAATGCTTCGAATGGAATGAGCCCAACTTTATTCAGGCTTTGGTATATCAAACTCTTGACGACCATTCCCCAGTTATCGTCCCGAATCTGATTCGGATCAAAAGTCCAGCCCTTAAAGAGCGCGCCTTCTAAGCCAGGCGCCCTCCTCAACCCCGGTCTTCGAAATAAATAATGGCTCCAATTGCCATTGAAGAGCTCCGAAAGAAGACCCTCCATCTTTTTGCTGCTTGTGGTGGGAGTGGAAGGATCAATTTCGGTTGAAATATCGCTCCGGAACGAAGCAGAATGGATATGAACTAGTTCCCATGCTATTAGCCTAGGCTGTCGATTTATATCAAAAGGCGATGAAATTTGGAAAGCCTACCTGATCTGGAACAATCCACGGAGGCGTTGAGTATGCTCGCTTCCATATTTGTATATTCGGTGTCATCAAGAGGAGAAGGGATACTTCCGTTATATACATGATTCCGGCGACTCTTGCTAGTGTTCAGCCCCCATTTCTCGTAGTCCTGGGTAGTGAATATTGATGCCCCTCAAGCATGGCGTTAAAGGCGATGGGCGTGTTCGATATTTCCATATCGAGTCGCTGGCTAGTAACCTAGCCAATAGTACGGGGCTGTGAATCTTCACTAATGCGTGTGCGGCCGAACCACAGGTTTTAGCTAAATTCGGATCATGTAGCCATGATTGGTTGGTCAAAAGCTCTAGCGTCCTGCGCTTTCATAACATCATGTGCACCTCTGAGGATGATTGATAATCAGTGGTTCGCTTCCTGCCTTATAGCGTAGACTTTGATTTACCGAAATTAGGATCGTTGTGTGACTGCTCCACAGCGTCAATCACAAATTACACGTGCGAGTGGAGGAGAGGGACTACAGAAGACAAGACAGGTATCATTTCGCGAAACTGGTGTATGTTACAATCTTTGGCCAGAGTGCGTTGATACCAGAGCGTGAACTGGCCACAATCGGCCCCACCGATACATAAGCTTTGCAACCCCCCTTGGTTTGCAACCCCCTTGGTTTGCAACCCCCCTTGGTTTGCAACCCCCCTTGGTTTGCAACCCCCCTTGGTTTGCAACCCCCCTTGGTTTGCAACCCCCTTGGTTTGCAACCCCCCTTGGTTTGCAACCCCCCTTGGTTTGCAACCCCCCTTGGTTTGCAACCCCCCTTGGCTTGCAACCCCCCTTCGCTTGTAAAACCCTCCTCCAAGCCTAATCCTGTACCCGATCTTCCAACCACGTCAAAGTATGCGAATAGTGGAAAGAGCTGCAGTTGTCCTCTTCGATCATTGTAGCCCGCTGGTCTAGATTGTGGACCAAGCGCTGCCAGCCGCTTATTCGCCAATGCATGGTAGTCACTTGCACGCCCGGAGCCTCTTATTCCTTGCCGCAGATGTGCCTGCCTTCAGTCAAGACAACACTGTATCCACAATTTGGATAGACATCTCCTCCAACTAACGGCACCACAACGGTGTATACTAGCTTTACCACTTCGTACTTTTCTAAATGAGAAAACGTACCTTTTTGGATGTAAAATACGCCAAGTACAAGATTGATCACAATTTTCTCTCCCTGAAGCTATCCCGGATAGCTTGGAAAATCCAAGCTCCGCGTAGCAGCCCTTCCCAAGGGCTCCTCGCATCCCTAATGAGCCCCCTCGATGGAGAGACGCTGAAAGGGATTCATTTGCAACACAAGCATTGTGCACCCCAACCGGCCGCTTTGAAGGATTTGAACGCTATTCTGAATTTTTGTTGGGGTCACAGAAATAAGAAGAAAACCCAGATATCGAGGATGGCCAACCAATAGTAAGAGGAAGGCGGGCATCAGCGACTTTTAGATAACAACTTGAAGATGATAACTCATATTTCCTGCCATAATGAAATAACCTGTAGGCCCGATGAGCCTTTCTCGTACGTGAGATACTGCATTTCTCTTTTGTCTATAGGGCGGGGTAGGCGATCCTAACCATTCCCATCTCGGAAGCCACTTTTGTGGCCATCTTACATGCTACATGCATAATTGTTCCAATTTCTCAGTTTCCCTTGATGCCGTTTATCACCAACGATCAAGCCCTGACCTACGTCCACCAGTCAAGAGCAGTCTAATTCAACGGAATTCGGCCGAGCTGACGTATCTTCTACGGCGTACACCGCCGTAATCTTCGTATTAATACTTTTGTCGACTGCAGAAGCTACATTTGCATCACATTAGATCCATACATAAGACCGAATATTTCTCGACAGCATTTTTTTGTCAATCTCTCACACATACAGGGAGTCACTCTTATTCCAATCACTTCATATTTTCGAGAACACGCCCATATATTTCGTGGATCCGGTTACGCATTATGGAACAGCGCATAGCTCGGGAGCTCCTTGAGTCTCTACAGACTCTACACACATTCTCCCCTATTCTACTTTTCACCCTTTTCATTGGAGCGCATACAGCTACTATCATCACAAGAACAAACAGACCCAAAAATGGGCAAAGCTTCTCACCTACCCAAAAACGACTTTTCAACTGGCTGTCCGCCGTGTTACTTGTAACATACTTTGAAGACGCGGCAGTTTCTGTTGCCCATGTGGTAATTGCTCAATCGGAGCAATGGTGGTGCGGGCAATCTGTCGTGGTACGTATGCATGGGCCTAGATACATTTTGCGGTCATCAAAGCTAACATTACAGGTCTATATCACTGGTTCTAGCTTTTTCTATATGATTCTTCTCGTGTCCATGTTCGATACTACTTCATCTCCAACAGCTGTTCATTTGACGTGTTGGTCTGCCGCCATTCCTATCGAAATGCTTATTTTAAGCATATCCTTGGTGTTTTACTGCTCAGTCCACCCAGAAAAAGTAGTTGGAGATCCCTTCGGGGGCCCAATTCGCCAGAGTATAACATTGTGGGAGATTGAGGAAGTTGCCACACGCAGTGCCCGAATCTTGACTCTCATTGCTCTGGTCCTACTCTACGCCAGGAAGTCAAGAATTCTTGAAACCGATGTTGAGAGCTCGAACGAAGCAACAGAGACCACTAGGCTATTAAATTCTTCTCGCGTGGGCAATCATTACCAGTATGACAACCCAAAGAATCGCGACCCGTTACGTGCAACTTCTCAAGCACATGGTCTCACCCTCCAGCAGACAACCACTGGGAGCTGGTGGGAGTATATCAGTGACTACTCAATTTTTCTCCCTTTCATGTGGCCATCTAAGTCATATCGCCTGAAGCTTGTCACAGTTGCCTGTTTCTTCTTGCTTGTGATTCAGCGAATAAATAATGTGATGGCCCCGAATCAAGTTGGGGTGGTCATAACAGCCCTAGCTAATCAACAAGGGCATTCTCCTTGGCCACAGATTATACTTTTTGTTGTCTATAGATGGCTGCAGACAAGCCTAAGCTCTCTACGCTCAGCACTCTGGGTCCCAGTAAGCCAATATTGTCGCATGGAGCTTTCGATGGCCGCTTTTGAGCATGTTCACTCCCTCGATTTGGACTTCCATTTGAACAAAAAGACGGGCGAAGTTTTATCGGCCTTCAACAAAGGCAAACCGGTCGTTGGACTCCTAGAACAGGTGGTTTTTGAGCTTATTCCTACCTTATTTGACTTGCTCATTGCCATTGGGTACTTCCTGATTTTTTTTGATGCATACTACGCGCTAGTGGTTGGAATATCATCATTCAGCTATATTTATGTCACTTTTCGGGTTGGCCCATTGAGAGCACAAACCAGGAGAGAAATGATGAAGGCGTCTCGTTATGAAGAGGCTATTAAGTGAGCGAAATACCCACATACTCAGTGGACAATCAACTAACTGCCCCAGGAATGAATCAATAGTTTCATACCTAACAGTGAAGCTTTTCAATCAGGAAACATACGAGTTAGGTCGATATCGCACCGCTATCGGTGATCATCAGAGTACTGAACGCCGTTCATTCCTCTGCATGACAATTTTCAACACTGTCCAGAACACAATCTTGATGACCGGCTTGCTCTGCACGTGCTTAATTGCTGCATTTCAGATCTCCACTGTCCAGCGGCCCGTGGGTCTGTTTGTGACATTGTTGACGTATATGGCACAGCTCCAGGGTCCGTTAGCATCCTTTGGTTCCTTCTATGGCTCGATTCAATCGGCTTTGATTGCTGCCGAACACATGTTGGGACTTTTCCGAGAACAGTCAAAGGAGGTGGACAGTCCTCTTGCTATTCCATTGACTACCTGCAATGGCGAGATCCAATTTCAGGATGTCGGGTTTTGCTATGATGAGAGGAAAGTCGTCTTGGATGGACTTACATTCACTTGCAAGCCGGGGACTACAACAGCCATAGTCGGAGAGTCTGGAGTGGGTAAATCGACGATCTTCCAGATCTTGTATCGGTTCTACAACCCTGTGTCTGGCTGTGTTTATATCGACGGACATCCTATTCGTGATCTTACGGGCGATTCAATTCGCAGGAATATCAGTGTGGTGCCGCAAGAGTCGAGACTCTTCAATGAATCCCTGATGTACAATTTAAAGTATGCGAACCAGAGTGCCACAGACGAGGAGATATACCAGGCCTGTCGCGACGCGGGTATCCACGATAAGATAATGGCATTTCCGGATGGCTACGATTCCAAAGTCGGAGACCAGGGTCTACGACTCAGCGGTGGTGAGAAGCAACGCGTGGCAATTGCTTGCGCCATTCTCAAAAACACCCCTATTATCCTACTGGATGAAGCAACGTCCGCGCTCGACACTAATTCCGAAGCCTATATTCAGAGATCTCTCAAGGCCCTCTCCCACGATCGCACCATACTAGTGATCGCCCATCGGCTTAGCACAATAACAGCGGCAGACTGCATCTTAGTAATGCATGAAGGCCATGTGGTCGAAAGAGGGACACATGCTGAACTTTTGGAATTAGGTGGCCGGTATAGACGCATGTGGCAAAACCAAAGCGAGGAATCAGCTTAGCTCGACAATTACGAAAGTGATAGCTAGTGTCTTACAAATCTCTTTTGTATATAGGATTATTCATTTCACTTTACACCGCTGAACGTCTTGGCGAACCTCACAGTTGGGAACAGGTGGACCAGTGTTATTTTTCAGTCTGCGAAAAGCGCATCGTCAGAACTACTTTCATAGCGTATTGAGGTTGGACATTTATGATCTAAACGTGGGGAATAACTAGATGGAAGCTTCACTTGATAAACTTAGTACCTTCTAACTGGTAAACGCCCCGGAATACAAGGACGTGGTCTACGGGCAGGTGGATCGGACGAGCCCTATGGTAAGGCCTCTTCACCAGAGAATATTACACTTGTCCTAATGTTTCACAAGTTTAAGCTCATGTTTGAGGATGGATTAGCGCGTGAGGATCCATTCCCAGCTGGCCGCGGCGCGGGGGCGGCAACTAGCCAATCGTTCCGCGTACGAAGGGAGTTTTATCAGCCCCACAAGGGTACTTTTGGGTATTTACACGAGGACCCACTCTCGCAACCCATCCGTCTCCTTCACCTTCCAGCCTCCCGTTCCTGTCCACCCTGACTATCCTGACATGATGAATAATTCAAACGAAGAGCCCCACGCTGTTCATTTTGTCCATTCTGTCCTGCCTTAAGTCTGGAGTTTTTCACCCCCTGTCCTAGGCAAGTATAAAGGTTTTCATAGTGAGACCCTGTCGCGTGATTCAAACTCTCTCTCAGACCATTCCACAAACTAACGCGGCCAAGTTGGACGGTTCAGATACATCTTGCCCCACCAATTGAATCGTAATCATTTCGATCGAGGACGCGTCCCCAAGGACACTACATTCCATTATCAGGCTCTCGCACATCTAGTATGCTGTCGCACCGCCTAGCAATGGGTTGAAGTTTTCTTCAACTTCTGGTATGGTCTCCCTGATCTTGAAGGACTAGGCGAAAATTTGCACAAGCTCCCTGTAGCCCCCATCAGCTTCTATACTACCGTGGTAGATAGTCCTGTTCGCGAGGAGTTGGATGTCATGCGCTGCAACCAGGCTCGTAGCACTTATAAGGCCGATCGTGTTTATCCAAGTGTTTGCTCAACATGACGACTTAGTGTGATGCAGAGGCAGCGACAATCAGGTGAAAATTGAACTGTACTGTATTACTTCCATTCACAAGGAGGGCGGAAAGTAGGCGGCGCAGCCTGACAGTCGTCGTGGTGGCAATAGATTTGGCCTGCCGCGTTCTTGAGAGGATCGCGCTGGTCTCATCTGCATCGAGAACTTATCTTTCTGATAGGCTCTGTTTCAATTTACTGGATGTGACTTAGAGGTTCATCTACCCATCTCAAGTCCAGCGCCTTGGCGGATGGCTTACCTGATTGGCGTAGCTTGGTTTAGCCACGCTGTTCACGTTGTTGAACAAATCAAACAAATAGGGGGCACGTCGGTAATTTACCAGTCATTTCAATACCAAGTATCCAAGCCGCGTCCTCAGCAGCCGCCTTCACTCTGTTGGTTTTGAGGCTCACTACTGCGACTGGGTTACCACGATAGTTTTCATTACTACAAAGCTTGCAGGCCAAACTGCTGGGACCTACAGACTAGCTTTCCATATTATATTGAAGATTATGAGTACTTGTGTGAAAATTATCATATCAGGACATCGGAACCTCGGATTTTGGCCGTGCTAGACTGTCATTCAAAAATTTCAACCATTTTTTCCAAACCTGCTTCCAACGATCATCCAAGGTATACCGTATGAAGACAGAAAACGATAAAATAAATCCAGTCCTTCGCCTCATTCTAGAGAATGCTGAGAAGAAATTCGCCTGCCCTCAGTATTTGTGTTCATTCGCGGACATGCCATCTGTGAGACAACATTTGGGGGAAAAAATGAAGTGGAATGAAGGGCACAAGTACTTAATACAAACGGAAAACATCAAGTTCAATCTTGAGCATATTATTATGTAGAAATCACAGGATTCGATGTCCAAATTTTGATGTCTTCTAGCAATTGCCGAAGCACCTGGGATTGTGTTCGTATGCCCACAATATGTGGCTAGCTTGCCTTAGCTCTTTACAAAGAGTGTCAAATGTAGGACCTAGTCATTCGATCTAATTTCAATACGGCTGATATTACCATAGGGTGGATCTAGCCTACTTTTCAATTTTCAATCATAGCTTGGATAGGTTGATTCTTTTCCGTGATGTGTTAAGCGACTATCTTTCGTTACCGTGGATTTTCCTCATCCACTCCAATTCTCTCAAGCCAAAGATTATGGCCAAACTGAACGTAAAGTTGAGCCAGATATGCAAAATGAGTGATCCATTTTCTGCACTCACAGCTGCGGGTCCCCATCGGCTTCTTGGAATATTCTGTATGAGTGCCAAGAAAAGACACATATTTCTCTGGCTGACAATGAGCGATCGCTCTTATCTAGCTTCGGCAGTCTTCAATACAGGGAAGACTAACTACCCTTAGTAAAACATGCGACTGAGCTTCTGTTGACCTCGGTTTTCCTGAGCACACTAGCTTTGATTGGTAAATTCCGGTTTTAGGTAATATGTACAGCGGGATTCACCAAGCAGTTATCGACGATTGAATAGAGAATTCTAACATGTTTTATTTGCTTGCATATGCTATCACTTCTCCTATTCCTACTCCCCAACAATCGGCCCTTGCCTGCCAATTCTACGACCTGATTCGCCACATAACAACTTGGAGGATACGAGTTACTGTAGTGATAGACACGGAGAATAGGTTGATTACTTCCCGAAGTTCATCTTAGCTTCAATGCATTTACTATGAAAGACAGTTCAAGATGAATTATGCCAACTGGTAATTGATAATCGATTTCTACTTTGCATAATCAATGAATTAGTGTCTTGAGATCGGCCCAAACTTAGTGAAGATTGCGAAGATGAGGCTCAATCCATGGGATTCCAGGATGTAGGTTGTAGTGTTGAAGATACGTGAGATGATTCTCGGTCGGGTCGTTCAAAGGAATCACGTTAGAAAGGATCTCCGGCACAGAAATTTCAAAGACATTTATAGTGCCTGAGCTCGACTTTGCCGTTGCGACATAATATTCGTAAAGCCCGTCTATCATAGCTGTGAGAGAATGATAGTTTCGGGTTTCAAATAGGATCTATAATATGAGCTGGTTAAAAAGGGCCGTGTTTGTTTGAGTAACAGAAAGGATTTGAAGGCTTGCCTTGGCACAATTTTCCAAGACCGTAACAACATTTGGCAACGCAACGCAACATTCCCATACAAATTGGCTTAACGTATACCAATCAGCCACAATACCTCTCCAGTCGCCATTAGCGATACTTTCCTGAGATATTCTTTTAACGGTCTTATCTTCCGTTACCTCCACCAACTCTATTGTGGCCTCTTGGTAGAGTTGGTGTACTTTGTCTGTCAAAATACTAGCCAAATCCTTGGCTGAAATTGAGTTGTGGTAGTCCTCCAAATATGGTAGTTTAGTGTCAAATTCCAGATTCCAGTCCATTGTGTAAGTACAAATGTACTGGCGGCGGAAGCGCACGGCCAAAATCTCGAGTGCCTCGAGTACTTGAGCCAATCTCGTTCGACGATGGAATAGGCTTTGAATAGGCCTTGAAACGAATCCAAACGCAGGGGAGACCGCAGGTAGCGGTACATCATGAGCCTGGCCCGGATTCACATCAAAAAGGCTCTGCACCAAAGATCGATGGGCAAGGGGACTTTTAGTTCGTAAGATCTTAAAGTTTCCGGTCAGAGAGGGTTTGGAGAGCCGAAATATGATTGTGACATACCTTCTCAACTTCTTTGTAAATCGGAACTTCTTCGGGATGTCTCCGAAAGTGCCTCACGAGAGATATGTATAGTATCGTATGTTGATTTAGGAACCATTCAACGGCGTCGGTTTTGTATCCAAGAGATGCACGCACAATCTCCTCAAATGGTATTTTTCCAAACTGGATGTGGCTTTCTGTCTCTATTGAATCGGCGATTGCTTGTGCATCTTGTCGACAACCTGCTGCAGGATCCCAGGACCATATTTCGCGCGGAGAAGGCGAAAGGCCGGATCGCAACAAAATTTGTTCGACCTTTTGTGCATGAGAAAGGTCCTCAGGTGGCTGATGACCATCAGACTCCGATAATGTCGCAAGGAAATTATCAATAAAAGCGGTGCTACGCTGCAATAAAAATGTGCGCGGCACGCTATCATGAGGATAAAGTCGATAACGGACCACCTTACGGATTTCCTCGAAGTCAAACGATCTCAGAACGACCATTCCCTCGTCAACCCACCAGGAGTCTGACCCATTGAACTTTGGGAACTCAGCTGTAGGATCAAATATAGGCCGATAGGAAGCGGGATGATAAATTTCAAGAGGCATAACCAGGGTCAGTAGCTTGTATCTGGCTATTAGTGAGGTTGCGGTGCGTGGGGTTGGGTTCAAGAGATTAGGAAAAGGAGAATAAGGAAACCACTTGGCAGTAAAGGAGATTTTGCGAAATCTGGAGATCGTTGGACAGCTATTACCAAGAAGTGGTTGGCTCAGAGTAGGCGGCAAGACTGTGAAGGATGGCTTCTGCCCAGTGCAATGGGGAATAGAATGACTCACCGTGGCAAGTGAATAGGTGGAAGAGTGCTGGTGGCAATTTGTGAGCTGAAGGGAAGAGCACCGCTGGCACTTAAATATTTCTAAAGATCCGCCGTGTATTGCACTGTTTCTGCATAATATAATCGAGTGCATAATATGATCAAGTGAGTTGCTTGATCAAGAAGTTTGTTCAGCATCCGATCAAACGTGAATTCAGACCGCAGAGGGGCGTGAGGTGCTGATCGCAGATCAGGGTGGGAGATAACATAGAACAAAATCATCGCCAAGGTAAAAATACTTCGGTAAATGCACAAGGGAACAAGCAAAGAGGAGCGTGCGTCTCCTGCTGTTTGGGGCGTGACAAGCCGTATTAGCGCCCCCCACACTTTACTACTCATAAGCGGAAGATTAGATTTTGCGAAATCTATTCTACTGAAACGTAATGTAATCCTAGCTGGTTTGTTAACATCCGCAACTGGGTGGTGGGGTTTTGTTGCTGTTCACAAGGTCGGTCAGTGGGAGTGTGGAACGCCTTCGGAGACAAGGCGAACATATGGCATTCTTATTCCAATTGATTTTCGTACGCAGAGGAGGTAAACAACTGCGGCTCCTTACAGGATTAGCCGGAGTGTCGCGGGGGGTTGCAAACCAAGGGGGTTGCAAACCAAGGGGGGTTGCAAACCAAGGGGGGTTGCAAACCAAGGGGGGTTGCAAACCAAGGGGGGTTGCAAACCAAGGGGGGTTGCAAACCAAGGGGGGTTGCAAACCAAGGGGGGTTGCAAACCAAGGGGGGTTGCAAACCAAGGGGGGTTGCGAGTGTGGACAACTCGGCTTTTTCGAAAGCGCCCTCCCTGATGGAGGAAGGTCAAAAAAGGAAGGTCAAATTCGTCATCATCTGGCAGAGGATCCTTATAGGAAGGAGGTTCAGCCCTCTACTTACAACGCATGAGGACCCGGGTATGGGGCTAAAAACGCACATTGCAGTATGCCACGCTAATAGCAGAAAACACGACGTTTAGCGTACGGTCTCATCCTCTCTCATCCCATCCCCCCTGCCCTGTCTATCAGTATCAGCCTTACCCGCACGGGCTCTTCTTGTTGAGTTCGGCGAAGGGTCATGGAAGAGGTTGTTTAAGGGGAGTAAGAATTATCTATTTTAAGGATAAACTGTCAAGTAATACAACAGAAACTTACCGCTCAGAATGACTGGGGCTCTACCAAGCGACCTGCTTTCCTTTTATGTTTCGCATGGTAATCTTGTCCAATGGCATTACGTCTATAACTGTATCCTGTATCTCAGCTCCACTATTATTTTAACCTACCCTATGACATTTGTTCTTTCCATCAATTGAATCTAGACGAGTCATAATGCGAGTTGACAGTGCATTAGTCGACACTATTTCTGAGCAAACCTAGACACACGGACATGGTTCTTTTTGACCGTCTTTGTCCCTAAAATTGCGTGCATCCAATGATGTATATATTACGGGCTAAATGGCCTTTATCCTTGATACCATATCATGAGCGTTCTAATCACCTCTTTATTCTCCTCTAAGAACGCAATTTTGCTATTCGTGTCGAGTAATCCTTATCGATTTGGCCAGAATCCGTCTTAATTTCTGGCCCCTTGGGAGCTCTTTTGAGAATTAGCTCACACCGGTATCTCATCTAGCCTTTTGAAATAGCAACCTGGCCAAAGCAGCAGCAACATCCCATGGGCTCGAGTAATTACCCGAGTGAGATGTCTCGTCTTCCGGACCCTTCGTATGCTCCATTTCGAGCCTCCTATAACAGCTCGGTGTATGATATCCGTCAACAGAGCAAAGCTCCCCGCGCGCAACAGGTAGGTAATAAGTTGGAGTCGATCAAGAGCCATACCTAACCCACACTTGACTGTACTAGGCCTGCGATCAATGTCGAATCCGGAAAGCAAAATGCGACGAGGGTCGTCCCGCTTGCAGTCACTGCAAGGAATACACTCTAATCTGTGTCTACAAAGAAGTTCCACTCTATAGGTCTGTTCTGGGTTTTCCACCGTTTGATAGATTATGCTAACATACAAGCAGGCAAGCACAAGCCGTAAAACAGCTCCGTGATCGAATACAGCAACAAGAAGATACCCTGGTTTATAAATTTTCCCAGATACAATCTGTAGTGACCGACAACAGCCTCCAGCTGAGCCAGCTAAGCCAGCTGATCCAACGCTTGCTTAAGGAAGATCCCTCCGGAACAATCGAGGACATGGACGTGGTTAGGAATAACCAAATGGTTCCGCAGCAGTGTGCCGACGACATCATGAACGGCAACCATATTTCCGTGACGAAAGAAGCTGGCGAGCTATCTATGCCTGCGGAACATACTACTGCCGCTCACAAGCTACTGCAATGGCCCTGTATTCGACGGCTCCTCAAGCCTAATGCGTATAAAGCAGATTACGTGATGAGACTAGAAGAAGAGCGCGGTCTCATCAGCGTCTACGGACGTGGTGAAGGTTATGAAACTAGTGGAGATCCGGTTACATCGACCTCATTAATCAACCCGAGTGGTGCCGCGGGGGAATTTGGCGAGCACATTCCCTCACCCAGCGGGCCATGGGGTGGAGCTAACCAGCCGCAGTCGAAGCTCGTGGACATCGGACTGGACGATACCGGTCGGGTAACAACCACACCGGCTACGATACGTCGCTACTGTAGGAGTTATATGGAGCATTTGCATAAACTACATCCATTTCTCGATCCAAAGAACCTCGAACAAAAGATCGAGCTTTTCATTACAACATACTGCCCCGATACTGGGGGTAAGACGCCAGGGGATGCAAAACGGAAACGGTCGTGCGACGCTCACCGAGTTGCAGGACGTGATATGAAATTTTCGGCCACCGTCATGCCCGAATCTGGATCCACCAATTCGATCGAATTGTCGATCAACAACGCCATCGTCTTGCTGGTCCTTGCGTTAGGCAGTATCTGCGAAGTTAGGGACCGACCTGTCCCTGGCCCTATCATGGATTATGTCGTGGACTTTCGAAAGGAACAGTTCCCACGGACCCAGGCGCCATCATTGCCCAGTAAGCTTTCTCTGTCTTCGCGAATCGATAACTTCCATTCGAAGCCTCCGTCTTCCAACCACCTTCCCAGCGGGAGAGGAGGTGGGGAAGAGCGGCCGCGCTTGGATGGGAGGGGTCCTAACAAGTAACATAGGACGTCACAATCTTAGCGACCAAAATCTACGGAACCTCGATGTTATTCCCGGATTAGCGTTTTATGCCTATGCTACCAGCATTCTTGGCAACTTCCAGGGTGCAAATGGTCTACCCCATGCCCAGGCGGCATTACTCGCGGGGCTCTATGCCGGCCAACTGGCTCATCCTTTCCAGAGTCATGGCTGGATTGCCCAGGCTGCCCGGGCCTGTCAAGTATTGGTTCGATCGTAGGGCTAACGCAGCAACCCGACTGTTGAGATGAGGGCTGACTTATGTAGAAAAACGTACGAGAAGATGTGTGATGGTCCTGTGAAGGACCTGTATGATTTTGCTTACTGGACTTGTCTCCAGTTAGAAAGGCAAGGTCACACCGAGTTGATCTAATCGCAAGCGAAGGCTAATCTTCCGTCAAGTGATATCCTAGCCGAATTGGATCTCCCCGCTAGCGGTATCTCGCGGTATGAAGCATGCATTGCTCTTCCGAAGGGTCGATTCACCCTCAGTCTCACGGACGATATCTATGCACCCAATACAGTGATGATGTTTTTCCACTCGGCGCAAATTCACCTACGGAAAATTCTCAACCGCGTTCATGCCGATCTGTACAAAGTTGAAGGTAAGCTTTCTCGGGAAAAATGGGGTTAGAACACAAATTAATATCACTGACAGAACAAGGTCAAACCCGCTGGTCTTCTAATGTGTTGAAAATCTTAAGCGAGAACCTTGAGCTATGGCGTGCTAGCCTCCCCATATCAATGGAATGGAAAGATAGTGACCCCCCATCGGAAGATATCAATGTCGCTCGCATGCGCGCTAAGTATTACGGGGCTCGCTATATAATTCATCGACCACTTCTCTACCTCGCACTCCACTGTGCAGGGCAATCAAATCCATATGCGTCCTCAGTCGACTCACCGACAACGCCGGTAGCTGATACCGTGTTTGGGTCCAACTCGCAGCCGATATCCTCGTCTATAATCCAAAATCAAAAGACCGCCATGAATATGGACCGGACCTACCGCCCTGCACAGCCCCTCAACCTCAGTGGTGGTCATGGCCAACGTACGTACGACGAGCCACCGATGAGGCTTCGTCATGCATGCAAACTATGCATTGACTCGGCGATTCTGAGCACGGAGGCATTTGATGGCATCAAAGGCCGGCCGGTCGTCACCAATATCTTTGGAACTGCTCATGCGTAAATTAATCCCGTGTCTTGCCGGTCTACGCACGCTAATTGTATAGCAGGCAATTTGGTAACATGCTGGTCTTATCGGCCACGTACAAGTCCCACTTATCCGAGCTGGTGAACCGAAATGATCTCGAGCGGCTTCTCCGGCGGACGATAAAGTTCCTGCTACAAAGTCGCTATATATCTCCCACTCTGCGAACCGACGCGCGAATCCTAACCGAGATTTATGAAGGAATTTTTGGGGGGCCTTCTGGTATTCTTGCTCATCAAAATGAGTAAGGACGTAATGGATGAATCGCTACGCTACTTATCAGTAAGTTCAACATGACCCTTTACCGCTTCGCTAGCATCTGATCGTCTAAAATTACTTGGAAGGCTCTTCATTTACCACTTCCCTCTTCGCAGGGGCGTCTTTGGTAAGCGCCAGTGAGGCGTGATCTCAACCAATTCCTGGACCAGAAGTTTGGGGGATCTCAAGTTTCTTATTCCTAAAATTGATGAACGCATCTGATTAGCCTATATTTTGCGGGACAGTGCCAAGAAACCAGGGTTATCTTTAGCTCACGCCAAAATTCCAAAGGGAAACCAATGTTTGAACACCATGCTTGATCACACAGAATGATAGCGAGGCTGTAGCCAGATTTCGTTTACTATCCATTGGGATAGTATGTTTGAGTGGACATGACGGATCGTCTAAGTCCAAAAGGATACTCCTTACCTTGGCCAGATATGGTTAGATAGTGTATTTTTTTGGTTAGCACTCTCTCCGCTTCAATCCATCTCTCTAGAGCCCGTGAACACTCCCCACTCCCCGGTTCACCATACATCTACCAGTCTCCAAGGGTGCGCTACGTCATATTCTGTGTTTCAGCGAACGGACACCGGGAATGAGTCCAATATTTGGGTTGGTCCCAGACTAAGTAATGAGCGTATCCTGGAATAAAGTGAGAAGAATCAACGAGCATTCATGCGGAAAGTGAGTCTCTGTATGAAAACTGTAGATTACCAGCACTGATGAAGCATTCAATTAGCTCTGAGCACGACGTCACGGACATTGTACGCCATGGCCATGTACGTTTTGCAGTTGCATCATACTTCCATCCACTTCTTGAAGAGCATTTGCCCCGGATTCTGAGATTGGTTCACCTGCGTAGGTTACCCTTTCGTTTATGTAAGTTACCATTTGGCTTCATTACCCGTGAAAGGGCAGAACAAGACATTGTATTGTACTGTAGAGTGACCCTACCCCGGCGACATGCAATGCCCCGTGTGATGAACCATATTCCCCCTTTGAGCATCCATTGTAACCCCTGGAAAGAAAGAGAGTGCATGAGAAATAATGAGAAACCCTTGATGGTCGAGACAATCACATCTTTCATACGTACAGAATTACCTCATTTAGTCGTGGATGTACTACGTAGCTCACTAGAGGAAAGGAGGCTCAAGTTCAATCCGAGAGCAAATTTAACGGAGTAATAGTTCGAATTCCAAATTAAGCAAGAGACTAGGTAGTCAGGATTGACCTCTGCGCATTGTTCGGTTGCCGTGAATTCCTACTCATACATCAGGGCGACTTACGTCGCCTCTAGGACCATGCTGTTTGTTCATTGGGGCAACTAGCCTGGTCACCGGTTCCATACGGTCAGGGAACATAGGAGCTGGCCATAGAAGTATCTTGCAACTGAAGAAGTATCTTGCAACTGAAGAAGTATCTTGCAACTGAAGAAGTATCTTGCAACTGAAGTATCTTGCAACTGAAGTATCTTGCAACTAAAGTATCTTGCGACTAGAATTAGTTTTCTACGTCTAGGAATAGGGTGAAATACTTCTGGACTCGATTCAACATCCCAGTTGCGTTTCCTATAAACTCGGATTCTTCGTAATTTCCGTTGCTCGCATATCTGATTTAATTTTAATCTGTCTGGCGGGCCAATGACGCCCTCTAAGCCTGCGTGTGGCGTCGCAATACACGTCTTTCAGAACTCCAGATCATTTGGGTCCTTTTATCGATGTAGCAACGCTTTAGTTGAATGTTGGAATGAGATCCGAGAACGATGATGGGTCTAGCCCCGAGGATAGGTAACATTCACAAACAGCTGCCGACATTCCCTGTTCATAGAAACTCTTGCAACCACAAAGTAACGACAACTCATGGACTGGAGGGAGTGCATTCCACAAATATAGCCACCAAAAAGAACGGTTGTTTCCGACCTGAGCGTACGGAGTTTGTGTGTCGACTTTTCCGTTGTTGGCCAAAACGTGGCTGTGCGGTGAGATATTCATGTTTTTCCTGTAAACCTCAATTATTTCTTCTTATCGGCCTTGCAAATATGGCTGTTCATGCACTCTGACAGATCAATGGACTTCTATTGTTGTAAGAGGTCACACGCAGAACTCACAAGCTGGACAAGGAGTCTGGCATATTTCTGCTATTGGATGCTAGAAATTTTGAAATCAATTATCTCCACCAAACGTATCAATTCAGCTAAATAAAGCAATTCTTACATGAACTGATCCTGTGAACAATTTCCCTACACCCACTACACCTAAATGGGGCCCTATTAGGTCGTGGAATCGCCCGATTAGGCAATTCGCTCTGCGTACGTAATTTATCCTATCACCCTCCACTGGCTGATTTAGCAGCTCAACTAGCTGTAGGCCCTCTTCAACGGTTAAACTCTCTTTGAAGGGCATCTTCCTATTCGACCGGCTGCGCTTTTTGATGATCTTCTCATTCGCCATGCGTAGAATCGCATTATCCTGAGCAAGTAATGCAGCGCCATGTAAGGATAAGTAGCCGCCCTGTATAATCTGATTCATTACGTCGTTGATTGGCCTTGGAGGGCTTTTTGACTGCCGGTGTAGTAGATCTTTGAGCATTGAAGCTTGCTTTTGTAGCTGAACAACGTTCTAGGCGTTTTAGTGCGAATTAGCTAGATTTGCTGCTTAGTCGGCTGCTCAGTAATGTAGGTGTTCGTTCGGATAGAGATATTAAGCTTTGAAAGGGTCCTTTCAGCATAGATTGGTGGTACTAAACTAGTATCTATAAAGCTATTTTGAATAGTATTTGGCTGAAAGGCTTTTAGTCGCGCGCGTTTGGAAGTTATCCAAGAACTCAGCCTTGTGGATATAGTTATATCCCCAACGGACATGATGGCTCACGAAGCGACCTACGCGCGCCTAAGCCCTGCAAAACACCCAACATCTAATGGCTGTAGTAGATGAGATCAATGCTCAGGCATACATAGTGGTATAATATCGTTTTATGTGCAGATTGGGTCGAATTGAGGTGTAAGGTGGCTACCATGACCGTCAAGAATCAATAATCGAAACGCGCGAATTCGTTGATGGGATAAAGACCATTTGTAACCAACGAAGACCAATTTCATTAGTAGGCCAGCCGTTATCGGAGACCTCAAATCGCCAGTCTTCCGGTAGGTTTTGAATCAATCCTCTATAGCCACCTTGTTTTTGAAGGTTATGCAGGGCGGTAGCGAATAGCCATCTGCGCAGATTGCTTCGATAGCAGTAACCCATTCGCGATTTCCTTGCTGTAGGAGACGTCTCCAACCGTAGAATTCAGCTCGCGTAACCACCTTCTGCGAGGATATAAGGCCCATTGCAAAACCTGTCTCATCAAAGTTATAGATATCTTCCGGTTGTATCCTGTTCTTGTTAATCACGCTTTATACGGCCGTAACACAGGCTCGTAGGGTCTTTGAGTACTAGTTTAATGCGCGATGATAGTTGTATCGTGCCGAGTGACGTTAACGAAGCTCTTCGCGGCGTTTAACGATTTTGGGCCAATTCTTGCCAACAGTAGGGAGAGGTTGGGTGCCGCACGCAGCTAGTAGAATATTGTAAAGATTTACTCTATAAGTCAGGATAGAGGCCTGTCAGTCAGGTAGGAGAAACGGGGCCAAGTCAATTGTTCAGAAAGGTCAAAGACTGTTTCTTGAGGATCGTAAAACCTCTTCAACATGGGTCAATTTATATACAGTCTCATCGCTCAAACAGGAAGGAGATGTATCCTTGGTAGGGAAATGGGAGCGGGGTGAAACACGAGGCTTGTGTAACCTCTGTTCAAGGGTGTTCCCTGTAGGAGTTCGTACACGTACTGATGCCGAAGCCCCAGCGAACCTCCACAGAAAGCCTGCCGGCTTATCAGGTCCGGGAAGCCTGAGGCACCAACACATGGGGAAGGCCCGCCGGCTTATCAGGCCCGAGAAGCCTGAGGCACCAACACTTGGGAATAACCTCATGCCAGGATATATCATAACACCATGCCACCAATCCGCTCTGAATCCTGGCTAAAATCGGCTAATCAGGAGGGCAAGATTCAATTAGCCCTCCAATGTCACGGGTTAGACCCGCTTCTTACTATGTGGCCCTGCCACATAGCCTTCCCCGCACGTTCCGTTCTGCCACCGCCCTGTCTGCTTACTTCTATTGTTGTTCCGCTTGATCCACTCCTTCTCTTCTCCAAGCTTTTTGTAAACAGCATGTTGGCCTAGTTAGATTGAATCTAAGTCTTGCTTCAGCCTTTCACATACAAAAAGCTTCCTTCTCGTGATCGAGTCGTACTAGCCAGCCAGCCAGAATTTCGTTTTCCCCTAGCCAGACCCCCGATTCCCCGCCGAAATGGACCAGAACCAGCCCCTTTTTGCTTTAATTCAGCAACTCCAGCAACAACTCGTCGACCAGCAACGCCAGCTAGAGACCCTCGCGCCTACTCGCTCGCATTTCAGACTACCAGACCCGCCTAGATTCGACGGCCGACCATTTAGTCTAAAGACGTGGCTTCCAGCTATTCAAGCAAAGCTACGGTCGGACGGCTTAGCCGGTCAACAAGCATTCGACTACGTATACGATCGCCTTGAGCCACCCCAGCAAGCCTCAGTCTTACATCTTCGCGAAACCAACCCGACACCCGAAGCAGTCTTCCAGTATTTCGAACGTCTTTGTCATAATCCTCGTGAGAAACAAGATGCAGTTCTCCGATTCGCCAATATCCGCCAGAAAGACGACGAAAGCCTAGTTGCCTACCTCGCCCGATTCGAACGTCTATCGCACGAAGCCAAGGTTCACCAGCAGGATCTACTTCGTACGATTACGCTACACCGCGGACTACGCCCCGCGTTACGCCAGATTCTTGAGCAGTCGTATGACACTCTATTCGATCTCGAATACGATGATTATATAGAACTACTCCAACGTCATGACCGCCGCCAGCAGCGCCCGGTCACCCAACGTCAGAACCAGATTAGCCAGAACCAGATTAGCCAGAACCAGACTAGCCAGAACCAAACTCGCCAGACTCAGACTCGCCAAAGCCAGCTAGACCTAATGGACCTTGACCCAGTTCGTATAAACGCCGCCCAATCATCACCAGTTCGAGTGAAATCAAACCGCGTGCGCCTATCAAAACCGCCACTCCCACTAGGCTTTAATAACCCCGCTAATATCGCCGAGCGCGCGAAGCACGGGCTTTGCTACTACTGCGGTGCATGTAGTCACTGGATATCTGCGTGTCCTTTTCGACTTGCCGCGAATAAACGGTCTAAATCCCTCAGTTTAGATTCAGCAACGGACCAGTCCCGAAACGACCCCGATTCGTCGCCGTTTTGGAATTCAGACGGTTACAACTCAGATCACCCTTCTGACCTAGGAGGGGGTAATGTCACGGGTTAGACCCGCTTCTTACTATGTGGCCCTGCCACATAGCCTTCCCCGCACGTTCCGTTCTGCCACCGCCCTGTCTGCTTACTTCTATTGTTGTTCCGCTTGATCCACTCCTTCTCTTCTCCAAGCTTTTTGTAAACAGCATGTTGGCCTAGTTAGATTGAATCTAAGTCTTGCTTCAGCCTTTCACACGTATACGCGAATTAGTGTACAGAATAAAGATCTTTTAGAGCTAGCGAAGGCCGATTTTATCGGTAGTCCAGCTATTATCTGATACTTCGATTCGCTAATCCCTAAGGAGATTTAATTCAAACTAATTAGCGATATAAACCGAGCCTTTAAATATAATACAGGGCGGCAGCGAATAGCCGTCAGTGTATATAGTTTCGATCGCAGTGACCTATTCGCGATTTCCTGGCTGTAGAATTAATCGCTGACCGTAGTATTCTGCTTGTGTAACTACCTTTTACGATAATATAAGGCCTATTGCGAATCCAGTCTTATCAAAGTTATAGATATCCTCTGATTAGATACCGTTCTCCTCAATCGCGCGTGTACTATCGAAAACCACTCGTTTATAGCCTTTAGATCCTCGTTAAGAGCGCGCTGATAGTTATATCGCTTAGAGAAGCATAATCGAAGCTTATCGGGCCGTTGAACGAAGGAAGATAGCCAATTTTTGCCAACAGTAGCCGGTGGGCTCTCACCACGCGCAGCTAGTAGAATATTAGCTATATCGCGTACGGTAGAGGGCCTAGGGGCTGCACCACGCGTATCTATAGATATAATCCACTCAGCTAGCGAATCCTCTTCCAATTAGGTCAATTTGTGACGATGCTATCGTGTATCGACGCGTGGGGCTACTCCGGAAGAGCGCGTATGCAGGGTAGCGTAGGGTATATCATATAGCTTCGTCGCTGCGTGTAAAGATTTGATTCGCCCCTCTTTAATATCTTGGATGTGAAAGGCTGAAGCAAGACTTAGATTCAATCTAACTAGGCCAACATGCTGTTTACAAAAAGCTTGGAGAAGAGAAGGAGTGGATCAAGCGGAACAACAATAGAAGTAAGCAGACAGGGCGGTGGCAGAACGGAACGTGCGGGGAAGGCTATGTGGCAGGGCCACATAGTAAGAAGCGGGTCTAACCCGTGACATTACCCCCCTCCTAGGTCAGAAGGGTGATCTGAGTTGTAACCGTCTGAATTCCAAAACGGCGACGAATCGGGGTCGTTTCGGGACTGGTCCGTTGCTGAATCTAAACTGAGGGATTTAGACCGTTTATTCGCGGCAAGTCGAAAAGGACACGCAGATATCCAGTGACTACATGCACCGCAGTAGTAGCAAAGCCCGTGCTTCGCGCGCTCGGCGATATTAGCGGGGTTATTAAAGCCTAGTGGGAGTGGCGGTTTTGATAGGCGCACGCGGTTTGATTTCACTCGAACTGGTGATGATTGGGCGGCGTTTATACGAACTGGGTCAAGGTCCATTAGGTCTAGCTGGCTTTGGCGAGTCTGAGTCTGGCGAGTTTGGTTCTGGCTAGTCTGGTTCTGGCTAATCTGGTTCTGGCTAATCTGGTTCTGACGTTGGGTGACCGGGCGCTGCTGGCGGCGGTCATGACGTTGGAGTAGTTCTATATAATCATCGTATTCGAGATCGAATAGAGTGTCATACGACTGCTCAAGAATCTGGCGTAACGCGGGGCGTAGTCCGCGGTGTAGCGTAATCGTACGAAGTAGATCCTGCTGGTGAACCTTGGCTTCGTGCGATAGACGTTCGAATCGGGCGAGGTAGGCAACTAGGCTTTCGTCGTCTTTCTGGCGGATATTGGCGAATCGGAGAACTGCATCTTGTTTCTCACGAGGATTATGACAAAGACGTTCGAAATACTGGAAGACTGCTTCGGGTGTCGGGTTGGTTTCGCGAAGATGTAAGACTGAGGCTTGCTGGGGTGGCTCAAGGCGATCGTATACGTAGTCGAATGCTTGTTGACCGGCTAAGCCGTCCGACCGTAGCTTTGCTTGAATAGCTGGAAGCCACGTCTTTAGACTAAATGGTCGGCCGTCGAATCTAGGCGGGTCTGGTAGTCTGAAATGCGAGCGAGTAGGCGCGAGGGTCTCTAGCTGGCGTTGCTGGTCGACGAGTTGTTGCTGGAGTTGCTGAATTAAAGCAAAAAGGGGCTGGTTCTGGTCCATTTCGGCGGGGAATCGGGGGTCTGGCTAGGGGAAAACGAAATTCTGGCTGGCTGGCTAGTACGACTCGATCACGAGAAGGAAGCTTTTTGTATGTGAAAGGCTGAAGCAAGACTTAGATTCAATCTAACTAGGCCAACATGCTGTTTACAAAAAGCTTGGAGAAGAGAAGGAGTGGATCAAGCGGAACAACAATAGAAGTAAGCAGACAGGGCGGTGGCAGAACGGAACGTGCGGGGAAGGCTATGTGGCAGGGCCACATAGTAAGAAGCGGGTCTAACCCGTGACAATACGAGGGCGATTTCGGCTGTTAATCCTTAACAGGCACAGTAGCTATCTTACGCCTTAATTCGATCGAATCTGTGTCGAAAATAATATTATACTACTCTGTATACCGTTATATTCTTTATATCTACTATAACCGCTTAATATTAGGTGCTTCGTAGTGTTAAAGCGTGCGTACAGTCGCTTCGTGAGCGATTTAACCCGAACTGGCTATAATCATATCGATAAGCTTGATTTTTTAGCTAACTACCTACGCGTACAGCTAGAAGCTTTTTAGCCGAATATTATTTAGAATAGCTTCGCAGCTGCTAGTATTGTACTAGTTAATACCGAAAGGGTACTTTCTAAGCTTACTATATCTCTTCGAACGCCTTTACCCCTATTAAGCCGACTAAGCAGCAGATCTAGCGAATTTATACTAGAAACGCCTAAAACAGTAGCCCAGCTACAAAAGCAGGCTAAAATGATAAAAGACCTAATAGATCGGCGGTCAAAAAGCCCTCTAAGCCCGTTGAAATTAGTGGTTAATCAGATTCTTAAGGGCTACTATAAAGCATTACACAACACTGCTTTATTAGTAAAGGAGAACGCCGATCTACGCGTAACGAATAAAAAAAACGTCAAAAGCGCACTCGATCGACTAGACGGATTACACACGAAGGGGGCCTATCAATCGAAGAGGGCCTACAGCTAGCTCAGCAGCTAATTCAGCTAGTAGAAGCTGATAAGGTAGTATCGTATGAGGAGGTCGATCTGCCTAATCAGCCGATTCAACCGGCCAGGAGGGCTCCGCCTACCTGCAGTGGATATGGAAAAACTGGCCACAGGATTACTTTATGTAAAAATCGTGTTATCTAGTTAGATTAATTGGTGTTGGTTGCGATTATCGATTTTGAAAATTTCTAATGGGGGTGGGTTATCGGGTTAACCGGGTTATCAGGTAAGCCGGGAACTAGGTTATACTAATTCTGATTACCTACTAAAACTTACCTTACTTAAAATTAACGTGCCTGGGGCCGTAGACCTTATTAAACGGCGAAACTAGAAAGTAATAGATATAGAGAAATTCCTTACCTTTATATTAGCGAACCTATATATAATATAGCTACTAAGAGAGCCTATACTACAACAGATCGACTACGCTATTAATTATCTCCTTGATATTGTATAATAGGTAGCTTAGGTATCGATACCTTAGGCTAGGCCGTTAACGTATGCCCGCCTGGGATAGACTCCTGAGTGTACGGAAGCGATTATAGTGTTACGTAGGTAATATCGATAGTATAAGCGTATACGCGATAAGGAGGACTAAAGGGAATTCGCGTCTGTAAGGAATACGAAGGGTAGAGTGATCGGGAAAGCGATAAAGTAGGGCTTTCCCTAGTAGGTGAAAGACACGATTGATTAAGGCCCCTAAGGCCTCTAGAAAGTATCGAAATAGGCTAGGAACTGCGATTAGGGGTTAAGGAGTAGTAATATCCCTACCATGTACTCGTAGGAAGGCCTATCAGAAATTAACTAGCAGAAGGTCGATCTACTTCGTTAAGTATTCTTCCTATAGCCCCTGTAAGTTAACCTCTCTAACATCGATTTAACCTTACCTCTAAATCAACTTACTCCGAATTAGCTTACATTTCTAGCGATCTCTCTGTAAGAGGTTATTAATACGATTAAGCGTACGCCGCTGGATAAAGCGCCTAGTGAAGATAGTATCCCTAACTATATATAGAAGATACTAGCAGATAATAACTACTTCGTATCGACTCTAACGGCTATCTTCGATACGTGTATACAAACGGGTTATAATCCTCGACACTTCTAGGTATCTATTACAGTAACACTTCGTAAGAGCGGCCTACGCGATTTTCTGTAGCCGAAATTGTATAGGCTAGTTACCCTGTTAAATACCCTCGGCAAGATCCTTAAATCGATCGTCGCTACGCGTATTGTATAGGCAGTCGAGGAATATAGCTTACTACTAAAGACCTATCTAGGTAGCTGTAAGGGGATCTTAGTAGACTATACGATCTAGATAATTCTCGACCGGGTACACTGCGTATAGGGGCGAGGCAAGAAGGTATCGATACTACTACTCGACGTAGTAGGCGCCTACGATAATATCTCCTACGAATAGCTCTTATATAATATTAAATAGCTCCGGCTAGGCTAGTTTGCGCTATAGATTGCCTCGTTCCTTAGTAATAGGAATACCTGTATTAAACTACTAGGATATCTATTAGATAGCTTCCCTACTAGTATTCTATAGGGATCGCCGATTTTATTAGTCTTGTTCTTGTTATTTAACGCACTACTAATCACTGTGTATAGCCTTCGAACAGGCGATACCTAATCTATCGGCTTTAGATAGGTAGACGACGTAGTAGTCCTAGTCGAATCGGAATTATACTATACTAATACGATATCGCTAGAAAGAATACTTAATAAAACGAATCTATAGGCTAGACGTTATATAGTAAGATTTGTACCCGATAAGTTCGAACTAATTTATTTTAGTAACCCTCGATTAACAGATAACTAAAACGATAACTAGGAAAACGACTAGGAGGATAGAACTATAGATATATACGACTTTATAGTGTACACCCTTAGGGCAACGACTAGATACCTATCAGAATTAATCACAAATTATTAATATAACTAACACAGTCCGCTAAATATCTAGGTATCTAGCTTAATAAATACCTATATTTTAATATACACCGCTAGAAATTGCGCGCTAAGGGTATTAGTAGCCTTAAAGCTATCCGGGCGATAATAGGATCGGTATAGGGTGCCTTACTAATAGTAATACGAAAGGTCTATTAGGCAGTAGTAGTACTACAGATACTCTATAGGGTATCTATGTAGTATTGCCCTATTACGAGGGCTATACCGGCTGGTAAGCTACGACGCACTACTAACGAATTCACTAAGATCTAACAATATATACTAATCCTTATTAGTAGAGCTTTTAAATCTACTAGTACGGCAGCTCTTAACGTAGAGCTATTTATAACACTAGTTAGTCTACCTCCTTATAGACTAGATGTCGGATTTACGGGGTCAGCATAAATCCTTCGGTCGTGCACAAGCAAGCGAGTGTGCACGATTGGTCAAATCAGTATACGATTGGCGAAGAATCGCATAGGTCAGGTCGAAAGGGTCGTACGATTCGGCTCAGAATCGGAAGTTAACTCATGATAGAAGAATGCTCCAACTTCATCACAATCATTAAACTTGATTCAACTAGCTATGGAAAACAGGCAGTATTTATAACTTCATGAAATCGAGGCAATACGTCAGACTAGAATCTCATAGAAATCAAGAGAAATAGAGAGTGTTGAAGCTCTTTCGTCATGTGTGCAAGTTGTTGATGTCAATCGTTGAAGATCGTCGTCACGTGGACGTTCCGTCGCATTCTGTCAAGTTCGATAGCATGGGCTTATGCACCCACTCATGTCGACACTAGATTATCTAGGAAATCGGCCCTACGAATCTAAATAGGAGCTGTATAGGCTTAGGTAGAGCCCTCTTAAAGCCCTTCGGTAGAAGAAGGGCGGTATTTTGAACTAACAAGGAAAGTAGGAATCGCGTAAAGCATTCGTACTAGTACTATAGGAGGTACAGATCCTATATATTATCGACTAGGATATCGAGGCTGTACGAGCCTTATATAAGCTGCAACAGGTTAATAGAGTGTTGATTGATTGATTGATTGATTGAGGTATCTTAAATATCGATCTTATTAAAGACCTTTAAGCTAGCGAGTTAGTCTAAGATCTTTAAAATAAGAGGTAAAAGGTAGCGATTCTTTATTAAAACCTTATTAAGTCTTTAATAGTTAATATAAAGATAGTAGCCTCTATTAGTTTTTAGTATAAATAAAATAGGGGCTCTAGCTAGACTTTTAGATTTATAGATTTAGCTATTCTTAAGATTCTTATCGATATATTTTTATAGTTTAATAAGCTCCTTTTATAATAGAGAGTAAATAGGCCTATATAGGACCTTTATTTTAAGTATAAGGTTAATAGTATAATTATATTTATTTAATAAAGGTAGGGTCTTTAAGTTTTAGGATAAGAAGAACTTATTAAACTTTAATAGTTTAGGGGGTAATTAATAGGGTTTTAGTATAATCTTGTTAATATTATAGTTAATTAAAAGTTATACTTCCTTAGGTAATTTAATAATAGCAAAGATATATACGTAGTTATAGCTTTCTTAATAAAATAAGTAGGTAAAAGGATTTCGATAAATAATATTCCGAACTATTAAAGACTACTTTATCTTATAATATAGATATCTAAGTTATAAATTGTAGTTATAGAGAGGAGTATAAGGCTTTCTTTTAGCTAAAGGTCTTAGTTAATTATTATATATAGGTAGATAAATTAATAGGTTATACCCCTAAAATTAGTAGCCTCTAAGAGGGCATTCTATACTCTATAAGTAAGGGTTACTTATTTATTAATAGCGTTAATAAGGGGTATAGTAAGTTTTACTTAATTAAGCTTATATTTTTTAATAAATTCGAAGCTTATAAGATCGACCTTAATATAACTATTAAGATTAATATAGGTTTTAAGATTGTTCTAAATAATAACTAGGATATAGAACTGTCAACATGTGTGTGTGTGCGTATCCCCGCAATAAGCGAGCGTATGCATGCATACGCGCGCTAATGCAATCGGATGCATGAATCTGCATCTATATACACCGCTTCATGATATACGATGCTAATTATCAACTACTGCATCAAATGGAAAAAGCAACGAGTTTCCTAACACTCTCGTATGCCCCCATGTTATTTCGGACTTTCATGACTCTTTTCCTGTGACATTCTGCTATGTACCCAAAGTTATAAATACTGTCTGTTTCCCTAGTTAAATTGAATAAGTTTGACACCATTTCCACTCACGAATAGAGCTCAAGGCAATTCTGATTAAACTGTGTTGACCTTCCACTGTTCAACCTGTTCGCTGCCGACCCACCTCTATTGCACTTTCGTCTCTCTTCCATAATCGTGGCATTCGATCGACCTGTGTGCGCCTACAAGCACACGCCTCAGGGTTTATGCACACAGCGTAAATCCGACAGTAATTAGCTATAATAGGTTAATATCTTTATAGATACGTATTTTTTAATTTAGTAAGTATAGATTATAGAATTCTTCTTTATTAAATTATATATCTTATATACAAATAATTCAGCGATTTATAGGTATCTAAGTACACTAAATATTATATACTTTATAGCCTACTAGGTAACTAATAGCTATATATAATATAAGCTTAGCTAGCCTTAATAGCTTAATAATACGTATATAGACTTTATATTTAAAGATTCTAATATTAGATAGATTAAGTTTAGTCTAAAGTTAATATAGTATATTATTATCTAAGTAAGCTATAAGTGCTTTATATAATAACTATTAATTAAGGGATTAGTAAGGAATATAATTTTAAATATAAATAGCTATTATAGCTACCTTAAGCTAGAGATAGCTTAATAGGTTTGAATTAATTATTATCTACCTAGCTATCTTTAATATTAATATATTATATCGCTTAACGTAGCTATTTTGATTAGGTTAATAGGGTAGAGTAATTTCTAGGTTAATTTTACGTAAAGGTACTTCGTAGCTAAAGAAATTAGATAGGGATTGCTTATTGTCAACATGTGGATGTGCGATACCCCGCACTGAGCGTGTAGATAAGCAATACACATCGGACCAATCGGATATCCACCACTACACGATACGATGATAAGATATCAACTATCTTATCAAATGGAGAGAACAACGAGTTTCCTAACACTCTCGTATGCCCCCATGTTATTTCGGATTCTTATCAGTCTTTTCCTGTGACATTCTGCTATGTACCCAAAGTTATAAATACTGCCTGTTTCCCTAGTTAAATACAACAAGTTTGACACCATTTTCACTCACCAATAGAGCTCAAGGCAATTCTGATTAAACTGCGTTGACCCTCCACTGTTCAACCTGTTCACTGCCGACCCACCTCTATTGCACTTTCGTCTCTCTTCCATAATCGTGGTATTCGATCGACCTGTGTGCGCCTACAAGCACACGCCTCAGGGTTTATGCACACGGCGTAAATCCGACACTTATTATTAGAATAAATAGTAAGGATATAAAGGTTAAATTAATTTTAGACGAAATTAATCTATTATAGAGAGATTATATTAAATTAGTTTTAAAAGAGAGATCTTTAGCTAGTTAATATTTAGTAATAAGATTAACTAAGTGTAATAAGTATAAAGTTTTTATAAGCGATTACTTAAAGTGTATAAGGTCCTAGTATATTAATTCGAATAGTTGACTATATTATATTAGTAATTAAGAGATTTAATATAGTAAATTAGCTAGTTTATATACTTTATAATAGCTAATTAATAAAGATATATCTTTAATTATAACGTTTAATATATACTCTAATAAGCGTAATATAACGTTATAGCTAATATAGCGTAATCTTTAGTACTACTAATTAATTATACTATCTAACTATTTCCTTGTATATAAAGATAGTACAATTTTACTAAATTAGTTAGTAAGGGGAGATATATAATTATATAAAGTATAAGTAAGAGATAAGTAAGAGATAAGTAAAGAAAGAGAGATATAATTAGTAGTATAATACCCTATATCTATTATATTATCCTATTTAATTAGATAATTACCTAATTTTATATTTAACTTATAGATAGGTATTCTATCTTTCTCTTCTAGTATATAGCTCTTACTATTAAGATAGATTCCTACGCTTATAGTATATTCTATTAATATTAGGTTAATATAGAATCTAGGGTAGTACGCGATATACTTTAAAGGAAAGGTACTTCTATTAAGATATTTTATTAAGGTAACTATAAGCTCTCTATAGCTAAGGATTATAGTCTTAGTATTTCCTACTATAATAGAGGAAATAACTAGCCTATAGTTTAATAGTAGATCTCTATTATTCGTAATATAGATTAACACTCTAGTATTATAGTATTATATATTATTTTTCTTAGTAGAGACCTAAATTATACTTATTACCTTACTATTTTTGCTTTAAAAGATATTATTAGTTTACTCTCTCGGAATATATACTAAAAATATATCTCTTTTAGTCAATTTAGGTAATTTATCTAATTTAGCTATTTCGTCTAATTTAGATTTATCTGATTTTTAATACTTTTTGATTATATACTAGTAGGCCTTCTTAAATCCTAGTAAGAATTTATATTATTATTTAAATACTTACTAGGCCTTTCTACTAGGCTTCTAATCCTTTAGCCTAACTAGTAGGTTAATATAGCTATTACTTAGTAGACCCTTATATAGGTAGGTACCCTTACCCTTTTAGCCTAGTTTTATTAGTATTTCTTCTAATTCGTTATTAGGATTTCGGCCCTAATAGGTTTAGTATATAATTTATTACTTATTATATATAGCCGGTACGATTAGTCGATATTATTTAATAAAGAGATTAACTAATTTAGTAAGTATAGGCTACTATAAGCCTTAAAGGATTATATTATACTAGAAAGTATAGAAGCCTTAGTCGCTTAGTTAAATAGCTTCTAGGAAGTTATAGACTAAAGTAAGAGGGTCTTAAAAGTAAGAGATATTAGCCTAACTTCCTTATAATTTTTAAATAATCTACTTTTAGCCCTATATAGTAAGCTAGGAGGATTTAGATACTTGATTTTATCTTAATTATATAGGATTTAGCGATTCTTTAATTAGTCTAATTAGGCGAATATAGCGTATAGCTATATAATTACGTTGTATAGTGATAGGCTATTAATAATCTTTCTTCCCTTAGGTATAAGAGATAATTAAATACCTTACTTAAGAGACTAAATCGATTGTATATATTACTTAAAATCAGATCTAGATAAATTGTATTCGTTAAGAAGGATCCTATAGATCGATATTTAATTTAGTGTAAGATTAATCAGGCGTATAGGGGTCTTTTAGTCTGTATTAACTATATCTGATAGCTATAGCTTTATTAGCTCCTACAGCGGCGTAGCAGGTTATTAATTAGGACTAGCGTATTACTACACACTGTTTTCTACTATATAGTCTTATATAGTAGTAATCTAGGAGGTCTAGTATACGTGGCTTTTTAGTGGATATTTACGCTAGGTAGCTTATATTTTAGTTAAATCTATCACTTATAAGACAAAAGTGATAGAAAGATAAGGTGAAAGTGAAGGTAAAGTAAGATATCCGAAAGCTTTTAGTAAAGGGCTACAGCGATCGGGCTTATAACTATCGGATTTACGCTATATATATAAACCCTAGTGTAGTGTGCTTGTAGGCGCATATAGGTCGATCGAATACCACGATTATAGAAGAGAGACGAAAGTGTAATAGAGGTAGGTCGGCAGTGAACAGGTTGAATAATAGAAGGTCAACACAGTTTAATCAGAATTGCCATAAGCTCTATTCGTAAGTGGAAATAGTGTCAAACTTGTTTTATTTTGCTAGGAAAACAGTCAGTATTTATAACTTTAGGTATATGGCAGAATGTCACAGAAAAAGAGTCTGAAAGTCCGAAATAACATAGGGGCATACGAGAGTGTTAGGAAACTCGTTGCTTTTTCCATTTGATGCATTAGTTGATAATCAGCATCGTATATCATAAGCGGTGTATAGGGATGCAGATTTATGCATCCGATTGCATTGGCGCGCGCATGCATACATGCGCTCGCTCCACGCAGGGATATGCACACACACATATATTGACATATCCTAGTTATAGTATCATATAGATCAGCTGATATCTAGTCTTGACATCATAAATATCTTAGTGGTTGCCACATAGAAGATTCTAGCAGATTCTATAGCTATCGATATAACATCATATTAGTCTATATACGATATCTCTAGAAGAATTAATATAGTTAACTACTAAAGTGTACTAGAATCTACGAAGAGACTACTAAGTCATATAATCCTTATTTATTGCATTATAGCTAGTGATATTTAATATATTTTTAAGGGTTTTAATATATTCGTTAGCGAATTTAATCCGAAAATTGCGAGAGGTTACTATTTAGTTGATATCCTTTATAATAGATTAGTATATCTAAATTTGTATATCTCGTAAGACCTTCACCTAGCGGTTAGTAAGTAGGGAGTCTCTTAAAGGTCGAGGAATTAAAGAATTAATAAAGCGCTAAAGGCCCTTTTAACGAAGAACACGATAAACATCGTTAAGCTAAGTGTTAACGTTGTTGATATTTTTTAAATTATTAAGAGGATTAAGTTAATACTTATTAGGGGTATTAGTTGCCTAGTTTAGATTACCTTGCGAAGCTGTATTAGTAGAAATATAGTCAACATAGTTAACTTGTACCGCTACAGACTTAGCGAACATAGGATCCTAGCGTTGTGCTATAGTAATAGGTTAATTAAATTAGAAGAAGAATCAAAAAGGGCTATATAACCTAACAGCGCTTACGGTACTGCTGGTATAGGAAGCGAAGAGAGAGAGAGGGAGACTAAGTCAATTAGTCTATCTAGAACAGGAAGATAAAGACGACTACGAGAAGAAGAAGTAAAAGGGAACAGAAACAGGGTCTATAAGGCCCTAAAGCACAAAGGAAAAGAACAAGGCCTGGTCCTGACAGGAAAACCCCGGCCTGCTTTATACAGGGCTAAAGAAGACGACAAACCCTGCAAACCCCTAAGGTTAAAGGGATCGAGTTATCAATTGCCTACTCTAATAGCTCCGAAACCATCTACTACAGTATTAACCTACCTATCCACGATACTACTATAGTTGCTATTAATTTCTACTACTTTACTAAAACTAACTAATTAGAACCTATTAGCTATAGCAATTTATAAAGACGATCTTTACTCTTAATACTTAGATACAACAGATTTTGCCTTATTAACACTAGAACCTGATATTAACGAATGTATAAGCGATTACTTTGCGATACTAATAATTGATAATAATAATTGGTTCAACAACGATAACTAGACACTACAATTAGAAGGGGATTACGACTTCGAATAAGGAAGAATCCCCTAAATAATTATATACACTAGTAGTGTAGACTAATATATACCGATTCCATTTCTAATAGCTATAGTTGCCCGCTCGCGAGGCGAATAGATAGTTGATTCAGGTGCTTTACGCACGATATACGTAGATAGCGATACAATTATCTATTTTGAACTGTATAGAGACAATACGTATAAATATCAGACCTCGGAGGGTCGAACACTAGTTGCGAAAGGCAAAGTAATCGCTAGAATTAACTTAGTGTTCCCTAACCGGGTAATAAACCTAGATATCCGATGCGAATATATTCCTGAGGGACTATTTAATCTGCTATTAACTATAAGAACCTATTACGAGTACGGTATAGGTTAGAAAGACTAGAAGAATATATTCGTTAACCTACTTAACGAATTAATTATTATAGTATACGTATACCGAAAGAGAGGTATACTATTTTTGTATATAATATCAATTCGACTATTACAATCCATAGAGGCACTAGTTCTATTAAGCGTTTCCTACGTATATTTACTAGCAACAATTACACTAGAACTAGTATACTTTAACGTAATCCACGGCTAACCGGGTCACACGGTTGAGCGGGTCATCCCAAAACACCATACTAAACGCGATATTTTAAGTTATAATATATCAACAACGAGAATATTATTTTGCTTGATTTTAAGTATGGTAAGATCTTCTAGCATAAAAATTAGCATAGTATAGCTTATATATTCAAAACCCAATTATTTACCAGTATTACCAAAAATACGCTCCGGTCGAGCGATGTAGATATATATTTTCATATTATCACACCGTAAAATATTTCTAGAGCACAGAAAAATATCTAGTAGGGTACATTTAATACTAGGGTAGCATAAGACCATATAATCAGCCTTAAGCGTTGAAATTTGAACTGGTGAAATATTCCATTTAGTATGGTGTTTTAGGGTGACCCGCTCAACCGTGTGACCCGGTCAGCCGTGGATTACGTTAGACTAGGCTATATTAGTCAACCGACGGCTAGAATTAACATACTATTGGATTAGCGATAAGGTGTACAGTAACGAATTATTCGATTATAAGCCTTATAGACAGGCAAAGTTACGTAAAATCGTGTTATATACTCCTTAGAAGAGAGCGAGTAAACTATAGCACTTTATCTATATTAATATATGTCAATATGTGGGTGTGCGATACCCCGCACTGAGCGTGTAGATAAGCAATACACATCGGACCAATCGGATATCCACCACTACACGATACGATGATAAGATATCAACTATCTTATCAAATGGAAAGAACAACGAGTTTCCTAACACTCTCGTATGCCCCCATATTATTTCGGATTCTCATCAGTCTTTTCCTGTGACATTCTGCTATGTACCCAAAGTTATAAATACTGCCTGTTTTCCTAGTTAAATACAACAAGTTTGACACCATTTTCACTCACCAATAGAGCTCAAGGCAATTCTGATTTAACTGTGTTGACCCTCCACTGTTCAACCTGTTCGCTGCCGACCCACCTCTATTGCACTTTCGTCACTCTTCCATAATCGTGGTATTCGATCGACCTGTGTGCGCCTCTAAGCACACCCCAGGGTTTATGCACACGGCGTAAATCCGACAATATATAATTATATAAGCTAACAGGAATTAATAGAACGAATTATATAGTAGTTGTCGGCCAGAAAAGCGGGTCATATTTCCATTAGGCCAAAAAGGCGTACTTAAGCACAGTCTTCAGGCTTTATTTGGAGATATAAAAGATCAGTCGTTCAGGGGTCGATATACCCCCCTACTATATGCTGACAGTAGTAATCTATGATAATTCTACAAGAATACGATAGGCTCTCCTAATTAAGATAAGAGATACTTCCTCTTAAACCTTAATTAAGTAGGCTACTATTATCTTTAATATCACAGGATATTAGCTAATTAAGGTTAGAATAGATAGTGACCTTGTATTTCGCGCGTGGATAGCGTGGATTAAAGGGAAAGGTATATTGATATCCCTATTAGCCCTGTATATACACAAACAGAACGGTGTTGCGGAGTTTACTAGCTATATTATTATATAATCCGTACGAACCCTTACGATTTCTGCCCTAGAAGCACTAGTATTCCTATAGCCTGAAGCTGCAATTGTATTAATATATATCCTTAACAGAATTCGACGCCTAAATTAAGAAGGATCACTAATTGAGATATAGAACAGAGAATTGAATCTACGCTAATCAGGCCTAATCGACCTAGGCTTCCTACGAGTTTAGTACTCTAAGGCTTATATCTATATCCTAAAAGAGCGCTGAGTGTAAGGGAACAAAATAGGACTGAGGGTATAGATAGGCTATCTTGTCGGTTATTAGAGTGAAAATAGCTATGTTTACTAAATCTACGATCCTTCGAAGAAGTAAGTAGTGCTACAGAGGGATATTGTATTTTAGGAAAACCACTACTAGTGCGAAAGATCTCTAAGCTAATTGAACCTAATAAAATTGCATAAGAAGTACCGAAATTGCTAACCTAGATAACGATTTATAGAGAAAAGGTTATTTAACCTATCCTACGAACGAGAACACTACCAGTATTAGCCGAGGTACGATCACAAGAGCTACTAATAAACCCCTAAAGGCGAAGGAAACAACCTCGTATATAACTCACGGTACTAAGTGTACCGAATTAACTAAATATAATAGTATCGAGTAGCTATGAAATAGCTTATACTACTCTAATAGCTGCACGAATTTCGAATCTAACGATTGCACGAAGTAATACACAGATAATAGTATCTACTACACCGGTCGCACTAAGGATAGCACCGGTAGTAGAGAGGCAATTACTAATTCTTCCTTATTTACTAAATCCACTAACTTCGTAACTTCGACTATTTCAACAAAATCAAAATACAACCTTAATTTCTTTTTAACTATATTAGCCTAGTATTTAAAGGGCTATAATACCTTCGCCTTAACAGATTAAACTATATATAGGGCGTAGATTGCAGCCAAGGACACTAATAAAGAGGTTATTTAGTGATTTGTACAGTATAATCCCGATACACCATTACCGACTATAGAGAATCAACCCAACGAAGATCTATATAAACACTCTGAATATTATTAATATATACCTACCCTAACCGCTACTGAATTAATTGCAGAAACAGTTATATCGTTGAATACAGAACTATTGCCTGTATTAAATCGATCTACCTTAGAAAGAGAAATATCTTCAGTTAACCTAATATTAATAATTTCTGCGAATCCTCTAATTACACCGAATCGAAGAACTAGAAAATTATCTTCACTAGAACTAACCCGCAGATCACAAAGGGCACTACAGTCACGCTAATTAACGCTAGGTATAACAACTTACCCTGCTAAAGGTGTAATAGTACTACAGGAAG
This sequence comes from Penicillium subrubescens, assembly GCF_028828155.1. Lineage (NCBI taxonomy): Eukaryota > Fungi > Ascomycota > Eurotiomycetes > Eurotiales > Aspergillaceae > Penicillium > Penicillium subrubescens. Next base: position 244,251 of record NW_026643163.1, read on the forward strand.
ACAATAGATTATACTACACTAGTAATATCGAAGAAGATAATAATATAATTAGCCTAGGATTAATCGATTTGCACTACGACCGAGAGAATTAGATCCGGGATAGTAGAAATCTTATATACCTACCTACCTTTAAGCAATAAAAACCCCTTACGCAGAATATTAGCTATAAGCAGAGAAGGTCTAATTAGGAAAGATTACGGCGGCTAATACTATAACTTTAGTTCTACGACTACCTAAAGGTATATTAATTCTCCCTAGTAAATAGGTCTGTAACTTAAAACAAGATAGCGAAGGATATATCCTTAAATTCCGCGCTAGATAGGTAGTTTGTAGTAACTGCTAAATCCTAGGAGTTGATTTCTCACCTAATAAACGATATATACCGGTTGTATTAGATACTACAGCGAAGCTTTTTCTATTAATAGCTACAATTAGTGGCTATAGTATAGAGTGTAGTAATAGGATAGAGTAGCTACCTATCTTAATGTAGTACTCGATAATCGTGTAATTTTTATGAAACAGCCTAGTAGCCACGAATACTACAGCCCTGATAGAACTGAATTCGTTTATCTGTTAAATCAGGCCCTCTACGGATTACGTTAAGCGGGCTATCTTTAGCACAAAGTATACACATAAGACCTCGACGAATTAGGTCTTAAGCCACTAGAATTAGAGCTGTGTATTTATATAAACCCGGATTTTTCAGTCTATATTCTAATTTATGTTAACGATATACTTGCGACTAGTGAAGAACCAGAAGTTGCTATTAGATAAGGTCTTACGAGTAAGAGAAAGCTAAAAGAGCTACTATTCAACAGATTCTTAGGATATATTATACAAGAAGGAAGTGTAATCCTTACTAACTAATAGGCCTATCTAATATACCTTATTCGCGACGAAGGCTTACAAAACACTAATCCTGTATTAATTCTAATAAACCTATTATAGAAGACCCCTATTAAAAAACTAGTCGATTGCGTTAATAAATTGAAATACGTATAGAAGATAGGTAAGGTCGGCTAGCTATCTATCAAAATACGCCCTGATATTGCTTCAGCTGTTTCTAAATTACAAAGGCGAAGTGGTTCCCTAAGGGAAGCAGATATATTAGCCTACAGAGACCTTTTGTAATACCTTACGAGCACGATTAACTTAGGAATCCTATTCGGAAGAGATCCTACGAAAGGCCTCGAAGGCTATATTGATTCTTTATATAGTGATACAGAAGATAGCAAATCCACCGAAGCCTATATTTAGTTCTTCGTAGGCGCCCCGATCTCCTAGTCTTCGACTAGACAGGAGATAGTAGCTGTATCGTCTATAATAGCCGAATACTGCGTAATAACACCTGCCCTAAAGGAAGGTCTTTACCTGGCTAAATTGTACGCTGACCTTAGCCTAAGGGACCTATTAAATCAGGATAAGGATTTTAAAAGAACACCCTATTACTGCTTTATAGCGACTCAGACAATACTGATGGCGATCTATCGCTACTACGCAAGGAAGCAGGAGAGAGAGGAACAATCAATCTAGTTCGAATACCTAGAGAACTATCTCTATAGAAGAAAGGAAACAAAGGAAGGGAAGGCCTATATAGGCCGAAGCAATCAACCTAGCCCTGGAATCAACCTCTAGGAGAATCCCGACCGGGGATTCCCTCGAGGGATATCCCTATCGGATCTCTATCAAATACAATTACAACCGTTATAAATTCAAAGATTGCACCTAAAATGAATTGGATTAGCACTCGCTACCATTTAATACGCGATTGCATACGAAAGACTTTGATTACCCTAGTCAACATACCCAGCAAAGCTAATCCAGCCGATATCCTGACGAAGGCGAAGCCCTACCCGGTTTTCGAAGAGAACAGAAGGGATTTACTACACATACGATCCCCAGTGATCCAAGTGCCCCCATTAGCCAAACCAGAATGTTAAGCGAGTTAAGCGAAACGCGTTTAGATTAGATTAATTAACTGATTTTCTCCTGTTCCTGTTGTTTTTCTGTGCTGGCCCTATAGGGGGTGTAATAGAGATCCGATAGGGATCTCCCTTAAGTAAATCCCCGGTCGGGATTCTCTAGGAGGTTGATTCCAGGGCTAGGTTAATTACTTCAGCCTATATAGGCCTTCCCTTCCTTTGTTTCCTTTCTTCTGCAGAGATTGTTCTCTAAGTATTCAAATATTGTTCCTCTCCTGCTTCCTTACGTAGTGGCGATAGATCGCTATTAATAGCCTTCGAGGCCTTTCGTAGGATCTCTTCCGAATAGGATTCCTAAGTTAATTGTGCTAGTAAGGTATTGCAAAAGGTCTCTATAGGCTAATATATCTGCTTCCCTTAGGGAACTACTTTGCCTTTGTAATTTAGAAATAGCTGAAGCAATATTAGGGCGTATTCTGATAGATAGCTAGCCTACCTTACCTATCTTCTATATATATTTTAATTTATCGACGTAATCGGCTAGGTCTAGCTTTTCGATTAGTGTTCTCTAGGATAGATTTAATAGAATTAATATAGGATTAGTGTTTTGTAAGCCTTCGTCGCGAATAAGGTATATTAGATAGGCCTATTAGTTAGTAAGGATTACACTTCCTTCTTATATAATATTATATCCTAAGAATCTGTTGAATAGTAGCTCTTTTAGCTTTCTCTTACTCGTAAGACCTTATCTAATAGTAGTAACTTCTGGTTCTTCACTAGTCGTAAGTATATCGTTAATATAAATTAGAATATAGATTGAAAAATCCGGGTTTATATAAATACACAGCTCTAATTCTAGTGGCTTAAGACCTAATTCGTCGAGGTCTTATGTGTATACTTTGTGCTAAAGATAGCCCGCTTAACGTAATCCGTAGAGGGCCTGATTTAACAGATAAACGAATTCAGTTCTATCAGGGCTGTAGTATTCGTGGCTACTAGGCTGTTTTATAAAAATTACACGATTATCGAGTACTATATTAAGATAGGTAGCTACTCTATCCTATTACTATACTCTATACTATAGCCACTAATTGTAGCTATTAATAGGAAAAGCTTCGCTGTAGTATCTAATACGACTAGCGTATATCGTTTATTAGGTAAGAAATCAACTCCTAGGGTTTAGCGGTTACTACAAACTACCTATCTCGCGCGGAATTTAAGGATATATCCTTCGCTATCTTGTTTTAAGTTATAGACCTATTTACCTCTTAGTCGTAGTATAAATTAATCCTAGGCTAATTATATTATTATTATCTTCTTCGATATTACTAGTCTAGTATAATCTATTATCTTCCTGCAGTACTATTGTACCTTTAGTAGGCTAAGTTATTATACCTAGTGTTAATTAGCGTAGGTATAGTGCCCTTTATAATCTATAGGTTAGTTCTAGTAAAGATAATTTTCTAGATCTTCGATTCGGTATAACTAGAGGATTTGTATTTATTAAAATTATTAATATTAAGTTAACCGAAGATATTTCTCTTTTTAAGGTAGATCGATATAATATAGGCAATAGTTCTATATTTAACGATGTAATCGTTTCTGTAATTAATTCCGTAGCAGTTAGGGTAGGTATATATTAATAATATTCAGAGTGTTTATATAGATCTTCGTCGAGTAGGTTCTCTATAGTCGGTAATAGTGTATCAGGATTATACAAATCACTAAATAACCTCTTTATTAGTGTCCTCGGCTGCAATCCTTGTATAGTATATAGTTCAATCTATCAAGGCGAAGGTATTATAGCCCATTGAATACTAGGCTAATATAGTTAAAAAGAAATTAAGGTAGTATTTTGATTTTGTTGAAATAGTCGAAGTTACGAAGTTAGTGGATTTAGTAAATAAGGAAGAATTAGTAATTGCCTTTCTATTACCGGTGCTATCCTTAGTGCGACCGGTGTAGTAGATACTATTATCTGTGTATTACTTCGTACAATCGTTAGATTCGAAATTCGTATAGCTATTAGGGTAATATAAGCTATTTCATAGCTACTCGATACTATTATATTTAGTTAATTCGGTACACTTAGTACCGTGAGTTATATACGAGGTTGTTTCCTTCGCCTTTAGGGGTTTATTAGTAGCTCTTATAATTATACTTAGGCTAATATAGGTAGTGTTCTTGTTCGTAGGATAGATTTAATAACCTTTTCTTTATAAATCGTTATTTAGGCTAGCAATTTCGGTACTTCTTATACAATTTTATTAGGTTTAATCGGCTTAGGGATCTTTCGCAATAGTAGTAGTGGTTCTTCCTAAAATATAATATCTAATAGCGCCTAAGGCACTGCTGGCACAGGAAGCGGAGAGAGAGGGAGACTAAGTCAAATTGGTCTATCTAGAGGAGCAGGAAGACGAAGACGACTAGGAGAAGAAGAAGAAGCAGAAGGGAACAGAACAGGGTCTATAAGGCCCTGAAGCACAAAGGAAAGGAACAAGGCCTAGTCCTGACAGGAAAACCCCGGCCTGCTTTATGCAGGGCTAAAGAAGACAATAAACCCTGCAAACCCTCGAGGTTAAAGGGATCGAGTTATTATATCCCCTATAGGGCCTAGGCTAAAGTCACCAAAACCTTCTTGTAACTAAAGCAATTTGAATATAATCTTCTTGGTGATAGAATCAAGTAAACAGGCTTAGGAAATAGTATCTTTTAAGTAGGAAACAATAGTAGGAGATTATGCAGGAAAGTATTCTGATGGAGATCCGATAGGGATCTCCCTCAGGGGAATCCCTAGTCGGGATTCTCCTAGAGGTTGATTCTAGGGCTAGGTTGATTGCTTCGGCCTATATAGGCCTTCCCTTCTGTTGTTTCCTTTCTTCTGCAGAGATAGTTCTCTATGTATTCGAACTAGATTGTTCCTCTCTCCTGCTTCCTTACGTAGTAGCGATAGATCGCTATTAGGTTATGTAGCCCGATTTGATATTTTGATGATTTTTGACTAACTTTGACGCTACTCGAGATCGAGAGACTACTTGAGAGTTAACTTCATAATAAGTCTACAACACGACTCTTCTTTTGCTAAATCACCCGCTGCAAGGGTTAATTACAGTAACTTTATTGCAGACCTATCTACTGCTGTAGGGGGTGCAGTCACCTAGATCACTAATGTTCCCGAATCCTATACACTTTATGCAATTAATAGTAAGCTTACTAACGCTAACGATTTTGATACCTGGCTGGATAATGTGACACGAATCCTGCAGCAAAAGAATTTATATAGGCTAATTGATACGCAAATTAAGCGCCTACCTACTACTTCACTATATACAGTACGATAGTTCCGAGTATTAAAGGATATTTAATCGTAGCTGTACTAATCGGTTTCGAAGGAGATTAACAGATTGATACTCTTACGCTGTATACCTACCTAATTCGCCGATAAGTATATCGGTGTATTGAAAGAAACCCTTAATAAAACTGGATACTATATAGCTATTAAGGACTGCGTTGTATAGTGGGAAACAAGACGTTCCTAATTTATATCTGGTACTGAATTCCTGAAAGCTTTCTGTGACTGATATACGAAGACTACCTAAAAGATAGTTACTCTACTATTTCTAATCGCTGGTGTACTCCTCTATAAAATCCGCGAAGATATTCCTACTATAATTGTAGCGAGGTATATAAACAATAACAGAATCTATATAAACCTAGAGAATTTCAAAGATATAGACTTGTATAAGCTCTTTAACGAACTCGAGAATAAACTTAAATCAGCAGAACTCTACTCGATTACTACTGTATCGATTAATAAAGCTTTATTTAACAATCTAAATCTAAATATTAGTAATTCAAATACTAGTAATCTAGGCCGATTTAATAACAGCGAATACTACTAGCCCTTAAAGAGTATACCCCTAAGGGGAAAAGGTGCTAATATCGGAAAATAGATCGAGGAATAGAAGAACAGCGAACCTTAAACTACACTAAATAGCTATTGCACCTTTTATAGCAGGCTATATATAGTCTGTGTGTGTGTATATATATCTATTAAACATTAAGCTTTAGATTAGAAGCTAGTAAAAGGAATATAGGTTAGTTACCTATAGAAGCACTGTAATAATATAAATAGCCTAAAACCTAATAATTAGAACCTTATCTACGATAATCGAATTCGAAAGGATAGTACGTTAAAGCTATATCCGAATATAAGCGCTACGAGTACAACCCCTGTAGTTATTATACTACTATTGCCTACTCTAATAGCTCCGAAACTATCTACTACAGTATTAACCTAACTATCTACGATACTACTATAGCTACTATTAATTCCTACTACCCTACTAAAACTAACTAATCAGAATCTATTAGCTATAGCAATTTATAAAGACGATCTTTACCCCTAATACTTAGATATAATAGATTTTGCCTTATTAACACTAGAACCTAATATTAGCGAATATATAAGCGATTACTTTGCGATAACGATAATTAATAATAATAATTAGTTCAACGACAATAACTAGACACTATAATTAGAAGGGGATTACGACTTCGAATAAGGAAGAATCCCCTAAACAATTATACACACTAGTAGTATAGACTAATATATACCGATTCTACTTTTAATAGCTACACTTGCCTGTTCGCGAGGCGAATAGATTATTAATTTAGGTACTTTACGCACGATATACGTAGATAGCGATACAATTATCTATTTCGAGCCGTATAAAGATAATACGTACAAATATTAGACCTTAGAGGGTCGAATATTAGTTACGAAAGGCAAAGTAGTCGCTAGAATTAACTTAGTGTTCCCTAACCGGGTAATAAACCTAGATATTCGATACGAATATATTCCTAAAGGCCTATTTAATCTACTATTAACCACAAGAACCTACTACAAGAATAGTATAGGTTAGAAGGACTAGAAGAATATATTCGTTAACCTACTTAACGAGTTAATTATTATAGTATACGTATACTAAAAGAGAGGTGTGCTATTTTTGTATATAACGTTAATTCGACAATCACAATTAACAGAGGCACTCGTTCTATTAAGCGTTTCCTATATATACTTACTAGTAACAATTATATTAAACTAATACACTTTAGACTGGGCTATATTAGTTAACCGACGGCTAGAATTAATCACTATCGAATTAGTGATAAGGTGTATAGTAACGAATTATTTGATTATAAGCCTTATAAGTAGGCAAAGTCACCGAAAATCGTTTTATATACTCCTTAGAAGAGAGCAAGTAAACTATAGCACTTTATCTATATTAATATATACTATATAAGCTAACAGGAATTAATAGAACGAATTATATAGTAGTAATCTGTGATAATGCTATAAGAATACGATAGGCTCTCCTAATTAAGATAAGAGATACTTTCTCTTCAGCCCTAATTAAGTAGGCTACTATTATCTTTAATGTTACAGGATATTAGCTAATTAAGGTTAAAATAGATAGCGACCTCGTATTTCGTGCGTAAATAGTATAGATTAAAGGGAAAGGTATATTAATATCCCTATTAGCCCTGTATACACACAAACAGAACAGTGTTACAGAGTTTACTAGCTATATTATTATACAATTAGTATAAACCCTTATAATTTCTGCTCCCGAAGTACCTGTATTTCTATAGCCCGAAGCTGTAATCGTATTAATATATATCCTTAATAGAATTCGACGCCTAAATTAAGAAGAATCACTAATTAAAATATAGAACAGAGAATTAAATTTACGTTAATTAGGTCAAATCGACCTAGGCTTTCTACGAGTATAGTACTGCAAAGTATACGTTTATATTCTAAAGGGGTGAAGAGTATAAGGGAATAAAATAGCTCTATACGTATAGATAGGCTATCTTATCGGTTATAAAGGTGAAAATAGCTATATTTACCGAATCTACGATCCTTCGAAGAAGTAAGTAGTGCTACGAAAGGATATTGTATTTTAGGAAGAACTACTACTATTATGAAAGATCCTTAAGCTAAGTAAACCTAATAAAATTATATAAGAGGTACCAAAATCCTAATTACTAACTTAGATAACGATTTATAGAGAAAAGGTTATTAAACCTATCCTACGAACAAGAAAACCACCTGTATTAACCTAGGAATAATTATAAGAGCTACCGATAAACCCCTAAAGGCGAAGGAAACAACCTTATATATAACTAATAGTACCGATTACACTAATATTACTAATTACACTAATATTACTAATTATACTATGTAGACCGAATCGACTAAACTTAATAGTATCGAGTAGCTATAAAATAGCCTATACTACCCTAATAGCTACACGAATTTCGAATCTAACAATTGCACGAAGTAATATATAGATAATAGTATCTGCTACACTGGTCGTACCGAGGATAGCACCGGTAGTAGAGAGGCAATTACTAATTCTTCCTTATTTACTAAATCTACTAACTTCGCAACTTCGACTATTTCAACAAAATCAAAATACTACCTTAATCTCCTTTCAACTATATTAGCCTAGTATTCAAAGGGCTATAATACCTTCGCCTCGACAGATTAAACTATATATAGTACGGGGATTATAGCTGAGGACGCTAATAAAGAGGTTATTTAGTAATTTATATAATCCCGATACACTATTACCGACTATAGAGCGAAAATCTATATAAACAACACTCTAAATATTATTAATATATACCTACCTTAACTACTACTAAATTAATTACAGAAACGATTATATCGTTAAATACAGAACTATTACCTATATCAAATCGATCTACCTTAGAAAGAGAAATATCTTCAGTTAACCTAATATTAATAATTTCTACGAATCCTCTAATTACACCGAATCAAAGAACTAGAAAATCATCTTTACTAGAACTAACCCGCAGATTATAAAGGGCACTACAGCTACGCTAATTAACGCTAAGTATAACAACTTACCCTGCTAAAGGTGTAATAGTGCTACAGGAAGACAATAGATTATACTACACTAGTAATATCGAAGAAGATAATAATAATATAATTAGCCTAGGATTGATTTGTACTACGACCGAGAGAATCAGATCCGGGATAGTGGAAATCCCTTATACTTACCTCTAGGCAATAAAAATACCCTACGCAGAGTATTAATTGTAAGTAGAAAAAGTTTAATTAGGAAAGATTGCGGCGGCTAATACTATAACGTTAGTTTTACGGCTACCTAAAGGTATATCGATCCTCCCTAGTAAATAGGTCTATAACTTAAAACAAGATAGTGAAGGATATATCCTTAAATTCCGCGCTAGATAGGTAGTTTGTAGTAACCGCTAAACCCTAGGAGTTAATTTCTAACCTAATAAACGATATACACCGGTCGTAATTGCCTGTCCCTTAGTAACTAAAGTTCTGCCTTCTAAGGTTTAGTAAGTATAACCCTTATTTAGTTTATAAGGTTTAAAGTAGATAATTATATCGCTATTAATATAAATTAAGCGTGAGGTACCTAAGTTAACTATCTATTCGCTAGTAGAACGAGTAATTATAGTTAAGAATAAGGGAAAGAGGAATCTTTAGTTAACTTTAAGGGTATTTAGTGTATAGGAGTCTATTCTATCTATATTAAAATTATTCTTATCCCTTATAGGGATTGCTTTATTAAACTATTCGTTAGTTTTAACTATTACTATTATAAAATAGTATTTAGGGCTATTTCTAAATAGTTCGACTATTAAGCTTAAGTAGCTATAGGGGTAGTAATATAAAATTATCTAGGTAGTTAAATCTGTTTGCAAAGAAGAAGAATCTTATTGAACTAGTAGTATATATCTAATAATAGGTTAAGGGGATCTGTTAATAATTAATAACTAAGGATTAATCTTGTTTAAAAAGGAAATTAGTATTTAGTTTAGTTTAGAAGAAGAATTTTGTATATTATAGTCTAGGATAGGTAGAACTATTAGTGGAGTAGTGCTATCCTTTTGGATTCGGTTATTATAGGTCTAACTTTAGGGTTTTTAGCTATCTAAATTATTTCTATTCCTCTATAGGAAATTAATTTAAAGGCCTCTTATAGGTTTTTATATAGGTAGACGCTTTTTATACACTAAGTATATACAATCCTTTGCTAGGTAGCCCTGTTTACTACAAAATAAACAGTAACCTTAGGGGGTAACTTAGTTTAGGCCTTTAATCTAGTCCTTAACCTATTTGCTAGTAGCTTTAACACTACTAGGAGGTTTATTCTTTAAAGGCTAAAATTCTGAATTAGAACTACCTAGATTAGAATTTAGATTAGCCCTCAACGTAAGTGTAACTAACTAGATAGATTAAAACGTTTCTAATTCGGTTATAAGGTTAATATAAAGCTTATAGAACTTACTAATATTAAAGTCTGTCGCTTTTGTATATTTTTCATCGAAAGAAGAGTACTTCGAAGCAACTATTATTAGATTATTATTACGAATTTTATTTAACAGAACTTAACGTAGGAGAATTAGATTAATTTTAACTCTCTTTAAGATTTTAGTGACTATATCTTTAAAGGAATTAACGTAGTTAACCGCTGAAGTGTACTAGGATCTGCGAAGAGACTACTAAGTTATATAATCCTTGTTTATTATATTGTAGCCGGTCACGTTTAATATATTTTTAAGGTTTTTAATATATTTATTAGCGAATTGAATCCGAAAATTACAAGAGGTTACTATTCGGTTAATATCCTTTACAACAGATTAGTATATCTAAATTTGTATATCTTATAAGACCTTTACCTAGCGGTTAGTAAGTAGGGAGTCTCTTAGAGGTCGAGGAATTAAAGAATCAATAAAACGCTAAAGGCCCTTTTAACGAAGAACGCGATAGATATTGTTAAGCTAAGTGTTAAAGTCGTTGATATTTTCTAAATTATTAAGAGGATTGAGTTAGTATTTATCAGGGGTATCAGTTGCCTAGTTTAGATTACCTTGCGAAGCTGTATTAGTAGAAACGTAGTCACTGTAGTCGACTTGTGCCGCTACAGACTTAGCGAACACAGGATCCTGGCGTTGTGCTATAGTAACAGGTTGATTAAATCAGAAGAAAAATCAAAAAGGGCTATATAACCTAATAGCGCCCACGGCACTGCTAGCACAGGAAGCGGATTGAGAGAGAGAGGGAGACTGAGTCAATTAGTCTATCTAGGAACAGGAAGACGAAGACGACTAAGAGAAGAAGAAACAGAAGGGAACAGAACAGGGTCTATAAGGCCCTGAAGCACAAAGGAAAGGAACAGGCCTAGACCTGGCAGGAAATCACCGGCCTGCTTTATACAGGGCCAAAGAAGACGACAAACCCTGCAAACCCTCGAGGTTAAAGGGATCGAGTCATCATCTATTAATAGTTCTACCTATCTTAGACTATAATATACAAAATCCTTCCTCCTCTTCTTTAAAATTAAACTAAGCACTAATAATTTCTTCTTTAAACAAGATTAATCCTTAGTTATTAATTATTAACAGATCCCCTTAGCTAGCTATTAGGTATATACTACTAATTTAATAGGATTCTTCCTCTTCTTCTTTATAAACAGAATCAATTACTTAGATAATTTTATACTACTACCCCTACAGCTATTTAAGTTTGATAATTAAACTTTTTAGTAATAGCCCTAAATACTACTTTGTAACAGCGATAGTTAAAACTAATAAATAGTTTAATAACTTAATCCCTATAGGGGATAAAGAATATAATTTTGATTTCGATAAGGATAGAGCGAACCTTTATACACTTAATACTATCGAAGTAGACTAAAAAGTACTATTTCCTTTATCCCTAGCTACTACTATCCGTTCTATTAGCGAATAGATAATTAATTCTAGGGCCTTACGCTTAATTTATGTTAATAGGGATATAAGTATTTACTTCGAATTATATAAACTAAATAAGGCTTATACTTATTAAACCTCTAAGGGCAAATCCTAACTACTAAAGGGAAAGTAATTATAAGAATTAATTTAGTTCTCCCTAATCGAATTATTAATTTAAACGTATAATATAAGTATATACTAGAAGGACTATTCAACTTACTTTCGATAACTAGGGCCTATTACGATAACGTATTAGCTTAAAAAGATTAGAAGAATATAATAGTAGACCCTTAGGATAAATCTATTATTAAGGCATATATATTTCGCTAATAGGGTATACTATTTTTACACACAACTTCAATTTAACTATTATTATTAACTAAATTAATTACACTAAGGTATATTTCTTAGGCCTTTTTACTTACGACAATTTCGCCAGAGCTAGCACACTTTCGTTTAGGTTATATTAGCTAACCTATAGCTAAAATTAATTATTATCGAATTAGTGATAAAGTGTAAGGCAACTATAAATTTAATTACGAACCCTACTAATTAGCTAAGTTAAAGAAGATTATTTTATATACACCTCAGAAGCGTATAACTAAACTATTTAAGTTTCTTTATATTAATCTTTAGCCTTATAAGCTAACAGGGATTAGAGGAATTAACTATACCTTAATTATTTACGATAATATAACTCAACGAAGATAGGTAATACTAATTAAGACAAAGGGCAGTTCCTCTAACGTCTTAATTAACTAGGTAACCTAAATCTTTAATATTATAGGCTAATAGCTATTTAAAATACGAACTAATAGCGATCTAAGCTTTTTAAGATTTATTATATAAATCAAACCGAAAGGTACTATATTTATAATCTCTCCCCTAGCTACTTACGAACAGAATAGTATTACCAAATCCTCTAGGTATATTGTGATATAAGGAGTAAGGACCCTTATAATTTCCGTACTTAATACACCTACCTATCTTTAGCTAGAAGTAGCAATAGTAATAACTTACGTATTAAATCAAATTCGCCGACTAGGTAAAATTAAATCTCTAATAGAGAAGTAGAATAACAATTTACAACTTCGTAAAGCTAGCCTAATTAACTTAGGTTTCCTACGTATATAATTTTCTAAAGCCTATATTTATATCCCTAAAGAACAGAGGGTATAAATAAGGTAAAAAGATAGAACTACGCGTATAGATAGGCTATCTAGTTAGCTACGAGGGCAATAATAGCTATATCTATAGAATCTACGATCCTTCGAAAAGACAAGTAGTTCTCTATTATAATATTATATTTTAGGAAGAACTATTGCTAATTCGCTATTTACCGAAGTTAAAAGATCTAATTCTAATTAACTAGCAAAAACCTTATAAACCTCGCGAACGCTACCGGTACTTTAACAATTTCGAGGAAGAAAGATAAGATTCTAATTAAATATAAATATATTAACCTAATTACCCTAATTCCTAACTATAAGCAGAATATATTCTACTAAAATCAATTAAGTACAACACTAATACTAATTAAACCGTTACAACTAAATACACTAATACATTAAAGAGTAATTACCTTACTACTTTAGACTAAGGTAAGGATTTAGTATTTTCAACTATCTCTACCTATTTCAGAAACCTAAATTAATCTAGCTCTACTAATTTAATTATCCTCTCGTGAATCTTTATTTTTATAAAATCAGAATATTTCAAATATTTTATTTTTACTAATTTAACAAACTCGTCTAGCTATTCTATTAGCTTTATTACCCTTAATTAAACAACTTCGACCTTATATAGTTCGTAGATTACTACTAAATACGCTAGTAAAAAGATGATTTAGTAAAGTTGTGTATTAATAAGATCCCGACCTACTTACTAAAACTAAGTATTAAAAGTTTAACTACACTAATTACCCTAGGTAGGTTTCTAAGAAGTTCGTTATTACTAATTAAATCCCTAATTCTATACTCTATTTAATCACTAATTAGTCGTTCGATTCGAGAAATATCTTCTGTTAACCTAATTACAATTATTTTAATATAACTAACACAACTAATACAATAAACTTTACCTAGACGATCTACTAGAGAAAGAAAACTAGCCGATCTTAGCCCTAGTATAGTTAAATATCCTATAAAAGGTCTAATAGCACTAGATCCTTTATTAATTATAATTAAAGAGGTTACGGTAGGTAATAGTTACTTATTATATAGTAGAGCGCTTTTATATAGGAATAGTGAAGATCCCTAATACCTATATAGAAGCAATAAAATCCGACTTTGTAGACTATTAGCTATAAGCCGAAAAGGTCTAATTAGATAAGATTACTACTTTAAATATAATAGTCCTTATTCCTTATCCTCTAAAGGGTATATTAATTTTACTAGGAAAATAGGTCTATAATTTGAAATCTGATAGCAATAGCTATATTTTAGAATTTCGTGCTAGATAGGTTATATATAGTAATCGCTAAGTACTAGAAATTAATTTTTAACTAAATAAGAGATTTGCCCTAGTTATTTCTAATATTACTACTAAATTGTTTCTTACGTTAGTAGCTACTAGAAAGTAGACTGTTAATTAATAGGATATTATAGGTATATATCTTAATACTATATCAGATAACTAAGTGATTTTTATAAAACAACCTACTAGCTACGAATACTAAAGCCCTAATAGTATTGAATATATTATATTACTATAGTAGGCACTATATAGCTTACAATAAGTAGGCTACCTATAGTATAATATATTCGATAAGGATTTAAAAGATATTAGCTTAACACTATTACTAACTAAACTATATATTTATATAAATTATAAGAAAAACACTTTCGTATTAATCTACGTTAATAATATACTCTCTACTAGCCTTAATAGTAAAATTAAGCGAATTCGAATTCGTAATACAATAACTTTAAAGCGTAAGCTAAAGATCCTACTATTTAAAAGATTTTCAGGATATAATATTTTCTATAACTAAGAGAAAGGTATTATCTTTATAAACTAATAGATTTACCTTTTAATATTAATTTCTAATAAAGGCTTTACTAATACTTCCTCTGCTTTAATTCTAATAGATCCCTCTTAGAGAATAACTAACAACGGTATAGTTAATAATATTAACAAGCTTAACTATATAAGGAAAATAGGTAAGGTCGGATAGTTATTAATTAAAATATTACTAGATATTACAGCCTCTGTATTAAAATTGCAAAGGTGTAATAAATCTCTACGAAAAGAAAATACTAATTAATATATACAGAGATCTTCTTCGCTATCTCTTAGGCACAATTAACCTTAGGATCCTATTTAGAAGAGACCTAACTCGGGGATTAGAAGGTTTTATTGATTTATTATACGCTAATACTAAACGTAGTAAATCTACTAAAGCCTATATTTAGTTCTTTACAGGTATACTGGTTTTATAGTCCTCCTATAGATAGGATATTATTATAATATCCTCTATAATAGCTAAATACTGTATAATAAGCACTACTATTAAACAGGGTATTATATTAACTAAATTAGCTATTGATTTAACACTCTACCCACTATAGAATAAAGATAACCCTAAAACGAATCTACTCCTACTCTATTATAACTCCGATAATACAATAAGAATCGTCACTAATAGTAAGTTAAGCACTAAAGTGTTATAGATTAATACTTGATATTACTTAGTACGCAATTTAGTAAAAAAGAATCTTATTGTATTAATTAATATTCCTAGCAAAAAGAATCCAGCGGATATTTTAACGAAGGTAAAGCTATATAGTGTTTTTGAAGACGATCGTAATAAATTGCTGTGTATAATGAAACCCCTAGACTGTACGAATTAACCTCCTTAACGAATTAACCTCCTTAACGAATTAACCTCCTTAACGAATTAACCTCCTTAACGAATTAACCTCCTTAACGAATTAACCTCCTTAACGAATTAACCTCCTTAACGAATTAATTTCCGTAGTGATTATTATATTTAATTAAATTGCAATCTTTTATATATTTTATTTTTACAAAATTGTTGATTTTGAATGCTTTCCTATATAATTCCTACTATTGTCTCCTATAGAAGATACTATTTCTTAAGCCTGTTTACTTAATTCTATTACTAAGAAGATTGTGTTCAAATTGCTTCTGTTATATAAAAGTTTTGGTGAAATCTCGCGATCGTATGTTTTGACTTCTTCGGCCTAGGACCTATAGGGGATATAATAACTCGATCCCTTCGACCTCGATAGGGTTTATAGGGTTTGTCGTCTTCTTTAGCCCTGTATAAAGCAGGCCGGGGTTTTCCTGTCAGGACCAGGCCTTGTTCCTTTCCTTTATGCTTCAGGGCCTTATAGACCCTGTTCTGTTCCCTTCTACTTCTTCTTCCTTTCCTAGTCGTCTTCGTCTTCCTATTCTAGATAGACCAATTAACTTAGTCTCCCTCTCTCTCCCTCTCTCCGCTTCCTGTGCTTGCAGTACCGTGGGCGCTGTTAGTAACACTATTCTGTTTGTGTGTATATAGGGCTAATAGGGATATCAATATACCTTTCCCCTTAATCTACACTATCTACGCGCGAAATATAAGGTCGCTATTGTCGGCCAGAAAAAGCGGGTTATATTTCCATTAGGCCAAAAGATGTACTCAAGTACGGTCTTCGGGCTTTATTTAGATGTATAACAGATTAAGTCGTTCAGGGGCCGATGTACCCCCTACTATATAGGCTAACAGCTATCTATTCTAACCTTAACTAGCTAATATCCTGTAATATTAAAGATAATAGTAGCCTACTTAATTAGGGCTTAAGAGGAAGTATCTCTTGTTTTGATTAGAAGAGCCTATGGTATTCTTGTAGTATATTTACAGATTACTACTATATAATTCGTTCTATTAATTCCTGTTAGCTTATATAGTTATATATTAACGTAGATAAAGTACTATAGTTTACTTACTCTCTTCTAAGGAGTATATAAAACGACTTTACGTAACTTTGCCCTTCTATACAGCTTACAATCGAATAATACGTTACTATACACCTCGTCACTAATTTAATAGTAATTAATTCTAGCCGTAGGTTAGCTAATATTGACAGCGCCCACGGCACTGCTGGCACAGGAAGCGGAGAGAGAGAGGGAGACTGAGTCAAATTGGTCTATCTAGAACAGGAAGACGAAGACGACTAGGAAAAAGGAAGAAGAAGAAGAAGCAGAAGGGAACAGAACAGGGTCTATAAGGCCCTGAAGCACAAAGGAAAGGAACAAGGCCTGGTCCTGACAGGAAAACCCCGGCCTGCTTTATGCAGGGCCAAAGAAGACGACAAACCCTGCAAACCCTCGAGGTTAAAGGGATCGAGTCATCACATCCCCTACAGGGCCTAGGCCGAAGTCACCAAAACCTTCTTGTAACTGAAGCAGTTTGAACACAATCTTCCTGGTGATAGAATCAAGTAAACAGGCTTAGGAAATACCATCTTCTGACAGGAAACAATAGTAAGAAATCATGCAGGAGAGTATTCAAAATGAACAATTTTGTAAACATAAAATGTGTGAAAGTTTGCAATTTGGTCAAATATGATAATCACCAAGGAAATCAATTCGTTAAGTCTGGGGGTTTCGTTATACACAGCAATTTATCACGATCGTCTTCAAAAACACTATGCGGCT
This sequence comes from Penicillium subrubescens, assembly GCF_028828155.1. Classification (NCBI taxonomy): domain Eukaryota; kingdom Fungi; phylum Ascomycota; class Eurotiomycetes; order Eurotiales; family Aspergillaceae; genus Penicillium; species Penicillium subrubescens. The sequence goes on from NW_026643163.1 coordinate 261,659, forward strand.
TTGCCTTCGTTAAGATATCCGCTGCATTCTTTTTGCTGGGAATGTTGATTAATGCAACAAGATTCTTTTTCACTAAATTGCGCACTAAGTGATATCGAGTATTGATCTATGACACTTTAGTGCTCAACTTGCCGTTAGTGACAATTCTTATCGTATTGTCGGAGTTATAATAGAGCAGGAGTGGATTCGTTTCAGGGTCATCTTTATTCTATAGCAGGGAGAGTGTTAAATCGGCAGCTAATTTAGCTAATACAATACCCTCTTTGACAGTAGTACTTATTGTATAGTATTCAGCTATTGTAGAGGATATTGCAACGATATCCTGTCTATAGGAGGACTATAAAACCGGTACGCCTGCAAAGAACTAAATGTAGGCCTCGGTGGATTTACTACGTTCAGCATTAGCGTATAACGAATCAACAAAACCTTCTAGTCCCCGGGTTAGGTCTCTTCTAAATAGTATTTTAAGGTTAATTATGCCTGAGAGATAGCGGAGGAGGTCTTTGTATACATTAGTATCTTCCTTTCGTAGAGATTTATTGCGCCTTTGCAATTTTGACACAGGAGCTACAATATCTAGTCGCATTTTGATTAATAACTATCCGACCTTACCTATTTTCCTTGCATAGTCGAGCTTGTTAATATTGTTAACTATATCGTCGTTAGTTGTTCTCTAAGAGGGATCTATTAGAATTGAAGTAGGGGAAGTATTAGCAAAGCCTTCGTCAGAAATTAATATTAAAAGGTAAATCTGTTGGTTTATAAAGATAATGCCTTTCTTTTAGTTATAGAAAATGTTATATCCCAAAAATCTTTTGAATAGTAGGATCTTTAGCTTACGCTTCAAAGCTATTGTATCGCGAATTCGCTTGATTTCACTGTTAAGGCTAGTAGAGAGTATATTATCAACGTAGATTAACATAAACGTGTTTTTCTTATAATTCGTGTAGATATATAGTTTAGTCGGCAATAGTGTTAAACTAATATCTTTTAAATCCTTATCGAACACGTTGTGCTATAGGTGGCCTGCTTATCGTAAGCTATACAGTGCCTGCTGTAGCAATATAATATATTCAACACTATCAGGGCTTTGGTATTCGTGGCTAGTAGGTTGTTTTATGAAAATCACTCAGTTATCTAATGCAGAATTAAGATATACGCCTACAATATCCTATTGATTAACAGTCTACTTCCTAGTGGCTGCTAATATAAGAAACAATTTAGTAGCAGTATCAGAAACAACTAGGGTAAATCTCTTATCTAGTTGAAAGTTAATTCCTAGTGCTTAGCGATTGCTATACACAACCTATCTAGCACGAAATTCTAAAATGTAGCTATCGCTGTTAGATTTCAAATTATAGACCTATTTCCCTGGTAAGATTGATATACCCTTTAGAGGATAAAGAACAAGGACTATTGTATTTGAAGCAGTAATCTTATCTAATTAGACCTTTTTGGCTTATAGCTAATAGTCTGCAAAATCGGATTTTATTACTTCTATATAGGTGTTAGGGATCTTCACTATTCCTGTGCGAAAGCGCTCTACTGCACAATAAGCAATCCTATTACCTACTGTCACCTCTTTAATTGCAATTAATAAAGGATCTAGTGCTATTAGGCCTTTCGCAGGATATTTAACTATATTAGGGTTAAGGTCAGCTAGTTTTCTTTCTCTAGCAGAACGTCTATGTTGAGTTAGCTATATTAGTTGTGTTGAAACAATTGCAATTAGGTTAACAGAAGATGTTTCTCGAATCGAACGACTAATTAGTGATTGAACAGTGTGGAATTAGGGATTTAATTAGTAATAAGGAACTTCTTGGAAATCTACCTAGGGCAATTAGTGTAGTTGAACTTTCAATGCTTAGAATTAGTACGTCAGGATCTTACTTACGTATAACTTCACTAAACAATCTTTTTGCTAGCGTATTTAGCGGCAATCCACGAACTGTGTGAGGTCCAAGTTGTTTAATGAGGGGTAATAAAGCTAATAGAATAGCTGGACGAGTTTGTTGAATTGGTAAAAATGAAATATTTGAAATATTCTGATTTTCTAAAAATGAAGATTTACGAGAAGACGATTGAATTGGTAGAGATAGAGCAATTTGGGTTTCTGGAGTAGGTAGAGATAGTTGAAAATGCTGAATCCTTGCCTTTAGCAATATAATTGGTCTCGTAGTAGTCTAAAATAGTAGAGTAATTGCTCTTTGATACATTAGTGCATTTAGTTGTAGCACCCTAATTAGCATTAGTGTTATACTTAGTTCAATATATTTATAAGCAACAGGACTCGAATAATACGATTACAATTGCGATTGAGGTTAAGTTGAAGGTTGAATTAGGGCTTAAGGGGATCTTTGTTTATATTTAATTAGAATCTTATCTTTCTTTCTCGAAATTATCAAAGGGTAGCGTTCGCGAGGTTTATAAGGTTTTTGCTAGTCAATTAGAATTAGATCTTCTAACCTTAGTAAATAGCGAATTGGCAATAGTTCTTCCTAAAATATAATATCACAACGGAGAACTACCTGTCTTTTCGAAGGATCGTAGATTCTGTAGATATAGCTATTGTTGCCCTCGTATCCAACTAAATAGCTAATCTATACACGTAGTTCTATCTTTTTACCTTACACCCTCTGTTCTTTAGGGATATAAATATAGGCTTTAGAAAACAACATACGCAGGAAACCTAGGTTAATTAGGCTAGCTTTACGAAGTTGCAAACCGTTGTTCCACTTCTCTATTAGAGATTCAATTTTACCTAGTCGGCGAATTCGATTCAACACGTAGGTTATCGCTATTACTACTTCTAGCTAAAGGTAGGTAGGCGTATTAGGTGCGGAAATCATAAGGGTCCTTGCTCCTTATATCACAATATACCTAGAGGATTTGGTAACACTATTCTGTTCGTAAGTAGCCAGGGGAGAGATTGTAAATATAGTGCCTTTCGATTTAATCTATACAATAAATCTCAAAAAGCTTAGATCGCTATTAGTTCGTATTTTAAATAGCTAATAGCCTACAATATTAAAGATTTAGGTTGCCTAGTCAATTAAGACGTTAGAGGAACTACCCTTCGTCTTAATTAGTATTACCTATCTTCGTTAAGTTGCATTATCGCAAAAAATTAAGGCATAATCAATTCCTCTAATCCCTATTAGCTTATAAGGCTAAAGATTAATATAAAGAAATTCAAATAGTTTAGTTACACGCTTTTAAGGTGTATATAAAATAATCTTCTTTGACTTAGCTAATCGGCAGGGTTCGTAATTAAATTTATAATCGCCTTGCACTTCATCACTAATTCGATAATAATTAATTTTAGCTATAGGTTGACTAATATAACCTAAACAAAAGTGTACGAGCTCTAGCGAAATTGTTATAAGTAAAAAGGCTTAAGAAACACACTTTAGCGCAATTAATTTAGTTAATAATAATAGTCGAATTAAAGTTGTATATAAAAACAGTATACCCCTTTAGCGAAATATATATACCTTAATAATAGACTTATCCTAAGGGTCTACTATTATATTCTTCTAATCTTTCTAAGCTAATACGTTATCGTAGTAGGCCCTAGTTATTAATAGTAAATTAAATAGTCCTTCTAGTATATACTTATATTGTATATTCAAATTAACAATTCGATTAGGGAGAACTAAATTGATTCTTATAATTGCTTTCCCTTTAGTAGTCAGGATTCTGCCCTTAGAGGTTTAATAAGTATAAGCCTTATTTAGTTTATATAGTTCGAAGTAAATAATTGTATCTCTATTAATACAAATTAAGCGTAAGGCCCTAGAATTAATTATCTATTCGCTAATAGAACGTATAGTAGTAGCTAGGGATAAAGGAAACAGTATTCTTTAGTCTACTTCGATAGTATTAAGTATATAAGGGTTTACTCTATCCTTATCGAAATTAAAATTATATTCTTTATCCCCTATAAGGATTAGGTTATTAAACTATTCGTCGGTTTCAACTATCGCTATTGCGAAGTAGTATTCAGGGCTATTACTAAATAGTTTAATTATTAAACTTAAATAGCTATAAGGGTAGTAGTATAAAATTATCTAAGCAGTTGATTCTGTTTGCAAAGAAGAAGAGGAAGAATCCTATTAAATTAGTAGTGTATACCTAATAACTAGCTAAGGGGATCTGTCAACAATTAACAGCTAAGGATCAATCTTGTTTGAAGAGGAAATTAGTGTTTAGTTTAATTTAGAAGAAGAAGAAGGATTTTATATATTGTAATCTAAGATAAGTAGAACTATTAGTGGAGTAGTACTATCCTTTCGGATTCGGTTATTATAGTTCTAACCTTAGGGTTTTTAGCTATCCAAATTGTTTCTATTCCTCTATAGGAAATTGATTTAAAGGCCTCTTATAGGTTTCTATATAAGTAAACGTTTTTCATACACTAAGTACATACAATCCTTTGCTAGGTAGCTATACTTACTACAAAACGAACAGCAACCTTAGGGGGTAACTTAGTTTAGGCCTTCAATCCAGTCCTTAACCTATTTACTAGCAGCTCTAACACCACCGGGAGGTTTATTTTTTAAAGGCCAAAATTCTGAATTAGAACCACCTAGATTAGAACTACCTAGATTAGAATTTAGATTAGCCCTTAACGTAAGTGCAACTGACTAGATAGATTGAAACGTTTCTAATTCAGTTGTAAGGTCTGTGTAAAGCTTATAGAACTCACTAATATTAAAGTCTGTCGCTTTTGTATATTTTTTATCGAAAGAAGAGTGCTTCGAAGCAACTATTGTTAGATTGTTATTACGAATTTTATATAACAGAACTTAACGCAGGAGAATTAGATTGATTTTAACTCTCTTTAAGATTTTGGTGACTGTATCTCTAAAGGAATTAATATAGTCAACTACTAAAGTGTACTAGGATCTGCGAAGAGACCACTAAGTCACACAATCCTTGTTTATTGTATTGTAGCCGGTGACGTTCAATATATTTTTGAGGTTTTCAATATATTCGTTAGCGAATTCAATCCGGTAATTGCGAGAGGTTACTATTCGGTTAATATCCTTTGCGACAGATTGGTACATCCAAATTTGCACATCTCGTGAGATCTTCACCCAGCAGTCAGTAAGTGGGGAGTCTCTTAGAGGTCGAGAAATTGTTGAATCAATAAAGCGCTAAAGGCCTTTCTGACGAAGAACACAATACACATCGTCAAGCCAAGTGTCAAAGTCGTTAATATTTTCCAAATCATCAAGAGGATTGAGTTAATACTCATCAGGGGCATCAGTTGCCTAGTCCAGATTACCTTGCGAAACTGCATTAGTAGAGACGTAGTCACTGTAGTCAATTTGTGCCGCTACAGACTTAGCGAGCACAGGATCCTAGTGTTGTGCCATAGTAACAGGTGGGAGAAATCAGTAGAAGAAGAACCAAAAAGGGCTGCATAACCTGACAGCGCCCACGGCACTGCTAGCACAGGAAGCGGAGAGAGAGAGGGAGACTGAGTCAAATTGGTCTATCTAGAACAGGAAGACGAAGACGACTAGGGAAAAGGAAGAAGAAGGAGCAGAAGGGAACAGAACAGGGTCTATAAGGCCCTGAAGCACAAAGGAAAGGAACTAGGCCTGGTCCTGACAGGAAAACCCCGGCCTGCTTCATGCAGGGCCAAAGAAGACGACAAACCCTGCAAACCCTCGAGGTCAAAGGGATCGAGTCATCAAATATAGCCTAATTTAAAGTGCGCTAGTTCTAGTATAATTATTACTAGTAAGTATATATAGGAAACGCTTAATAGAATAAGTGCCTCTGTGGATTATAATAGTCGAATTAATGTTATATATAAAAATAGTATATCTTGTCAACATGTGTGTGTGTGCGTATCCCCGCAATAAGCGAGCGCATGTATGCATGCGCGCGCTAATGCAATCGGATGCATAAATCTGTATCCCTATACACCGCTTCATGAAATACGATGCTGAATATCAACTACTGCATCAAATGGAAAAAGCAACGAGTTTCCTAACACTCTCGTATGCCCCCATGTTATTTCGGACTTTCATGACTCTTTTCCTGTGACATTCTGCTATGTACCCAAAGTTATAAATACTGTCTGTTTCCCTAGTTAAATTGAATAAGTTTGACACCATTTTCACTCACGAATAGAGCTCAAGGCAGTTCTGATTAAACTGTGTTGACCTTCCACTGTTCAACCTGTTCGCCGCCGACCCACCTCTATTGCACTCTCGTCTCTCTTCCATAATCGTGGTATTCGATCAACCTGTGTGCGCCTACAAGCACACCACACCAGGGTTTATGCACACGGCGTAAATCCGACATATCTCTCTTTCGATATACGTATACTATAATAATTGATTTATTATATAGATTAACGAAAGTGTTCTTCTAATCCTTCAGCCTATACTATACTTATAGTAGGTTTATATAGTTAATAGTAGGCTAAATAGGCCTTTAGGAATATATTCGTATCGAATATCTAGATTTACTACCTAGTTAGGGAATATTAAGTTCATTTTAGCGATCGCTTTACCTTTCGTAACTAGTGTTCGACCCTCCAAGGTTTGATATCTGTATATATTAGCCTTATATAGTTTAAAGTATATAATTATATCGCTATTGTCGGATTTACGGGGTCAGCATAAATCCTTCGGCGTGCACAAGCAAGCGAGTGTGCACGGTTGGTCAAATCAGTATACGATTGGCGAAGAATCGTATAGGTCAGGTCGTCGTACGATTCGGCTCAGAATCGGAAGTTAACTTATGATATATAGGCCTTCCCTTCCTTTGTTTCCTTTCTTCTGTAGAGATAGTTCTCTAAGTATTCGAACTAGATTGTTCCTCTCCTGCTTCCTTGCGTAGTAGCGATAGATCGCTATTAGGTTATGTAGCCCGATTTGATATTTTTGATGATTTTTGACTATCTTTGATAATACTCGGGATACTACTCGAGCTTCTTTAATACTCTAACGCTACTCGAGAGGCCACTCGAGAGTTAATTTTCATAATAAGTCTATAACACGACTCTTCTTTTACTAAATCACCCGCTACGAGGGTTAATTATAGTAACTTTATTGCAGACCTATCTACTACTGCAGGGGGTACAGTCACCTAGATCACTGATATTCCTGAATCCTACACACTTTATGTAATTAACGATAAGCTTACTATCGTATATAGTGTCAACATGTGTGTGTGTGCGTATCCCCGCAATAAGCGAGCGCATGCATGTATGCGCGCGCTAATGCAATCGGATGCATAAATCTGCATCCCTATACACCGCTTCATGATATACGATGCTAATTATCAACTACTGCATCAAATGGAAAAAGCAACGAGTTTCCTAACACTCTCGTATGCCCCCATGTTATTTCGGACTTTCATGACTCTTTTCCTGTGACATTCTGCTATGTACCCAAAGTTATAAATACTGCCTGTTTCCCTAGTTAAATTAAACAAGTTTGACACCATTTTCACTCACGAATAGAGCTCAAGGCAATTCTGATTAAACTGTGTTAACCCTCCACTGTTCAACCTGTTCGCTGCCGACCCACCTCTATTGCACTTTCGTCTCTCTTCCATAATCGTGGTATTCGATCGACCTGTGTGCGCCTACAAGCACACGCCTCAGGGTTTATGCACACGGCGTAAATCTGACATATAGACTAATATGATGTCATATCGATAGCTATAGAATCTGCTAGAATCTTCTATGTTGCAACCACTAAGATATTCATGATGTCAAGACTAGATATCAGCTGATCTATATGATACTATAACTAGGTCATATAGAACCTAGCAGAACTAAATGACATCAATGCAATCTGCCTAAATCTCCCGCTTTCTCAATTATATAAGGAATCTAAATCCCTGAGCAGAGTGATAAGAATTCTAAGTCTCTTCTTATTCTCTAATCTGAATATATACTATCTTATCCAAGATAGTAATTCTTCTTCCACCTATTTAGCCCTGCTTCCTATACGTCATAGCCTGCTCACACTTACTAATACTAACGATTTTGATACCTAGTTAGATAATATAACACGAATCCTTTAGTTAAAGAATTTATACAGACTAATTAATGCGCAAATTAAGCGCCTACCTACTACTTCACTATATGCAGCACGATAGTTCCGAGTATTAAAGGATATTCGATCGTGGCTGTACTAATCGGTTTCGAAGGAGATTAATAGATTAATACTCTTACGCCGTATACCTACTTAATTCGCTGATAAGTATATCGGTATATTAAAAGAAGGGTAAGGCTGTTAGCACGATACGAAAAGTCTGGCGGCACGATATAAAGCCTGATTTCTGCCTGATTCTCACTAAGCATTTCATACCCTTATAATTACTAATTTAACCACCCTCTTTCTTCTTACACACACGCACCCTTTCCTTCTTCTATTCTATCTTCTACTACTAGGCCTATTACATAACCCCCTACTAGCCCTACTAGAAGTATATGACCCACATAACAATCTAATTCAATATATCTTACTAAAAACCTCCTACACCCTACCCTACTAACTACAGATTTTCCAGAGTCTTATAAAATACTACTAACACTACTACTAAGTCTACCACAATTCTATATAACTCTTGACCTTACAAAGGAAGCCCTCTAAGAATTAATAAAGGAACAGGGTTTTACCCTAGTAATAAGAAGGTCTAATCTAATAAGGGTTAGACTATCTTGTTCCCTTTAGCTATAGCCTACTAGGAAAGACCCTTTAGTCTTATCTAAGGCTAAATCTCGTAAGGTTATTAATATTAGGACTAACTGCCCTTATATAATATATATCTGCTAGCGGAAAGCTAGGAATAATATTATTCCTGACTGTTATAAGATAGCAGTGAAATATAGTAAATATAATTATAGCCTAATTCTACTAAATCTCCTAGTTCCGTTATAGCAGAAAGAGAGGAAAGAAAAGGAAGCGCGACTCCTTAATTACTTCGAAAAAGGCCTAAAACCTATAGTAATTTTAACACTTTTAGAGCCTAAGAAGAGTCTGCTAAACTTAAAAGACCTTAAAAACCTCTACGCCCGAATTTAATCCCTTTTCCTTACCGGGCGTATATCGATTAAAGTAGTTATCGAGAGCCTACCTAGGTAGATTATATAACACGAATTAGATAAAAGGTAGTAGCTAATTAAAATCCTTTTTATCTTAAGGATTAGCCTTTAATTTCTTCGTATTTATCTAAATATTATATAGATAGATACTATATATAAGACTAATCGGTAAGATAGGATAAATAAGAGAAAGATAAGAGGAAAGTAAGAGAAAGATAAGATAAAACTAATTAGATAACTAGGTATAATATACTAATAATTAATATTATTATATAAACCTTAATAAGTAAAACCTTCTATATAGCCTATTAATTTGTTAATAATAAGTAAGAATTGTTATCTCTAGATATTTTAAGCCCTTTAAATATAGCTTATATAGGTAAAGATTTAAGCCCTACGTATTATCTTCTCTAATAATACAGATACTCTTTTAAATATATATAGGGAGGTCTTTAAGGATTTAGCTTATATACTCTGTCTCTAGTATATTATAAAGAATATCGAGACTTGTATATAGTTAATAATCTTAAAGTAATGTTAGCATATATGAATGAGAAATACATCGGACCTTGAACAACGCGAACATATAATTCTAAGAAAGCTGAAGATGCCGCCTATAGTGCATTTTTGGCCTATTAGAATTATCATGTGACCGTTCCGTCCTTCGATCCACTACTTTAGTCCGACAAGTAATTACTCTTGTAAGACCCTAAGAAGACTATTAACGAATAGTAATCTATTAAGACTAAATTTATATAGATTATCCTTAAGGCTATTAAAGGATAGGATAAAAGTATAAAAGGCCTCTTTTATAGAAGCCCTTAGTAATATAATCTACTAATTAATAGTTAAATATATTAAAAAGTAGTAATTTAGTAAGAGAGCAAAGCAATTTATACGCTACTATCTTAATAGAATTCTCTATTATAATAAGCTTACTTCTTCTTGTATAGAAGGAGCCTACGTAAAGCTTAAGCGAGAAATTTGTACCTTAACTAGCGATATTCTTACAATAATATAAGTCGTTTCTCAAGTTATTTCCTATACAAATTTGTAGGCTTTTAACTTAATCTAGGATAAAATATACTATTTCCCTATCTCGCTTTAAGTTTTAATTTTATATAATCTCCTTAGTCGAATCTTACGAAGCGTAATTCGAAAGGTTTATAATATATAGGGGGAATTTAGCTAAGTAAGGAAGCTACTACCCTCTTATACCTAGTACTACTAGAAATCTCTTAGTCTTCTATACAATTATATAATAAAGGATCTAATAGATCGTGGCTAATCTCTTCTTCTATCCTATTTTAACTAACAATACTAGCTAATCCTACTAAATCGGGTAATTCAGACGAATTAGTAGTAAATCAGGCGAATAGGAAGGGTTCGGATTAATAAGCCTATATAGGTAAAGAGGGTTAGACAGCCGAAACTGTAGGAGACTATAAAGCGTTAGTAACGATAAGGGGGGAAGTATTTTACCGGTCGGAAATCTAGGGCAAAGCGAAGCTAAGGTACCTAGGTTTCTATAGATAAAACTATAGGAATTATAGTACTACTGCCTTTAAAGAGAACCGATATATCGACAAGGCGGATACTATCAAACTAGGAGACAAAACTCCGGTAAGGGCGTAGGGCTAGCCGCGGTCGGAAGGCTAAGAAATTAGTGATAGCAGAGAAGGAATTAAACAGAAGGGCACGGCAGGCTACTAAGTAGCAAATTGGCCTAGTTAGTTAGTAGATAGATTGAATCAGATTGTTATGTAGGTTATATGATTATAGTAGGGCTAGTAGGGGGTTATGTAATAGGCCTAGTAGTAGAAGATAGAATAGAAGAAGGAAAGGGTGCGTGTGTGTAAGAAGAAAGAGGGTGGTTAAATTAGTAATTATAAGGGTATGAAATGCTTAGTGAGAATCAGGCAGAAATCAGGCTTTATATCGTGCCGCCAGACTTTTCGTATTGTACCAACAGCCTTACCCTAAAAGAAACACTTAACAAAACTAGATACTACACAGCTATTAAGGACTGCGTTGTATAGTAGGAGATATGACGTTCCTAATTTATATCTAGTATTGAATTCCTAAAAGCTTTCCGTGACCGATATACGAAGACTGCCTAAAAGATAGTTACTCTACTATTTCTAATCGCTAGTGTGCTCCTCTATAAAATCCGCGAAGATATTCCTATTATAATCGTAGCGAGGTATATAAATAATAATAGAAACTATATAAACCCAGAGGATTTCAAAGATATAGACTTATATAAGCTCTTTAACAAACTCGAGAATAAACTTAAATTAGCAGAACTCTACTCAATTACTACTATATCGATTAATAAAGCTTTAACTAGTAATCTAAATCTAAATACTAGTAATACTAGTAATCTAGGCTAATTTAACAACAGCGAATACTATCCCTTAAAGAATATACCCCTAAGGGGAAAAGGTGCTAATATCGGAAAATAGATCGAGGAATAGAAGAATAGCGAACCTTAAACTACACTAAATAGCTATTACACCTTTTGTAGTAGGCTATATATAGTTCGTGTGTGTGTATATATATCTATTGGATATCGAGCTCTAGATTAGAAGCTGGTAAAGGGAATATAGGTTAGTTACCTATAGAAGCACCGTGATAATATAAATAGCCTAAAACCTAATAATTAGTACCTTATCTACGATAATCGAATTCGAAAAGATAGTACTTTAAAGCTATACCCGAATATAAGCGCTACAAGCACGAATCTAACTACTTCAACTAATATTCTACTATTGCCTACTCCTATAATAGCTCCGAAACTATCTACTATAGTATTAACCTAACTATCTATAACACTACTATAGTTACTATTAATTTCTACTACTCTACTAGAACTAACTAATCAGAATTTATTAGCTATAGTAATTTATAAAGATAATCTTTACCCTTAATACTTAGATATAATAGGTTTTGCTTTGATAATATTAGAAGAATCCTATATTTCTATAAACGATTGCCTTATAATAACGATAATTAACGATAATAATTAGTTTAACGACGACTAGATATTATAATTAAAAGATTATAATTTTGAATAAGGAAGAATTCCCTAAATAGTTATATATATAGGTAGTGTAGACTAGAATATACCGATTCTACTTTTAATAGCTACTGTTACGCGTTCTCGAGGCGAATAGATAGTTAATTTAGGTGCTTCGCGTAAAATCTATATAGATAGCTGTCGACATGAGTGGGTGCATAAGCCCATGCTATCGAACTTGACAGAATGCGACGGAACGTCCACGTGACGACGATCTTCAACGATTGACATCAACAGATTGCACACATGACGAAAGAGCTTCAACACTCTATTTCTTCTGATTTCTATGAGATTCTAGTCTGACGTATTGCCTTGATTTCATGAAGTTATAAATATTGCCTGTTTTCCATAGCTAGTTGAATCAAGTTTAATGATTGTGATGAAGTTGGAGAATTCTTCGGGATCCCCTCGAGGGAGATCCCTATCGGATCTCCATCAATATTAATACTAATTAAGGTACTATAACTAAATACATTAATATATCAAAGTAATTACCCTACATCTTTAGACTACTATAAGACTAATTATATTACTAAAAGCAAGGATTTAGTATTTTTGACTATCTCTACCTACTTTAGAAACCTAAATTAATCCATTACTAATTTAATCATCTTCTCGTGAATCTTTATTTTTAGAAAATTAGAATATTTTAAATATTTTATTTTTACTAATTTAATAAACTTATCTAGCTATTCTATTAGCTTTATTACCCTTAATTAAATAACTTCGACCTTATACGGAGGTCCCCGTCAAAAGAAATAAGCAGCGTATTGACCAGCAATATTTTACTACTAGTCTTTTACTAAGCGAATACACACAATCTCTCTTATTCTCTCTTATCTCACTGCTTCTCTTCTTCTTCTTCTACTACTACTACTACTACTACTACTACTACTACTACTACTACTACTACTACTACTACTACTACTACTACTACTACTACTACTATACGTTAATAATATGGCAAAGCAATACACAATTGCTAAGCGCGCAACGGTAGTTGCCTTGAAAGCCTACACTACTAAATCGCCTACCGAGATCGCTATCCTAACAGAGCTATCCGTCCCCTCTGTGAATCAAATCTATACAGAAGCAATCAAGCGAGGATTCGATCCTTATCGTACGGTGGTTGATAACCAATTCGTTGAAGATAAGCCTCGTTCTGGTAGGCCTACTAAGCAAGATCCTTCTACGATTGATATTATCCTATCGAAGGTACGCCTAGATCGATACGGTCGAGAAAAGACGTGCGCTGATCTAGCTAGCGATCTTAGCAAGCTAGGAATTAATATCTCTGCTTCTACGGTTCGCTGTATACAAAAAAAGCTAGCTTTTAGAAGACGAAGCCGACGAGGAAGCCTAGATTAACGAAGAAGATACGTACTAAGCGTCTAGCTTAGTATCTTATATATAAGCACTAGACTATAGAACATTAGAAAAACGTTATCTCCTCTGATGAAATATTAGTGATTCTTTTACACCGACGTAGTAGTTATCGAATCTAGCGAACTAAAGATAAGCGTTTCCTTCAATCTTGTATTCGCGAACGATAGAAAGGAGCTTCTGAATTTATGTTCTAGGGATACTTTTCTTATAATAAGAAAGGTCCCTCTTATTGTTAGCTTCCTGAAACTACGCAGGATAAGCGCGATTCAGAGCAGGAGATCAAGGAAATAAATAAAGAGATTAAACCGTCCCTACGCGAGTAGTAGGAAATTAAGACTGGTGTACAGCGTATAAATCTTCGTCGATAGCCTGCTAGTAAATAGCCTATATAGAGATTTAATAAGCGAAACGGTAAACTTTCGCGAGGATCTAAGGGTAGGATTGATTAGTATCGCTATCAAAAACTTATTATTTTACCGAAGCTTCTTCCTTTCGCTAAGGAATACGCTATTCAACAACCGAATACAATTGTGTAAGAAGATAAAGCCCTAGCGTATAATTATTATATTCAACAGTGTATATTTAACGCAGCGCAGGTACAAAGATTACTTTAGTGCCCTAATTCGCCTGATTTTAATGCGATTAAGCCTGCGTAGCTTTGGATAAAGCGGAGGACTACACGCAAGGGAGCACCTAAATCGTAGCAGGAGGCGGTTACTGTATAGCAGGTAGCTTAGCGAGAACTACTGCAGGAGAAGATCTAGCAGTGGATTAAGCGTATTCCTTAGCATATAGAGCAGATTATACAGCTCGAAGGGGGAAACGAATATAAAGAGGGCGGGGAGAAGAAGTAGCAGGAGAGCGAGCAGGGTGATTGGGAGGATATGTAAGGTAGTAGGGATTGGAAACCTGTAATACAGTATTTTAAGTATTGCTGGTCAATGCGCTGCTTATTTCTTTTGACGTGGACCTCTGTATAGTTTGTAGATTACTACTAAATACGCTAGCAAAATAATTGTTCAGTGAAGTTATACGTAAGATCCTAACTTACTAATTCTAAGTATTAAAAGTTCAACTACACTAATTGTCGGACTAGAATAGTGGATCGAAGGACGGAACGGTCACATGATATATCTAATAGGCCAAAAATGCACTCTAGGCGGCAGATCCAGCTTTCTTAGATATATACGTTCGCGTTGTTCAGGGTCCGATGTATTTCTCATTCTTATATACTGACACTAATTACCCTAAGTATATTTCTAAGAAGATTATTATTATTAATTAAATCCCTAATTCTATACCTTATTTAATCACTAATTAGTTGTTCGATTTAAGAAATATCTTCTATTAACCTAATTATAATTATTATAATATAACTAATATAATAAAACTAGGGTAACCCTGTTGGCACGACCTCAAAACCCTGGCGGTACGACCTTTTACCTGATTTCTGCCTGATTTTTGCTAAGCCTTACATACCTTACAATTACCAATTCAACCATCCTCTTTCTTCTTACACACACATATCCTTTAGCCTACCCGCAGGCCTTAGCCTTGGCATCCCCCATCAAAAAAATCCAGGCTTAACCTAACCCTATAGGTTAAGGGTCTTCCACGTGATAATTCTAGGATATTATATGACATTTAGGTAGAACTAGCTATCAGATTAAAAGATATAAAAGATCCGACCGAAAAATATCAAGATTTCGGGTACTTAGGGGGGTGCGAAAAAAATCGTGTATCCCCCTACTCCCCGGTGCATTGCCTGAATATATTTAAGGTCATATGATTATAGTAGTAGGAGGTTATGTGATAGGCCTAGTAGAAGAAGATAGAAGAGAAGAAAGAAAGGATGCGTGTGTGTATAAGACGAAAGAGGGTGGTTAAATTAGTAATTGTAAGGTATGTAAGGCTTAGCAAAAATCAGGCAGAAATCAGGTAAAAGGTCGTACCGCCAGTAAATCGAGGTTATGCCAACAGACTTACCCTATATAATCCCTACACTTTTCAAAGCAAGATTATACTAATAAACAACTAACAATTAGATAAGCTACGCATATTACTCTTTGATAGGTATATTACGTACTTATCTGGTAAATTCCTTGAGTACTATAGGTAAGCTAGAATCTTACCCTTCTGCTTTATTTCGTACGCTCTGTATCTCGTCTAGCCTCTAGATAGTGATATATTCCTTATATATAAGACTAAATTTAGAAGCTAGAATCGTATAGTATCTTAATAGGGTAGAGATCTAACTAATAAAGCAGTATTCCTACGAGGGATTCGTGAAATTTATAACAAGGCCTTTATATTAAAAATTATTCGTAGGAGCTTTAGAAAGCAAGGGATTTACCTATTTAATCCTAATTTAGTAGTAAAGCTACTTACTAAGCGAGAGGAGAGGGAATTCGTACTACTTACAGGCTTCGATAAAATCTTTAGTAATAATACGCACAGGACTAAGCTATAGCCTCTGTAGGGTAATCGGGATATCTTACCTATTCTATTATTAAGCTCGATTAAGGAACCGGAAACCCTAAGAAGTGTTAAAAAAAGCTAGCAGAAGCTACGAAAGGCTATAGAAAGCCTACTAGATCGACCTAGTAGAGTTAAGAAGGTAGAACGGCGCTAGATACGCTTAGAAACGAAGACTGTTACTAAATTCGAGGAGGTTATTACTAAGGATAATCTCCTTACTAAGTCTACTAAGGTCCGCAGCGAGTACATAAATACTAATCGTATTAAGCGGCAGATTACTAAGGTTAAGGTTTTCACTACTAAGGATAGTAATTCGCGTATCGCTATACGTACTAAAACAGAGAATCAGCAGTAGGTGTAGCAGGTACGCAGGGAGAATACGAAGAAGCTTGCTAAAGAAGAGGCTACAGTAGCGAAATTAGCCGAATTGAGGAGAAAAGCTCTTACTAACAGTGATATTAATCGTCTATTTAAGCCTTTTGATCTCTTTTTTGAAGATAGAGAAGGGGATAGCTCACTAAGGGTATAAATAGTTAGTGCATAGGGGGATTAGCTCTCCAGGCGCGCGAGTAGTATACGCGATATTCGCGCGCCAAAGCAAAAGTCTTTTGACAGCGCCCACGGCACTGCTGGCACAGGAAGCGAAGAGAGGGAGAGAGGGAGACTGAGTCAATTGGTCTATCTAGAACATGGAGACGAAGACGACTAGGAAAAGGAAGAAGAAGCAGAAGGGAACAGAACAGGGTCTATAAGGCCCTAAAGCACAAATAAAAGGAACAGGCCTAGTCCTGACAGGAAAACCCCGGCCTGCTTCATGCAGGGCCAAAGGAGACGACAAACCCTGCAAACCCTCGAGGTTAAAGGGATCGAGTCATCATCTTTGATTTTTATTGCTTTTATAGGCTTCTAGATCGTTGCTAATTCAATCCTTATTATCTATATACGAATTGCTTATGGTGGTGGCGGATAATTTGGGTGCGAAGGTGGTAAATGGGGGGATTTTTGGCGTTGGAACTTGGACTACCCAAACCCGGTAGGGGTTGGGTGGTCAGTGCCACGAGTATCTGGCAGTAGTAGATAGGAAGTTGAAATATCAAAGTTTTTGACAAGTGGGGTGGTTTTTGATAAATGGGTGGACCCTCGTTAGCGAGGGTCCGTAATTTTGGTAAAATGTAGGGGCCGGTTAATCCAAACCAAACGAATTTGTCCTCGAAATCACTACGACACGAACACACATTTAAGATGGCCTTAGGAATCTTCAATCTTCTTCTTAGCTCTTTTTTAGTTATAACTCCCTTTTGCGACGATACTCGTTTGGACACCTATATTTACTAAAACTGTGGACATTCGAAGTGGGTGCGGCACCTACGCCACTCGGGTATTACGCTAAAGATCAACCCTTAAATATCTCCAAGCTCCCCTCTTCTCATCTACCTTTCCCAGCCCAAAGTTTCTTCAGTTACAACATAGATTCTTTCGAGAAACTGCCCCCTGAAGTCATTCAACAGATTCTCGCCAATATCGGTGATTTTGCAGGCATTGAAAACAGCCTGTTGGCATCTCGACGACTCAATACCGTCTTCCAGGCCTAGCCTACCCGTATTATACAAGAGCTGATCCTCTTAAATCCGATTACTTGTATACCAGAAATACAAAAGCTATGCTATAACATCGGGCACCTCAGTATCTCTTCACTGCAATGCCCGGATCTTAAGCACTATCACTAGATATACGAGGATCCGTTAACTTTAGGGTACACAGAATCACGGTATATACTTAAGATAGGCGCGCAGATCCAGCGGCTAGCGTGCAAATGTCTCTCTATTATGCGAGAAGGTCTCATCAAAACTCTTGATAATATCCCCGCGGATTTAATAAGTAGACCTCCACTCCAAATCCAAAATACCAGCCAACCCTTCACCTAGACAGAAGAGTATCGCATATACTAGGCTCTCTAGCATCTGTATCACTACTCCTACCTACGCAAAGCAGCAACCCAGCGATAGAACTAGACAAATCCTTAATCCGCGAACTAGACGTATATAACACCTAGAGCGAAATCGACTATCGCACAGCCGAAAGACTCTAGACAGTATCCGCTGTCCTTTTAGATCTAGGTCTAACCCTGAAATAGCTGCCTAATAACCTAGAAGCAGAAGAAGAACCCGCCTAAACTATCTAGCCCGCTCCGGAAGAAATATCAATACCTTTCTTCCTATTATTTAACCTACTACCTACACAGTCACAAGATAGCAGCCTCTAAGCTACGCTAGATCCTCCCGAGAACACAGAGTTAATATCCGCCTAGATACTCGCGCCGAGACACTGTGCCTCGTATTACTAGCACGTCGCACACCTCTATCTTAGTGGTATAATTCTCACGCGGACCGTGCCTGTATGCTATTCGCTAACGAACATAAAACCGTAGCGACGACTCGGTTGGGTTATCTGGGATAGGTAGCGTATGTATTCTATTAGATTGAGTAATATCGCTCGAAAAAAAAAAATCCCCCTTCCGGATGGCGGTTTCCTTAAACCGGAGCCGCGGAATCCGAGGGATCGGAAACCGGGGATTGATTATGTGGCTGGGAGGAGAAGCCTTGAGGGGACTTTTGGAGACTGGGGATAGGGTTGATGGGATGTTTTGAGGGATTTTGAGGGATTTTGGGGGGGGGGGGGGGATATAGAAGTCATAATCCTCCAGGTTTGATCTTGATATCAACGTGGAACCTTCGAGCTATATGATCTCAATATCCATGGATATTCAAGTACTACCTACGACCCAACTCTCCGTTAAGTATGTGTACGGTTACGAAACAATATAGTTCCACAGGCCGTAAAGTTGTCCGCGTGGACTTGTGGGTTCTTGTATTTCGCCATTTGGCTTTCATTTTATGTAGCACTAGATGTTGTTATATATATGATTTCAAGATCATACAGAAGGATATAACGCCTTTATTTTCTCTATGCCTGCTTCCTTTCACAATGTTTACTATACGACATCTCTTTCTCCGACTCAACGATCGCAAGCAACGGGACCTAAAAAAGCGGTTCAACTCTCTCGATATTGATTAGATGGCAGTTGAGAAACAGTTACTTGTGTGGGGTAAGCTTTATACCCGGGGTAAGGAATTGAGACTCGTGATTGTCTTCCACTATATAGAGGACGGACCTTTCTAGGAGCGAGAAACGGGGGAAGTCGTCTGTCACTAAGAAGATGCTCAGTAAGTGAGACACACAACTTGATACCGAAGAGTACGTATCTAGGCTACAGTCGATCTAGCGGGCTGTCTACAGCTTAATGCGTTCCCCTTCCCTACCCTGCCACCTAGGCCCGCATTGCTAGCAGGATCCTAATAGGAAGAAACACTATTAACTAAGTGAAACGCCTGATTGCTTACGTTGAAGGTAGCAGCGTTTTGGAGTGCTAAGATAATGGTCCTGACACTATTCGTGAAGAGCTCTATATAGAGGAGCAGCACAGGCTAGAATCTTCGCAGTCTAAGAGCAATAAAGGAGCCGTCTCCGGAAGGTGCCCGCCGATCAATATCAACTTTATAGGAACACAACCTTCTCTATAGCTAGCAGCGGTTACTCCTTGTTATGCAATAACAATAAAATGTGCGCTACTATATATATTGGCTCCTGGGTTATATCCGCTGATCGCGGATATAGTGGTCTTTTTGGCCTAAGTGTATGATCATGTGACCCAGGCATGTATCGTAACACTCCTATAGCGGCGTCCGTCCTACCACCCCTAAAAAATAGGCAAGAAATTGATCAGCTCATAATCGACGGACCCCGAGATATAGCTGTGAGAGACTATAGTGTATAACAAGAAACAAACGTCATTAATAAAACCCTTAAGGCCCAATTTCGGCTGCCTTATAATAACACGCTTACTAACGGCTTAGATCTTAAACAGATCTATAAGGATTATGATACAGGATTCTTCATCGAAAAAGGAGTTGCGGTAGGTATCACACGCCGGTTCGTAGGCGATATTAGTAGATAGGTAAGGGATATAAAGGATTAACTACGCAGGTTTACAGTACGAATACGTAGCAGGCGTTATGTTATTAAACGTAGATTTCGTATTTAATAGCCCGCTATTGATTTATTGCGATTCAGTGCTATCTAAAAAAATATAAAATATAATACTAGCTCTTCTGCCCTATATCCCTAGGTTATCTTTAAGTATAATATTATACTGTTACTTAATAATATTTTCTATAACTACGCTAGTATACCGGAAATAACCGATTACACTCCGTTCTCGAGATCCGATAGCTTTAATATATCCCTCGAGGGATATATCGAATCCTTAATCAGGGCTTTGTTTAAATTTTGCTAGTACCGCCGAATATATACCTTTAGCTTAGAGAAAAACTCCTCTATAGGATTAAGATTAGGTGAGTAAGACAGCAGATACAGCAGTTTCACACTAGTATCTGCATATATCCCTTTTATTCGATTAGAGTAGTAAAAAGAGGCGTTATCTATAATAATTACAGACTTCGGTTTAGGCTATTTCCTATAGTGCTTAAGAAGCTGCTGAATAAAATCCTCGAAAACGGCTGTATTAGTCGAGCCTTAGAATACTCGGGACAGGATAACACCGTCTTGTGCGTATACTAGTAAGATCTGCTATCGCTGGTTACGATAGAATTTAGATACTTACAATAGCGTTAGACCTAATAGAGACTAGCCGGTGCGTCTGAACCCGATTCGTTTATCGCATCTAGACTTATCCACGAACACTAGATAATACGACTTAAAGTTAGATAGATTATACAGGTAGAAATCTCGTAGATCAGCGTTTTGTTCCTTTGCTCTCTGTCGAGCTACCTTTTTCGACTACCTGACCGAAGCAAGAGCCTGCTTAAGACTCGAGCTTGTTACCTAAACACGAAACTTACCCTAGAGGAAAAGCACTATCTTATCTATATATAATTCAGGCTTCTCGAGAAGGTAGTTACACAAAGTCTAGATTATTGGGGGCGTAGTGCTTCGTCGCCGGCTGACACGAGTTAAAGAAGCTCTGACATTTCCGAAAAGGCGAAGATTATTACGAATATTAATAATAGAGCGCTCGCTACACTTAGCGGCTTCGGCTATCTGTGATATAGTCAGGGATCCGCTATGTATTATATAACGAATTATGTCCAGCTTGGATAGGGGTAATCGAGGCGCTATTTTGGTAGGGGGGGTAGAAGGGGGCAGAGAGTGTCGTTAACGCGCTGTGGGGGTATATCCTCTATGCTTACCCCGCTTACCCTGCTTACCCCTCTGCTTAGTGGGCAGATAAAATATTTATCTTGAAAGTCCTAGGGGATTCTGGGGTATTAGGAAATACACGTAACTTAAGGTCCTTTTTGGTTCCTAGGAAGGTGCTGGTATTTACTCTATCAGAAAACTTCGGGCGTTGATCAGTGCTAACACTGAGTATTAAATGGCTATATCTAACCTCAAGAAGGCAAGCTTACAGTACAGCTTTTGATAAAGAGGGAAAACGGTATCTTTGAAATGACGTAAATGCTATTTAACCCCTAGATAGGGGATTGTTTTCTGAGAGTGCGAGGAATATGACACGACCTGATGAATAACCAATTGCTACCTTGCCTGCAGATATACCGAATGAAAAAGGATTGGATAGTCGATACTCTGGAGGCAACTACAACAGGATTGATCTATTAAAGGTTATCCAGGAGAAGTCGTTACTTAAGCTAAATCTATATATTTCTGGCAAGGTAAAGCCACTAGCGTCGGGCACTATAGGCTCAGTCGACCCTAGATTTAAGGTGCTAAATATTGTAAAAAGATAGGTGGGCGTGCTTTTATTAAATTAGAGGAAATGACGAGAGTCAATACTAAGGGTAGACACGCATTAGCCGGTGGCCGCATCCCAGATCCTGATAGTCTTATCATTCGACGCTAATGCGAGTCGGCTTCTATCTAGCGACTAGGCAATCGAGTTAACCTAGTTACTATGCCCCTCGAGGGTAGACGCGCACTAGCCGGTGGCCGGATCCTAGATCCTAATAGTTGTATTAGTCGACTCTGATACGAGTCGGCTTCTATCTAGCGACTAGGCAATCGAGTTAACCTAGTTACTATGCCCCTCGAGGGTAGACGCGCACTAGCCGGTGGCCGGATCCTAGATCCTAATAGTTGTATTAGTCGACGCTGATACAAGTCGACTTCTATCTACCGACTAGGCAATTGACCTGACCTCGTTACTATACCCCTTAAGTGTTTAAAGATATAAACTCTAGCTTTTATCCACTACTAGGCTGTTTAAAATCTAACCTAGTTTCTCGTTCTGATAAGACGTCCTCGTAGTACTTAGAGTTAGGCTAAAGACGAGTCCTGAACAGTATACTTAAAGGGGGCTGTTTTCGATCGTACGTCTGTAGTATCGAATAAATCGGGACGTATCTGTTACGCGTTGCCGACTGGTCACTGTGAGTTAGAATGTCCACGGGTTATACTTGCCTGATTCCAACTGCGGGTTCCAAGAGTATCTCGCAACCGTACCGATGCTATGCAAAGCCTTACGTCGGGTTCGGGTCCTGTTGAGTATCTTGCAGAACGTGCCAGAAGTGCGCGCCAAGTAAGTCAATCACTAAGTGTTGCCACTAGGTGAATCCCCTACTTGTAGGTTGGGTTGTCTTAAAGGTGAACTGTGAAGTGCAAAGTACTGAAGGTAGTAACCAAGTAACAATGTGAGATTGATCGCGAAGAACTAAATACATGGTGCTGAATGAGTGTCCTTATATTTCCAGTCCATCCGATCCCCAGCTATGACGGGTCATAGCCTTAGCTATGCTCGGGTCAGACCCTCGAGTATGATCCGATCATATAACGTGATACTTCCCTCATACCCTGGGATATGATGGGTCACGTGATCGTTGGGCTTCCTGATAACGTAACAATTGTGCCTTGTAACGTTATCCAATCCCAATCCTTGCTGACTGATCCAAGTTGATTGGATGTCAGTGTTTCCTTCCCCCGCATTAGCGCTGTTGCGTGAGAGTCTCGTAACAGTATCTTAAACTCGGCCTAGCAGGTACTGTAACACTCCTTTTTTCTATAAAGTATCCGGTTAAAATTAAGAGACTTTCGGAATTTAAATAAACACTTATATAGAGTAAGCCCTCTAGCTTTAGTATAGCGGTTATTCCTTCTGGTATATATCCCAAAATACTGAGGCTTTCGAGCTAATAAAGATATTTCTGCTGTAGAAACCTTTCTATACAGCCTCTATTATTAAGGGTATAATACTCGTCTTTACTACACTAACCTTCTAGGAGGTAGTTAACCTAATATATATAGGGTCGGGTTAATGGCACTACATGAACGTTACTCGCACTACAAACTAAACCACTTTCGGACGACCGCCAATCCACCCGCAAAAGGTACTTGCTACCTTTGCATAAACTCTGCCAATCCCTTATGTATACATACTGCTATGCATAAGCGTCTCCTGCGGTTACTTTAGAATGTCACCTTGACCTTAACCGTGTGGTTTTTGCAACCCGCGGTAATAAGGTTATTAGTGTTGCTATAACAAATAGTGCTGCATAGTAACACCCCTTCTACCCCAAACCCCTTAGCTTATAAACTCGGATTTCCCTATTTCCCTCCATCTTTTCTCCTTCTATCTAAATCGCTCAAATCCGTAGAGTTTATGAAGTAGGTACGATTTCCTAATTAGGAAGCTGAAATACTAAGGAACAGGTCGATTTCACTGGCTCTTTCGCCCTCCCTTTATACCCTTCACGCCCTTTACACCCTTTATACCCTTTGCAGCGCCCTTCGCCCTATTTACACGCCTAATATAATCCGTTTTATTCCTTACAATCTCGAATCCAGAGGGATCCCGCTTCTTGGACCGGGATAACTGCGTTGACCGGCGGGTTACTGCTTTATGACAGGTATTGGCGATTTTCTGGCGGGCAGCGGCAATAGCGGCCTCTTTCGCTGCTACTACCTTAGGATCCTTTCGAGCGTGATTAGCTGCTCTAGCAGGCCGACCACTTACTTTGATATTCGCAGGGTTATTGATCCGAAGCACTTGCTTCAAGTAAAGTGGCTAGTAATCATCTTTAGTCGATGTTAGCAACTACTACTGCTGATAGAACTGCGACCTTATAAGAGGCTTATTGCCTTTTAGGGCTACTAAAATCTCGTGAATACAGGGTAATCCGAGCGCCTACCGATAGTAGTAGGTGCAATCCACTACTATTAATTTATTCGCCTAGTATATAACTAGCTGCCGAGCAACGAGCTGTAATATATACAGGGCTACTTAACCTAATACTAACCGGAATAAGGGAATAAGGAGGTTATTAGGGAGCTTTTGATAGTCTTCCGCGAGCGATTAGTTGATTTTAATATAGCGCTCCTTAGCTGCGGTTCGAACCGTATATATAACACTTAATAAATCACTAACTGAGGTTTTGGTGAATTTTTTGAGATATGTATAGGCCCCCTCGACCCGGGAGGATAAGGTTTCTTCGAAGTGGAGCTTTTGGTTAGTGTAGTAACGGAGAAATCGCTGCTTTATACTATCCTTTATCTACTAATTAGTGATGTATTGAATTGCTTCTGCAAAAACCTTGTGTTTGAATTCCTTTTTAAAGCTCTTTTAACAAGCCTCTATCTTATATACTGTAGGTATAAAGATAACTTAATTAAAAAGCTCTTTCGCGGATTACTAACGCGTATTTGTTTCTAGTTAAACGTCGCCCTCTATCTTAAGATAGACTAGTATATACTACTAGATTATTAGCTGTAATCGCTTCTTAATATTTATCTAAATATACTATATATATAGTAAAGCTCTTGTATCGGGTATAATAGTATTAAGGGTAGCTAATAAGCTTTCCGTATTATCGGAGAATATAGTGGTAGGAAGGGGGATCGAACAGGAATATAGGAAATTATATAGCTTCTCTAATACCTAGCGGTAAGAGCCCTCCTTTTTATTAGAAACAAAAGCAACAGTAATATAGAAAGTGCCTCTATTCGCTGATCTTCCGACGATATTAACTATAGGTATCCGAAAGCGATTAGTCTTATAGGTAATATTAATCTATAGTAGAGAAGGGTATCAAGCTAGTAGGTTAAGGCCGGATTAAGAGACGTAGATAACACTCCGAATACGCTATTGACTGCCCGCCTCTGTATCCTAATCGAGTTCCTAACTATCTAGGCCTAAAAGAAGAGCTGCTATAGGTGAGTAGCCCTTAAGTAACTCCCTCCTCGCACGATAACAAAGGTTGCGGATATTTCTTCTGTTAAGGCAAATTAGAGCGCGGTAAGGGTTAATTAGGTCGGCACTAGATTTGCAACTAGCTCCTTCGTCGAGGGCTTTCGCCTTACGTAAAATATCGAGTATTTCTAGGTTAGTACGACCCTCTATAAATAGGCGAACTACCCGGTCTCTAAGACCTTTAAGCTAATAGCGGCGGTATATTAGATACGTAGATAGTTCAGAGGCTATATAGCTACTATAAGAGCCCTCCCTGACCTTAAGGAGCTAGCCGCCCTACACTTTAGATAGATATACAGCGAAGTAGCAGCTGCAGCGGCGAGAGGTAAAAGATCGCCTGCTAGATAGAGGTTTATCGTGCTTTACGGGTAGGCCGCTGCGATCGTAATATAGGTAGGCCGATTAGTCGTTCGAATTCTTTACAGTAATAGCGTATCCCTGTAGGGCGGCGTATCGATTGAGGAGAGCGCGGGCTTCCTGACTAGTAGGTACCGGGATTAGCTAGTTAGTCGGGGGCGGTAGGAGGCCACTAGGTAGTAGAAGGGTTAAGGCGATTGGAAGGAGGGTAGGGTCGGGCAGAAGAAGGGCTATATTAAGCACGGATTTGAGCGATTTGGATAGCTTCGAGGGCCTGAGGAGGAGGATATTAGTAAGGATTCGGCTGCTTCAGGGGCCTCTAGGGGCCCCTGAAGATATAGCTGCTCTAGAAAGCAGTAAACTATAGCTGTTGCCGAATAAATAGTGATGGTATACGGAATGTAGCGATTTAGGAATGTTGGAATGTTAGAATGTTGTAGAATTATACTCCGTACGGCGGTTGTTATGGCAACACTAACGAAATCACGCGGTTAAGGTCGAGGTGATATTCTAAAGTAACCGCAGGAGACGCTTACGCATAGTAGTATGTATATATAAGGGCTTGGCAGAGTTTATGCAAAGGTAGCAAGTACCTTTTGCGGGTGGAGTGGCGGTCGTCCGAAAGTGGTTTAGTTTGTAGTGCGAGTAACGTTCATGTAGTGCCATTAACCCGACCCTATATATACGCGTATTTTATAGCTAATAGAGGATTCGAACGTAGGTGTGTGACTTCCTCGGTCGGAATTCTAGCAAACCTTATATTAAGGATATTATGCTAAAGTGTCTTGAATATAGTTTGTAGAGATCGTAAGAAAATTGTAAGATATTTCGCTTCTTAGTCCTCCGGAAATATCTCGATTCGCGCCTTTTCTAGCAGAAACTCCTTTACAGATTAATAGACGAAAACAATAACGTCCTTACGCTAAGTAAGGAACGAGCTACAAATTGCGATAATCTCCAGTAAAGCTTTATCGTTATCGGAGAGATCATTAGGTATTTCAACTAGGGCAGTTAATTCGTTAAGAGTAATAGGCCGATACGCAATTGATATAACAGCCAGTATTCGCTTATAGAGCTCAGTATCTTCCGACTTTCTAAACTGATCAATCATTCGACTGTATAAAGTATCTAGTCCAGACAGGAACTCCTTAAGCTTCTTTAGGATATACCTCCGTGATACTTCCGGTCTAGCAAGAGCTTCACAAACGAGGGCTACCCAGAGGAAAGTGCCTTATGAGTGTGACAATAAATAACCGTAAACATCATCGCGGAGTCATTATACTTTTTAACTTCTGCCAATTAATTAACCTTATACCGAATGAACTGTAGCACAGCGTTAGATACGGATATCTCGTTTAACTCTAACAAGATAGGCGCTATCTGAGTTGTAGTATTCAGACGCTCTTCGATACTAGGCTAGTTGCGGCTCGAGACAATCTACTTTACGTATAAGTAGGTGGATAATTCCTGGACAACTAAGCCCAGAAGGAGAGGGAGGTTTGTTGTTGTTATGATATACCCTAGCATGAGGTTATCCCTAAGTTTTAGTGCCTTAGGCTTCCCGGACCTAATAAGCCGGCAGGCTTTCTGTAGAGGTTCGCTAGGGCTTCGTTATTAGTACGTGTACGAACTCCTGCAGGGAACACCCTTAACAGAGGTTATATAAGCCTTGTGTTTCACCCCGCTCCTATTTCTCTACTAAGGATATATCTCCTTCCTGTTTAAGCGATAGGACTATATATAAATTAACCTATATTAAAGAGGTTTTACAATCCTTAAGAAACAGATTTTAGCTATCTTACACAATTAACTTAGTCCCTCTCTCCTACCTAATTGATAGGCCTCTATCCTAACTTATAGAGTATATCCTTATAATTTCTGTTTCTTCTTCTTCGATTACCTAGGAGAAATAGCACTAAGGACCCGTTCTACTCCCTCTACCGAAGGGGCACCGAACCCTCCCTGTATCGTAGAAGAAATTCTAATTACAATCGACTAGGGTTTAACCTTAACCGATCTTAATACTAACCTTATAGCTACTTAAGCTACTATAGAAAAGCTATAGAGGCTTAAAGAGTTATAAGACTAAGCCGAAACGCTTAGATTATAGCTTATAGGACAAAACCTAGACGAAACTCTATTAAACCTATACTAGGACCCCTACGAATTATTAGGAAAGGGTTAGGATATTAAGCTTAAAAATATTCTTATATTTACTCTTAACTTTTTATTATAATAATAAGAAGAATAGCTCCTAGACCTTTAATAGTAATTCGAAGGAGATTTAAGGCGCTATTATAATAGTTAGACTTAAATCCTTAGAGTATTAAGTTATATAGATATAACCTATTAGTAGAGATAGTACTAATATATTAACAAAAAGGTACTAATTATTAATTAAAACCTTAAAGAAGATTAGCCCTACTTTAAGGATTAGACCTTAACCCTTATTAAGAATATAATTAGTCTTTAATTTAAAGTAATAAGCTAGCTTAAAAGAGCCTACTAGCTAAAAGATAAGGACTTATAAGAGTTTTATACCTATCTAGATACCTTAGAATATTACTTCTTAAGGGTAGCTAAGAAAGAGAGAGCTCTTTCCTTCTTTACAAAACTTCTATATAATCTTTAAAATAATATCTACTACTATATTATAAAACTCTTAGGGACCTATAAGAAGATAATTAATATTATATATTACTTCTAGGACTTATAATAATTAGAGACGAATTAAAAGCGAAAGTATATATAGACTATAGATAAACCCTTACGAAAGAGGAATTTAATTAAGAGAACTTAAGATAATAAAAGATCTTAAAAGCCTTAAGCTAATAAGAATATATTAATAAAGAACTACTTAAACCTTATTAAAAAGGATAGGAAATATAACTAATACTTTAATTATAAGAGCTAAAAGTATTGATTTAATAAATACCCTAATCCGCTAAAGGATAAATCTACTACTACTATATAATCTACTATATAAGGAAATAATAGCGAGATAGATTAAATCCTATAGATTTATCTCTCCCTATAATAGGAATCTAAACTTAGTTCTTGTCGGATTTACGCTGTGTGCATAAACCCTGAGGCGTGTGCTTGTAGGCGCACACAGGTCGATCGAATGCCACGATTATGGAAGAGAGACGAAAGTGCAATAGAGGTGGGTCGGCAGCGAACAGGTTGAACAGTGGAAGGTCAACACAGTTTAATCAGAATTGCCTTGAGCTCTATTCGTGATTGGAAATGGTGTCAAACTTATTCAATTAACTAGGGAAACAGACAGTATTTATAACTTTGGGTACATAGCAGAATGTCACAGGAAAAGAGTCATGAAAGTCCGAAATAACATGGGGGCATACGAGAGTGTTAGGAAACTCGTTGCTTTTTCCATTTGATGCAGTAGTTGATAATTAGCATCGTATATCATGAAGCGGTGTATATAGATGCAGATTTATGCATCCGATTGCATTAGCGCGCGTATGCATGCACACGCTCGCTTATTGCGGGGATACGCACACACACACATGTTGACAATTACTACTCTTAATAAAGAGGAAACTATATAAATCCTTAATAATATCGATATATAATTAGATTAGATATAGTAAGATCTAAGGGGTAAAAGCACTACTACTACTAAATTAAACCCTACTATATCCTTATAACCTTCTAAAACCTTATATTTGCCTTACTTTTAACTTATTTCTAATCAAAACGATACTATTTTAAGTAATTATAACGAAATCCTTAGAGATTAACTAATAACTCCTCTACTTAATCTAAATTTAGATAAATCTTCTAATAATTCAGACTAATCTAGCTAATTAGACTAAATATAGCTATTTATACTAATTAATAATACTAACTTCGATAGCTCTAACTATAAACCCTTCTCTATATTAAAGCGACTGTAATCTGATTTAGATACTAGCTAAGGCGTAGATAAGGTTAAAAACCCTTAAATTAACCTTACTTTACTTATATAGGCCTTCCTACTAGATTAAAGTAAGTAACTAAAGGTACTAATTTTATTAATTCCCCTATTACCCTTTAGCTATTATTAACTAGTTAGCTACCCTTTCGAAAGTTAATTTCGTTAAGCTATATAGATCGAATTTAATAAGCTTCTAGATATATATATATATATATTTAAACTAATTAATATAAACCTTATTATATAAGTATATTAGATAAATTATAAAGATATTAATTAATTAGATTACCCTTACTACTAATTAATCTTAATAAGATAGGTATTTACTTATAAATCAGATAAATTAGGTTACCTTATATAATTTAAAGTACGCTTATATATATAAGGTAATACCTAAATCCTTAATAATTAAGATCCTTATACTAGTACCCTTATTATTAGAACCTTTTATACGCTTATCGCGATTATTATATAATATAACCTCGAAACCTTTTAGATAGATATAGTTAATATATTCTTAAATAGCTTACTAAAAGAGGAAGTCTACTACTAATACCTACCTAGCTTAGGCTATAAGAAATCAATAATTATTTACCTATATAAAGTAGTATATAGTCTATAAATCGCTAGTAAGAGATAAGAAGATAATATTAAAGAGATACTTCTCTTACTTAGATTTTAATTATACCCTAATAAACCTACCCTTTATATTAATAATCGTATAGTTATTATAGTATTCGTTAATAATTTCCTTACTACCTATTATCGAAGTAAGAGTATATACACTTAATAAATTAAAGACCTTCTCTTATAATAATTTAAAATAAAAGACTATAGCGAATTAACCTAATTTATTAGTATTTAAATTATACAAAGCTAATTAAAACAAAAGACCTAGCTTAATTAAGTAATATATATTAAAAAAATAGTGTCGGATTTACGGGGTCAGCATAAATCCTTCGGCGTGCACAAGCAAGCGAGTGTGCACGGTTGGTCAAATCAGTATACGATTGGCGAAGAATCGTATAGGTCAGGTCGTCGTACGATTCGGCTCAGAATCGGAAGTTAACTTATAATAGAAGAATGCTCCAACTTCATCACAATCATTAAACTTGATTCAACTAGCTATGGAAAACAGGCAATATTTATAACTTCATGAAATCAAGGCAATACGTCAGACTAGAATCTCATAGAAATCAGAAGAAATAGAGTGTTGAAGCTCTTTCGTCATGTGTGTAAGTTGTTGATGTCAATCGTTGAAGATCGTCGTCACGTGGACGTTCCGTCGCATTCTGTCAAGTTCGATAGCTCTTATGGGCTTATGCACCCACTCATGTCGACAAATAGCTACTAGATTTAACCTACTAAATAGTAAACCTATTAAAATACTACTATTAATTACCTAAAGGCTTAATCTAATACTATTAGGACTAATTAATCTAAAGATTATTAAGCTTTATTAATAAGAATATAGATTAACCTTATTCCTTACTATTTAGACCTAGCCGGACACTATATTTACTAACTAACTACTAGCGAAATTACTTATTTACTATAATAAATAGCACTTAAAAGCTATTAATTATCTAATTTCCTACCTATATTAGACGAAATACCTTTCTCTCTATTTTAATAGCGAAATAAGAGCTTCTATCTTTACTATTACCTTAGATATAAGCTTTACTAATAATCCTAATTAAAAGAGCTCCAAAGGATTTATCTTTTACCTATTTAGAGGCCTAGTTAAGTGGAAATTACGTAAGTAAAAGACTATTACTGTGAAAGGCTGAAGCAAGACTTGATTCAATCTAACTAGGCCAACATGCTGCTTACAAAAAGCTTGGAGAAGAGAAGGAGTGGATCAAGCGGAACAACAATAGAAGTAAGCAGACAGGGCGGTGGCAGAACGGAACGTGCGGGGAAGGCTATGTGGCAGGGCCACATAGTAAGAAGCGGGTCTAACCCGTGACATTACCCCCTCCTAGGTCAGAAGGGTGATCTGAGTCGTAACCGTCTGAATTCCAAAACGGCGACGAATCGGGGTCGTTTCGGGACTGGTCCGTTGCTGAATCTAAACTGAGGGATTTAGACCGTTTATTCGCGGCAAGTCGAAAAGGACACGCAGATATCCAGTGACTACATGCACCGCAGTAGTAGCAAAGCCCGTGCTTCGCGCGCTCGGCGATATTAGCGGGGTTATTAAAGCCTAGTGGGAGTGGCGGTTTTGATAGGCGCACGCGGTTTAATTTCACTCGAACTGGTGATGATTGGGCGGCGTTTATACGAACTGGGTCAAGGTCCATTAGGTCTAGCTGGCTTTGGCGAGTCTGAGTCTGGCGAGTTTGGTTCTGGCTAGTCTGGTTCTGGCTAGTCTGGTTCTGGCTAGTCTGGTTCTGGCGTTGGGTGACCGGGCGCTGCTGGCGGCGGTCATGACGTTGGAGTAGTTCTATATAATCATCGTATTCGAGATCGAATAGAGTGTCATACGACTGCTCAAGAATCTGGCGTAACGCGGGGCGTAGTCCGCGGTGTAGCGTAATCGTACGAAGTAGATCCTGCTGGTGAACCTTAGCTTCGTGCGATAGACGTTCGAATCGGGCGAGGTAGGCAACTAGGCTTTCGTCGTCTTTCTGGCGGATATTGGCGAATCGGAGAACTGCATCTTGTTTCTCACGAGGATTATGACAAAGACGTTCGAAATACTGGAAGACTGCTTCGGGTGTCGGGTTGGTTTCGCGAAGATGTAAGACTGAGGCTTGCTGGGGTGGCTCAAGGCGATCGTATACGTAGTCGAATGCTTGTTGACCGGCTAAGCCGTCCGACCGTAGCTTTGCTTGAACAGCTGGAAGCCACGTCTTTAGACTAAATGGTCGGCCGTCGAATCTAGGCGGGTCTGGTAGTCTGAAATGCGAGCGAGTAGGCGCGAGGGTCTCTAGCTGGCGTTGCTGGTCGACGAGTTGTTGCTGGAGTTGCTGAATTAAAGCAAAAAGGGGCTGGTTCTGGTCCATTTCGGCGGGGAATCGGGGGTCTGGCTAGGGGAAAACGAAATTCTGGCTGGCTGGCTAGTACGACTCGATCACGAGAAGGAAGCTTTTTGTATGTGAAAGGCTGAAGCAAGACTTGATTCAATCTAACTAGGCCAACATGCTGCTTACAAAAAGCTTGGAGAAGAGAAGGAGTGGATCAAGCGGAACAACAATAGAAGTAAGCAGACAGGGCGGTGGCAGAACGGAACGTGCGGGGAAGGCTATGTGGCAGGGGCCACATAGTAAGAAGCGGGTCTAACCCGTGACAATTACTATATTAATAATAGAAGCCGAATTACTTACGATTAGCTACGTAGCTAAGTAGCTATACTAGATTAAGCGCCTATTCTCCTTTATCTAATTTAACCCTAACTAGTTAAATACAATTTAATATAATAATAAGTAAACTATTGATCTACTTATGTCACGGGTTAGACCCGCTTCTTACTATGTGGCCCTGCCACATAGCCTTCCCCGCACGTTCCGTTCTGCCACCGCCCTGTCTGCTTACTTCTATTGTTGTTCCGCTTGATCCACTCCTTCTCTTCTCCAAGCTTTTTGTAAACAGCATGTTGGCCTAGTTAGATTGAATCTAAGTCTTGCTTCAGCCTTTCACATACAAAAAGCTTCCTTCTCGTGATCGAGTCGTACTAGCCAGCCAGCCAGAATTTCGTTTTCCCCTAGCCAGACCCCCGATTCCCCGCCGAAATGGACCAGAACCAGCCCCTTTTTTGCTTTAATTCAGCAACTCCAGCAACAACTCGTCGACCAGCAACGCCAGCTAGAGACCCTCGCGCCTACTCGCTCGCATTTCAGACTACCAGACCCGCCTAGATTCGACGGCCGACCATTTAGTCTAAAGACGTGGCTTCCAGCTATTCAAGCAAAGCTACGGTCGGACGGCTTAGCCGGTCAACAAGCATTCGACTACGTATACGATCGCCTTGAGCCACCCCAGCAAGCCTCAGTCTTACATCTTCGCGAAACCAACCCGACACCCGAAGCAGTCTTCCAGTATTTCGAACGTCTTTGTCATAATCCTCGTGAGAAACAAGATGCAGTTCTCCGATTCGCCAATATCCGCCAGAAAGACGACGAAAGCCTAGTTGCCTACCTCGCCCGATTCGAACGTCTATCGCACGAAGCCAAGGTTCACCAGCAGGATCTACTTCGTACGATTACGCTACACCGCGGACTACGCCCCGCGTTACGCCAGATTCTTGAGCAGTCGTATGACACTCTATTCGATCTCGAATACGATGATTATATAGAACTACTCCAACGTCATGACCGCCGCCAGCAGCGCCCGGTCACCCAACGCCAGAACCAGACTAGCCAGAACCAGACTAGCCAGAACCAGACTAGCCAGAACCAAACTCGCCAGACTCAGACTCGCCAAAGCCAGCTAGACCTAATGGACCTTGACCCAGTTCGTATAAACGCCGCCCAATCATCACCAGTTCGAGTGAAATCAAACCGCGTGCGCCTATCAAAACCGCCACTCCCACTAGGCTTTAATAACCCCGCTAATATCGCCGAGCGCGCGAAGCACGGGCTTTGCTACTACTGCGGTGCATGTAGTCACTGGATATCTGCGTGTCCTTTTCGACTTGCCGCGAATAAACGGTCTAAATCCCTCAGTTTAGATTCAGCAACGGACCAGTCCCGAAACGACCCCGATTCGTCGCCGTTTTGGAATTCAGACGGTTACGACTCAGATCACCCTTCTGACCTAGGAGGGGGGTAATGTCACGGGTTAGACCCGCTTCTTACTATGTGGCCCTGCCACATAGCCTTCCCCGCACGTTCCGTTCTGCCACCGCCCTGTCTGCTTACTTCTATTGTTGTTCCGCTTGATCCACTCCTTCTCTTCTCCAAGCTTTTTGTAAACAGCATGTTGGCCTAGTTAGATTGAATCTAAGTCTTGCTTCAGCCTTTCACAACTTATATAAGAGAAATCCTCCTTCTAAACTAAGCTTCGTTACGTAGATATTTATTAGCTTTAGATTTAATAGGAAGTTTAAGCGAAACAGCTATGAGTTAAATAGATTAAATTAGCTAAAATACTAGCTAATAGACTTACTAAGCGCTTTCCTGCCGAAAAATATACTGTTTTCGTTTAATAGCTAGGTATAGAAATCCTCCCTTTTCGCTAGAAGGATCCCTTTATCCCTATACACTGCTTTATAATATACGATACTAATTATTAACTACTATATTAAATAGAAAAAGCAGTAACTTTCCTAATACTTTCGTATACCCCTATATTATTTCGGATTTTTATTAGTCTTTTCCTGTGATATTCTGCTATATACCTAAAGTTATAAATACTACCTGTTTCCCTAGTTAAATTGAATAAGTTTAATACTATTTTCACTTACGAATAGAGCTTAAGGTAATTCTAATTAAACTATATTGACCCTCTACTATTTAACCTGTTCGCTGCCGACCTATCTCTATTGCACTTTCGTCTCTTTTCTATAATCGTGGTATTCGATCGACCTATATACGCCTATAAGCACACTACACTAGGGTTTATATATACAGCGTAAATCCGATAAGATAGCTAAGAGATAGGTAAAGGAAGGGAAACGTGATTAGTAGAGTATCTAGTAGTAGATATTTTATCCTATTTAATTAAATAAATACCTAATTTTATATTTAATCGGTATATTAGTATACTATCTTTCTCCTCTAGCGTATAATCTCTACTATTTAGATAGATTCTAGCGCTTATAGCTTATTCTGTAGAAATTAGGTTATTATAGAATTTAGGGTAATATATAATATACTTTAAGAGAAAACTAGTTCTATTAGGAGATTATATTAGCTTTAAGATAAGCTCTCTATATCCGAGGATAATAATCTTAGTATTTCTTACTATAACAGAGGAAACAACTAGCCTATAGTTTAATAGTAGATCTCTATTGTTTGTAATATAGATAGATACTCTAGTATTATAACACTAGGTATTATTCTTCTTAGCTAGGATCTAAATTATACTTATAGCTTTCTTATTATTAGCTCGGAAGAGGTCTTTAGCTTACTATTTCGGGATATAAGTAGAGAAAATATCCCTAGTTATTGTTTCTTTATCTAGTAGAGCTTACTCTAGCTTACGCTTATATATATTCTTCTAGTTACCTAATCTAACTAGCTTTTAATATCTTTTAACTATATAATCTATAATAGGGTAAAGGATATATAAGGTTGTATTGTCTCCTAACATAGAACTAAATATATAGTATATTACCGAGAGTAGGATCACGTGCGCAGGAGTAGTATATCACGTATATAGAAGTAGTATATGTCGACATGAATGGGTGCATAAGCCCCCAAGAGAGTGGGTGCATAAGTCCATGCTATCGAACTTGACAGAATGCGACGGAACGTCCACGTGACAACGATCTTCAACGATTGACATCGACAGATTGCACACATGACGAAAGAGCTTCAACACTCTACATTTCTCCTGATTTCCATGAGATTCTAGTCTGACGTATTGCCTCGATTTCATGAAGTTATAAATACTGCCTGTTTTCCATAGCTAGTTGAATCAAGTTTAATGATTGTGATGAAGTTGGAGCATTCTTCTATCATAAGTTAACTTCCGATTCTGAGCCGAATCGTACGACGACCTGACCTATACGATTCTTCGCCAATCGTATACTGATTTGACCAACCGTGCACACTCGCTTGCTTGTGCACGACAGAAGGATTTATGCTGACCCTGTAAATCCGACAGTATATTACGTACACAGAAGTAGCAGAAAGGAGGAGACCGCTTACTACTATCCGGCCTTAGCTAAGTAGAAACCTTAGGAAAAAGGTTCCGGGGTCCCGGGATCTTATCCTCCCCTACTAAACTTGATTTCGCCCCGAGATTGTATATCCGTATAAAGGAGCGCGTAGCCGGTAGTATCTATCTATAAATAGAAACAAAGTAACTAGATATATAAAAGAAAAGGAGGCAAAGCCTAAAACTTATAGCTCTCTATAAAAGAATAGCAGAAATTAAAGGACTTCTAAATATAGAAGGGGCCGGGCGTAGTTAGCTATAGCTATAACTTTAGGTAGGTATAACTAATATATAAAGGAAGTAGCCGAATTTAGTAAACAAAGAATTAATAAAAGAATTAATATAATATAAATAGACACGTTTCCTCTCTCTTAAGTAATTTCTTCCTACTTCACTATCCCTCGAAACTATAACTTCTTACTCTCTCTTATATCTGTAAGATCCTACTCCTAAAATAGGTAAGAAAGCTCTAAGATCTTAATAAAGCTTCTAAACTAACACGTATAATAGTAACTACTCGCTCTTAAACTAGAAGTCCTAAGAAGGGACTCTTATAAACTAATTCCTTACTCCTAAGCGTCTTTCTGTCTATTAAAGTAAGCCCTTATACTTATCCCTCCTTAACCCTTAACACTATAATAGCTTGTCCGGTTCCTTTTGCCCTTAGCCTTAACAGAAACTCTAAACGTTAAGTTATTACTAGAAAGCGTAATAGTACTACTACTACTACTTATACTTAAAAGCGTAAGGCTATTAAAGTAGTAGGTAGTAATAGAAATAATAGTAGTAGTACTATAAAGGTAGCTAAAGCTATAACTTAAACTAACGCCCTAAAGATAGTAGGTAATAGTAGTACAAAAACGATATGTGCTAAGACGGCTGATTCTGGCCCTGTTGGGGCTACTTCGGATTCCAAGAATATCTCTTGATCGTACCATTGCTAGACAAAGCCTTACTGCGGGTTTGGGTCCTGTTGAGTATCTTGCAGAACGTGCCAGAGTGCGCGCCAAATAAGTCAGTCACTAAGTATTGGTACTTAAGTGGGCTCCTCTTCTTGTAGGTTGGATTGTCTTAAAGGTGAACTACGAAGTGCATATTTGTGTCCTCGATTATCCGCCATGTGTCAATCCCATCCATTATTTGAACCTCCCTCATACGTCTCCGCCCTATATAAGGGAATCCTTAGCACTCCCACGGACCATATTGGCGCGCTCGAAGAGGAAGCGACCTGCAGTCAATTGTGCCAGTTAGTGACTAGTTATTAACCTGTCAGAAATCTGACGCTAAAAGGTGCTAACGCTGAAAGGCGCTATATCATTCATCTGCCGGATATACTCGCTCCATCAATAGTTCTACCCATCCCGAGGCTTTCCTTCAAACCATGGTTAGAACTTTGGCCAGCATTAACGCCAGGATTATTGAACTAATATTCAACGGTCATATTTTGCCCTTACAAGTCGGTTCAAGAATCATAGTAGTGTATTCTTAGAGGAACAGCGATGCGGCGGGCTACCGTTATGCCATAGAGGTGGCCCAGTGGAGGTGTCCCAATAAGATGTCGTTTGTGGAGGGTTGGTAATCCGGACACGCTTGATGCGCGCTAGATGCAAGGGCTGGCGAGTGAAGGGAGAGAGAAGTTCTCTTCGGCCCTTCAATACGAACAAGCCTGGACTGATTGGTGTCTAAGCAGGAATTGAAAAAATGGATAGCATTGGCAAAGAGGCCATGAGGCGAGGTCCATGCCACTCGTCTCGCCACCGTTGTACTGGCACCTCTTGGCGTCGTCCAAGTCGAAGCACAGCTGCCATTTGTATTCGATCTGTTGTCTTATCCATTGACCTTCAAATACAATAGTAAATCTTTGCTTTACTGGAGTACTGGACTCTTCGCTGGCCAATAACTGAAATAGTAACTGTGCGAATGGAATAAATTTTCCTGATTTTCTAGACGAATGTTAGAGTATCAGGCAGTATTAAGACAGATCCGATGCAAAATAGCCGAGGATCTGAGGGAGTAGTTCACAATACCTTAGTGTTCTCATTGCATTCCTTAGTCCGCACCATGCAGTCAGGGAGACGCTTTACAGCAGATATTATAGCCTCATGCGTCAAAAGCTCTTTCATAATTCTGTAAAGCCGTCGTACCCTCGATTAGAAAACTGCACGTCCCTGAACCAAGTCAAGAAGATGACTTTCCCACTTGTAATCGCCATTCCGGTAATTTATACACCCCCCAGGTAGTACCCCTCTCTCCTTGATCCTGGAATTTGCC
Organism: Penicillium subrubescens; assembly: GCF_028828155.1. Taxonomy (NCBI): domain Eukaryota; kingdom Fungi; phylum Ascomycota; class Eurotiomycetes; order Eurotiales; family Aspergillaceae; genus Penicillium; species Penicillium subrubescens. The sequence goes on from NW_026643163.1 coordinate 300,348, forward strand.
AATGTAAATTGTTTCGCCTCGCCGGTGCGCTGACACTCGTTGAGGCCGATGTGTGAGATCTCTAAGATCTGATACACGGTGAGCACGAGGCCTGCTGACCCCCGTGGTGGAACTATCGCTATAGAAGCAAAGCCCAGACGACGTGTCATCGGATGTATCCTCCAGCCATCGCCATCCACTTTTGCTATCTTGCTCGTGGTGAAGGTGGGAATGGAAATGGTCATTTCCGCAAGGCTTAGTTAACTATGTGAATCTTGACCAATGATACGGGTGAGTATTTGAAAGTGTGATGGCGAGTCATTGGCTGCATTAGTGGTAACTTTCTGGGTGTACTGTAAGAGTACCCTTATTTGACTGAGGCTGAATGGGGAGTGGACACCGACAAGGGTTAGACGAACCTGTCCTGGCAGCATCCCATTCCGGTGGAACAAGCGGCATCAATGTGCTACATATTGAGTCAAGAGAGAACCAACCAAAATCCATGACACGGCGACTCTAGGCAAGATTAAGTGGCAAGTAGCAAGGTTCTTTCGTGCAGCGAAAATTACCTTGCTTCACATTGAATAACCTACCTCTTAACATTGACTTTGATGACATGATTCTTCCCAATAATGTTGAACCCGAATAGTCTATTGGGCAATGTTACAGGACTGAAATTTGTGCGTCAAATGCAATGGCGGACGACAGAGGAGTATTCTATTTAGGGGACATAAGCCCATAACCTCAAGAGTTTCATAAGTGCTAAACCTGCCTCTGGTGAGAAGACACAACTTGTCCGCAGCTGGTGGTTTATATGAGGGGAAAACCGGACCGAATACAGAAAGATTACACTATAGGTGTTGCCCGATTTGGACCAGCCGTGCCGGTCAGAGGGCAGCTCACCACACGATTCATGGCTGTGGTTGCCTCCCATTTGGCTCTTATGCCCAGCCAGACTGCAACTAAGCAGCGTAATATCACTTTGCTGTCTTAAATGATTGCCTGTGCCCTGCGACGCATCCTACCTAACATTTCAACTGTCAGAGGCGCGAAGCACAGTCATCGGCCCCATCACACCCCTGTGACGTGCGAATTGAATACTTGTGGGCGAAGATCGTGGTGGATACTAGACAAGGATAAGCAGTCAAGAAGCGGTAGAGATCAAACGCACCCAAGTGTGACATTATTTGAAGGACAATCTCTGGGGGTTTTTTTGTCCAACATAAATTCAGAAGCAAAAAGTAGACAGACAAACTTAGGCTGAATGGATAGTAAGCAGACCTCAAGATGATGACACACGGGCGAATTTGATGGCGACTGTGGAGAGCAAAGTACTCAAGGTAGTAACCAAGTAACAATGCGAGATTGATCGCGAAGAACTAAATACATGATGCTAAGTGAGTGTTTAAATATCCAGTCCTTCTTGGTGTTGGTGAATTGGTACTAGGCCGCTTCCTTGGCCTGTTGGATGAAAGTTCGTTCCCAGCCACTCCTTGGTGCGCAGGAATCCACCTAAGCTCTACTCGGACGCCATTGGCTGCATGTCACTTGATCAAGCCCAGACAGCCTTCCAGGTAGACCTGTCCTGACGACATACGTGGCTGACAGAGCGCCTTCAATGCCGCTTGGCTTTCCGCGAAATTGACGATGCCGTTTCTGGCCTGTTCTGTCCTAGCTATCCTAGACTTACTCATAATATCAACAAAAAGCTGGGTGCAACGCCAGTGGATGGCTTTCTAGGCAGCAACTCAATGTAAAGCCAAGGTGAGAGAAGCGAATTTTGAGTTAACTTGCATCCTTTTTTTTTCTTTCGTACAATTTATCGCACATACAAAGATACTTGCCAGTTAATCATCGATTTGCCCAGGACTGTCAACGTTAACGACTTTATCATAATTGGCACTCTGCCATTGAGGCTAGTGTATATCCCTAACCGGGATTGGACTTATGTGGTGGCCTTTATCACCCAAACAGCCTTGTTCTTTAAACTCATCTCATGGAAAACCAATCCTGCCTCTCATTTCATGTGTGTTACATCATTAAACAGCACAAATGAAGTCATTTGATCCCTCATTCCCAGTTTCTCTAATTTTCACTTCTTCCTCTGAATGCAGTTTGGTTCAAAAGCTCACCGGGAATTTTGTCCGAAACAAGACGTGAGCAAAGTTTCCTAACCTAAACAAAAGTCTGGCGAATCCAGATCCCATTTTCAATGGCAAGATCCACGAATTTGAAACCAAGCAAAGCATACTGCAAGAAATTAATGGCGGTCCTTCCAAATTGCGAGTCGCAATCAAAAATGATTGATCGAGGTAGGGCCTCGCCGTCACGAAAGGAGTTATAGTGACGTAGAAGTATGCCTCGACGAATGTGCGAACAAATATCAGAGCTTAGGCACACAGCTTCAAGAAAAGGAAGAATGGGATTCAAGGTTGGCATCAGAAAGCCTGACGAGACTAATAAAGTATCTACAATCCGGAGGGTCAATTAATCTAACTATCTGGGTGAGAGAAGACTCTCAATATGATTGATTCTAGTAACTCCTACTCCCCATTGAGAGACTACCAGAGTGTGTTATTGACAGAAGCTTCGGCATTCACTTCTATGAAGTAGGATCAAAGATCTTGTGAGGCAGCTCTGGACGATATGTTCTAGGCGTGGAAGAACGTGCGCATGACAGCCAATGTTAAACCAACTCAGTTCAATCAAGCTCGAAGATTGTCTATCCTTGTCCGACTTTATGAACAAAATACACCAAGTCAAGGCTGACCTCAGAACGGTCAAATACAATATGGCCGACGACATGTTCGCTGACGCTTTACTTCCCGGTCGCCCTCCATATTAACGTACATTTAAAGATAAGTATAATAGGGTTCGCTTAATATAGGTTACCTTTATGAGTGTCTATATTTGAGGAAGCCTAATAACTTTAACTGAATGAGAGGAGGGCCCGAGATAAGGCTAGGAAGGATGCAAACAGTAATGTGACTACTATTGGAAAATTAAGTTTCTCTAAGCTGGTTTTGGGAGCCTTCTTGACAGGCACTTCCTGTACAGCAGATACATGGCTAGCCGACACTGGAGCAAATATGTACATCGTCAGTGTCATCAAGTGGTTCAAGGACAATACTTTCATTTAATGAATTCAAATATCAACACCGCAGATGGATCTAATACCCTTGAAATTAAAGAGTGGAGGAACTGTTCAGCTCATTCTTAAGAGCCTCGATGAATTCCCAGTTAGAGTGCCTATGCTCCTCGAGCTCAGTGCAAGCTATTCTCAGGCGTCTTGTCTTGTTTATTCGGAAAGCAAAGGCCACAGGCGTCTATAACGGCAATCACATGACCTGGGTTAATAATTATGGACACCCTATCGGAAACGCCGTCATTGAAGAGGGTCTATATCGCCTGGACGCCAACAAGATTTCCTATACTCCCTAGTAAATCTGACACAGTCGAGTGCTGTTGCAGCCACAGTTGACTTCGATGACCCTCTGGGCTGCTTAATGTTGTCCACCTGCTCCTAATTTGGGCTCCATTGACCTGAAAAATAAATGTCTGTGGGAGAGAAATCCATCGTGAGATGGTGTCTTTGCCTTAAAATCTTTCCCTCCGGCCCCATGAGCCACGGCGGATAGACGTAGGGTCGGTGAGTGGATTGCATTTTTTTAGTAGGTGGTGATCGTATGGTCTTGGTCAAAAATATTGCTGCGGTCGATTAACAAGGAAGGTAAGTAAAGGCTGGTGGTTTTTACCTGGGTGAATGAAGATTGGGTCAGGAACCACTGTCTCAAACAAGCCGGGCCAGCGATAAGCCCCCGGTCTTGCATTCGATTGTTATATGCTTTTGCAGGAGGCTTCCAACTGTTAGCATCAAGTTTTTTTTTCATTATCACTATCGTAAGCATAGAACGGTGAGGGTAACACGCTGAAGGCATGGGTGTCGAGACAACACGTTTTTTTAAGCGTGCGGTCTGACCGAATGGGTGTAGTTCACCAGCAGCTTGAAGTCACATTCTTGCCCATATTGGGGCATCCCGCACGACATAGAAAGTTAACTTGATCCATAAGTTATCCGTACACCCATCCAAAATTGCGTCTATCCGCCTACCTACTTCAACCATGTGTTACGAGGCAGACTGTCAGCAAACTGTGGAGGATTAAGACAGCCAACCAAGCACCTTTAAACAGGAACATCTGCAGGAGTTGTGTGTATTCAGTCTTATCAAAAAAGATATATATCACATGGAAGGTGTGTGTAGAAGCAAGTGGGGACGGCTTGAAAATGGTTCTCACTCGTTTCATGATTTACCACAAATTGCTGACATGGCCCCGAGGAGAGGCAAATAAATTCTAATACTGATGGGCCACCAATGCCTTGATAGCCCTTTCTTGGACGATATCGTGGGTTCAGCTTGCGCTCCCACAATATCAGAGATAACCAGATAGTGATTCCTCTCCCGCCTTTCTCATCTTTTAAGGGGATGGATCCGGTAAATTGAAGTTGGTTGGACAGGCAGAAGTCCCCTTCTGAAAGATGTACCAAGTGCTACTCAGGCTGAGCCGTGAAATCCATGCCGCCTGGAGTGAAATCCGCCTGGTATTAATAAAAATGTTTGATGTTTGATTTAACTATAAGGTAATTCAAGAAACTCCATTGAAAATGAGAGCAAAGGACAGCCAGAAGTTGATTGTCCACCACATTGAAAGAAAAGCTTTCAGACCCTAGGTGATGTATGACAGGAGAATTTTTCTCGCGTTATGAGGAAGTCATCATTTCCCTCGGTCAGTTGAGGGTATTCCGTCGCTATCTGAGACAACAGATTGGGTAAGAAATTCTTGGTAAGTGTGGGAATCCAGTAGCTCACAGCCTCTCGCGCAAGAATAGAACAGATTTCTTCCAATTCTTTCTTCTTGACGGTTGTCCAATCATCAGTGAAACCACAGGTGCCCATGTAAAGACCCCTACTACTAGCCTGAGCCCGCGCAAAGAATATAGAGAGGTGACAAACCCCGGAGAAAAACCCTTGTTGTCCGAAGGTACCGGGATAATTTCCTATGCGCAAGAGAACTTCTGCCCACTCCTTTTCGGCATCTGTGAAACGCTCCTGTAGAAGCAAGACTCGTGCAGACGCGACAAGTAATCGTACGCGCATCCACCGGTCCACAATATCCAGATCTGAGACAGCTTCAAATTCTTGAAGTTCATTTTTCAAGTTCTCAATATCACCTAAAATTTGGTCATATTTGTGTTTGGAGATGTCTGTTGTCACTTGAGCATGTATGGCTTCGGCAATTTTGACATCAATCAGGGATATTTCCAAGCGTCTACGAGCTCTGGAAAATCGGCGATGTTCACAAAGAGAAATGGTCTTGATTTCCAGCTCAATCTTCGAACGTGCAAGCTCTGAACGGCCTTCTACACAGAGAAGATCAGCCAATCGGCAGATGATTTGGAAGCGATTGGGGTCGATCCCATTTTTTTCACTTTGAGAAAGGACAGGATAATAACCCATTAGGAGGACAGTGGCTTCCTCCAGATGGCCAATGGACTGATGGAGTTTAGAGACCGTGGACAACCTTTGAACAGCGATAGACAACTCCAAGGGCGAACTTTCCGTCGTCTGAATCGGCCATAAGTTATTTAAGACAACCATCTCTCGCATGGCTCGAGCAGAGTGTCCAAGTTGTATGAGATTTTCCAAATGAGACAGCAGTATCAAACGTTTGAGTGTGCGCATTCGCGCAGAGTCCACTTCAATGTATTGAGACCAATTTTGAAAGAAAGCAACCAACTTTTCGGAGAGAGAGAAATCCCCTTGTAATCGTGCAATCTGACTTCGCCGGAGAATAATGGAAACTTGTAAATGGCAGGGAATCTGATCGCCAAGAAGCTTGACGGCATTGTCGAGTAATTCCATATGGAGAAGTGAGGAGCCCAGTCGGGCTCTTGCAATGAGGACCTCAGCTAACTCGAGCTTTGTCGAATTTGACAGCGGTAGCTTATTTGGCTTGCGTACGTTGTACAACTGATCAACAATAGGAGTGAGAACCCTGCCATCTTTCCAGAAACTATCAAAATATTCCGTGTTAGCTAGGAGGTTTTTGATAGAACAAAGACTGACACGGTATAATCACCTTCGATCAAGAATAGGGTCGCGAGGAAAAACATGACACACAACTTTCAGGGCGAGAATCGACCAAGGGTGACAGTTTCCCGAGGTAAGAAGTAAGGGATCCATTTGGTGGGCCTGGGCTGTGATGCAATATGACTTTCCGGAACCAATCTCGTAATCTTCGAGACGGATCCACGAGAAGGAGAGTAATTCCCGTATCATCTCATCAAAGCACTTAGGCTCCGAAAGCCCACTGAGTAGGCCAGTAGATTCCACATCGAACGACGCGCGAATTGGAACTCCATATTCGTTCCAACGCCATTGAGGACAACCCAATCTTTCGAACAATAGTTGTGGTACCCCATACTTCCCAAAAGCAGCCAGAAAGTTCAACAATTGTAAAGCCGGAGCGGATGGAGGAGGAACATCTTCAGGAGGTGCGGTAGAGCACGGTGTCCCGAAGGGCTGTTCGATTCGCCTCCTCTTTGCACTGCGATCTGATCCAGGTGTGTTAACATCACGTTCCTCGGTCGCAACATCGTTCAAAAGGGCTATATCTTTCATCCCAGATATGTAAGAATTGCCGGTGAGAGTCGAAGAGCTTTCTGATACTAAAATTGTCGATCAAGGTTAGTTAGATCCATACGCCACAGAAGATCGTTTACCAGCAAATCGTAAATAGCAAACTCACATAAAAGTCTTGCCTCGATTTCCAGTGGTTCACAACGCAGCGAGTCTTTGTGCCGAATGGAATATATCAAGATGGATATTAAATTTTCCGAAGAAGTAGTTTTCAGCGACTTTGCGGGGTAACTACAGATCACGAGCAGAGCATGTGCCGGCCCGACATAGTTAGTTATGAGCCAAAGTATTGAGTCAACTTGATGGGCTCTGTTGGTGTAATGATTTGTTATTGGTTGCAGGTTGTGAATGCCCTTCTTAATATACGTTCGTATAGATGTGGCGGTCGCCTTTCCCAGCATTGTAATGCGGTTTTTGTTGGAGCCAATCCACGAGGACAGCTGCGGCCCCGCCGCGGTGATTTTTTTGGCTGTTTCATCGAGAGTTTCTAGAAACTCCACAGTTTCCTTTGAAAATATCTTTGTCTCTCCAGCAGCGATTAATTCGCAACTGTTTCCGGCCTCGCATGAGGATTCGCCTGTCTGGCTGGTGTCGTTCTTCAGCAAGCCTAGAGCATACTCCTGTAGTACATGCAGTAGGTTTTGAATCTCCACTAGTTGCTTGCGGGATAACTCGAGCTTGTCACAAGCAAGAAAAGACGAGAAAGTGAATGACCTTTCCTCATTTAGATGGATCACAATATCCATGGTGCTCATTGGATCCACAGATGACAGTTGATCCATGAAAGAGGGCTGCAAGTGAAAGAGGGCTGCAAGTGAAAGAGGGCTGCAAGTGAAAGAGGGTTGTAAATGAAGGGGGGTTGTAAATCAAGGGGGGTTGCAAATCAAGGGGGGTTGCAAATCAAGGGGGGTTGCAAACCAAGGGGGGTTGCAAACCAAGGGGGGTTGCAAACCAAGGGGGGTTGCAAATCAAGGGGGGTTGCAAACCAAGGGGGGTTGCAAACCAAGGGGGGCTGCAAGTGAAGGGGTGCCTTACGTGTACGAAAGCGTGGTCTGTGTCATGCCAAGGCTTTTATCTTAGCGTTACTTTCCATAAATTCCTCACATACGGTGGACACCCCTAGGACCCACATTGCCTTGATTATATAATATTCTGCGGGCCGTAACTCCTCCTCTAGTACTTCACGATATCGATGTCAGTCTCAGAAACCTTAGCCAAGTAAACCCGATAGGCTCTGTTAAGCGGAAAAATAGATGGATGATGGAAAATATATAACATATAACGCTGTATACATCTGTGGGTGATCCTATCTCCGAAATATTGAAAGTGGTATGTCCCATTCTAGGCGGTCTGGATGTGGGTCCCGAGGGGTGTCCAAACTTTTGCGTAGTCACAGTACATACAGTGAGTGGCCTTTCAGACGGTACTTTCGATTACACGTGAAAAACTGCCCTCAGGTCCCATACATGGCTGCGCGATGATACTTCAAATAGGTTACGTTACGTACGTACGTAAGTCCTGGCCAAGCGGATCACCAGACCACGGATCACATGGCGCTAGTCCTCGGTGTTACCATAAAATACAGCATAATTCTGAGGTGCCAGACTTGTCAGAGCAAGTACAGTATGCATGTCTCGGCAAATAGATAAAGCGGAACAAAATGGTTAATAGAACCAAAAAGTACATCCTACGATAAGGTACCGCTCAGTACGATGTATTTATCTGGATTATCAATCACGCCCGAAATAATTTTTCAGTTTATAAAAACATCTAGAAGGATATCATTAATCAACGCCGAGGTACCACAAGATCATACAATCAACCTTTAGCGTTGATATTTGAAGTCATGGGATATCGAATTTAGTATGGTATTTGGGTGTGTTAAAGCTACGAGCTTGCAGTGAGTTACATAATGTCGCTGTATGTTTCACTTTACTGCATATCCATGCACAAGAGGATTTGGTGATGCTCGGTTACATTGCATGGGCGTATGGGGCGGCAGAAGAATTAGTGGCGGTGGAAGACGGCAAAGGCGCTTAGTTAATTGCAGGCCCAGCCCACCTGTTGAGTTATCAGACAAGCGTCACATTCCATATTTTAGTACGGCTACTCTTTTTGATGTGGCTATCATGCAAAATATTATCTGTAATTCTTTTCCGGCTTGATTTTAAATATAAATCGTAGTCGCTTTGTCTCCCAATCTGTTTAAGCGTTGAGATTGTTTCAGCGACTCTTCGGGATCGTTACGTATGAGATCCAAGGCTCCCAATAGGTCCTTGCTCAAAGAAGAAATGCCATCCTTCTGGTGACCTGAAAGCATAAGTGGAGTGGCATCACAGTGGGGTAACCAGGGGCCATGCCATTTTATTGGATGGTATTGGATCAACCGGCTCCACATTGAGACTCAAGAGGACTGCGCCAAGATAGGCCGTGTAAATGATATCCGTGCCCAGCCTCTTTGTACGCCCCATCACCTTCGGGGGTTGGGGCTTCTATGCGAAAAGTTAATCTACCCGAAAAATCAATCCCCCCATCTTCACAGAGTCAATTGACTGCTCATCAACCACCAACCATTGAAATATGCCTAAATTTGATGAGAATCAGCTCCAAAAAGCCGTTTCTGCCGCTAAAGAGCAGGGAAACCCGAATTTGGCCAAAATTGCGCGTGATTTTGGCGTTGCCCGCCACCTGCTCCAAACGCGTCTTGCCGGTCGCGCTCCTCACTCGGCGCGTTCCCCGACTGGCACTAAGTTATCATTGCTCCAGGAGTAAGCTGTGCTTCAATGGGTGGTACGGCTAGACGAATTGAACGTTTCGCCTACCCACGAGATGATTCGGGGGTGTGCAGATGGGGTTTTGAAGAGGAACACGTCTGAGGGTAGCGACCCACCTCGAGTCGGCCGCTGCTGGTCTTATAATTTTATCAACCGACAATGCAAAAAACACCATCAATCAGGATTGGGTCTTCAAAAACCACGAACCCTGGAGAAGAAGCGTATAGACACTGCGATTTTAGTGATATTATCAATTGGTTTGATCGTCTTAAGGTTGTGATTGAACAATATAATATCCAACCTATGAATATATACAATATGGATGAAACCGGGTTTCCCTTGGGCAGGGCTCATCACAGGCTGTAGTAACAGTTTATAAGGAAAAGCGTTCCCCTACAGCTATTGGCGAGAACGTTACTGCTATTGAATGCATCGCAGCTGATGGGTTTATTATGGACCCCTTCTTTATCCTTAAGGGAGATCATCATCTCGAGCGATGGTACGAACGCGCTGATGATAACTACTGGTTCGCTACGTCGAAAAATGGCTGGACTACAGATGAAATTGCATTTAATTGGATTTTACTCTTTCACTGCGCCACATATTATCGAGTATCGGTTTCGAAAGCTGAGAAACGACTTCTTTTATTCGACAATCATGGCTCGCATTTGACTCGGGAATGGCTTGAATTTTGCGATGAGCATGGTATATTATGCTTCCCGTTTCCTCCTCACACAACGGATATACTACAGCCGCTTGATGGGAATCTCTATTCCTAGTTATGAAGCACCTTTTCAGGAAGTATAATAACGAAATTATGCGCTGGGGTGGTACGGCTACGGACAAGGCTGGTTTCCTGGCCTTTATACCGGAGGTCCGCAATAGGACGTTTACCCCTGAGACGATTATTCACTCCTTCCGCGACCGAGGAATATGGCCATTTAACCCTAGTATTGTTGTTGATCCGTTAATCGCTAAGGAGCCAGAGCTCCCACCGCTCCAAGTCTTTAGTGGAGATCCAGACGGGGAGGAGGCGGAAGCAAGGTCTAGTGATACTGAGGAACTAAGTACGCCTACAGTTCCTACAACGATTCGGACTGTTAAGCGTCGCACTGGGCGTCTTCTTTCTCAGGCAGAGAAATTAGGTATTGAGGCGAGTCATCAGAGGTTTATAGCTAGTCTTGAGAAGGCATGCAATGATATCATCCAGAAGACCGAGCTGTGGATGATAGCCGAATCGAACCTTGCGCGAAAGGCTGAGGTTTTGGGCAATTTATCAACTAATCGGTCGAAGAAGAGGCTTTCTGCGACTGGTCTAGTGCGAGGAAAGGATGCAAAACGGTCAATTTTGAGAGGAGGCTCAAAAATGAGGAGAAGGCTCGGAGGAAGGCTATGGCAACCCTCGGAGTTCTTGGTGATGAGCAACCGCAGCAACACTAGGGAAATTTAATATTGCGTGTCTTAGTACTAAATTGTATACAGAATGCAAATATTTCATTTATGAATTGTTATTATCTAATGGGGGTAGGTAAGAAACCGAATATTCGTGGTGAAGATGGGAGAATTGATTTTTCGGGTAGATTAACTTTTCACTAAGAGGCCCCAACCCCGAAGGGGGTGGGGCGTACAAAGAGGCCGGGTATACGAGAAGTCTCAGCAACCCCCTTTCAATTGCAACTCCTCTGTAGCATTCTGCTTTTGGAGGGAACTAAAGGGTCACGAAATTTTGGATATGCAAATATTCCACTGGTCTTCACGGGTTATTCAGAGCTTAGACAAGTTCTGAAAGCCTGTCAAGTAGAATCAAATGGGACACGGTCAGGTCCAGACCAGAAGGCAGGCTAATGAAGTTAATCTCCATAGCACATTCTTAACTAAAGAGGAACGTGAGTTACTTCAGGTCTGGAAAATGGCGAAAGCTGTTCTCAAGCAGTCACGTTCTTCGTCACCATCTCCATCACATACAGTAAGAGCATTCGCAGTACTTCCACTCTACCTGCAGGTCAGTCAGATCATCAGAGATGCGCAAGAACATGCACAAGCCTCTTTGAGACGCATTGTACGTACAGTAACGTATATATACCGTAGCGAGCGGAATAACCGTGCTGAAATATTGCAGAGGTACTTCCCTCAAATACCAGGGAATATCCATCGTACTCCGCAGTTCAGCTCATCAAATTCAACAGGCATTAATTTTGCCATGTGATTTTTGATGCTGTTTGATCAATATCAAAAACGAGTCCAACAAGATGGGCTGTAATAAGGGCGAAACTTGCCCCTCAAAACGCTGCTGGGTAAGGAATGCGCAACTTGTACGTTTTAGGCCGCTCCTGCTGCTTGCTACTCCATCTCCAGTAGGAAGTATGCAGAGAATACATATTCCCTCAATAGAATGTAACCGGCCCCTTACAAATATTACATATTTGTAAGGGGCCGGTTAATTAGCTCTCTTTGTGACAAGATCTGCAGTCAACAAGCCGAGGATCAATTCTCTCCTCCTTACAGAAACGACAGTAACTATTGCTGATATTGCGGCATTGTTCCTGGCGCGCTCCTACATTGAACAGGGAGAGCGTGGATGCATGCAAATCGGTAAGGCATTAGTATAATCCCCAAAGATCTAAGGAGGAAACGGCGGAAAGAGCGCGTTCTAGTTGTGTAGGTTCTCTGCTACGGTTAGTAACCTCACGAATGCATAGCCCAATGTGGAGTCAGCACCATTCTTTCAGAGTATGTGGAAATCAGACCATTGCCTGTTAATACATACCCAGAGAATGCTTGTGTATTCACAAATTTCGCCCATTGCCGTTGGAAGCCGAAGTCGTCATGAGCAGGGTTGTCCTTGACAGGAAGCACAGGTATTTGAGAACGGCTAAGCAAAGACATTAGACAATCAAGTTTTTATTAGTGAACTCAGGCAGTCAAGAGGAGCAAGAAGAGTACAGGTTGGCCATAAAGGGTCACCTGTCGCTGTGATGGAAGACCATAGCTTCAGATAGGGCCCATCCACGCTCCACCTATAGGGAGGCAACATGTCTCTATGTAATGGTTTCTACGAACAGAGGGAAGACGGGAGGGACAAAATGGAGACTTGACTGCGCGTGAGATGACGTGCTACAGGCAGAGGCAAGCAACTGATTCTGGCGAGGCAGTTGTAGGAGGAAGGGGCCATCAGAATGTCGCTGTTTATATCACGTGAGGCTATATGCATTGTGAGGCAACTCCAATAAATCTACTCCCTATATTGAATGATTTCAGGTCTGTCCGTTTATCATTCCCATCAATCTAGCGACATTTCATACGCATGGAGCTAAGAAGGACCGAGAGATAGACTTCATTGAATTCGCGCCTATAGTGCTTTGCGAGAGGGTAGTTCCGCGAGGACCTTTTTAAGCTAAGCAATTAAACATTGTCAAAGCGAGCTGAATCGGTATAGACTAGTATGCATTTAGACGAATGAGAGCTATCGGAATCATACAGAAAAGATTGATTGAAGAAAGGAAAGGACTCGAACGAATGGAAAAGGGGCCCAGGTTGAGCTGTCCCCAGGCGGTGTAACTGAGTATTCGAGTGACCGTACCGATGTCGAAGGGTTACCCGCATATTACATACAAAACGTAAGGAAAATTGTGTGACACATGGACCAATCCCATGTCACTGTAATGTTCATCTCCAATTTTCACGACAAACATCCTCTGTGTATGTCTTTGTTTCAATCACATCGAGGAAGCCACCCACCAGATGAATACTGCCAGTGACAAAGGCCATAACGGGCACTCCACCCTGCTGAACGGAGTTACGTTCCGCCAGGTCCCGCACGAAGTCAACAGCCTCTTCGATAGTGCTGAATACTTGGGTCTCGGTATTGTGATCAATCTCATTCCAGGCGGCTGCAAGACACTTCTGTACGCGGAGCAACTCGACATCATCAGCATTTGTGTTCATGCTAACAAAATCGGGACGGACGCCAGCCAGCTTGTATGTGATATTTGTGCAGAACAGTGCGTGTGTAAAAGGCATGTCGGATTCCAATGCAGCGGCAAGGGTCTCATGAAGGGCACGAGCCAATGCCGGGCTGTCCCGGGTTTGTTGGTTAAAAATCAAGATTCGCAGCTTGTTCATGCCAAAGTCACTCGATGAATCGGCATCGATATGCGAGGCAAACCACTGGCCAGCCAGGTGGATGCTCTCCAGCGTGTGTGCTCCATCAATATACCAAGCCACATTCTTCTCAGACCGAGTCTCACAGCGGCCACCCAGCCGAGTCTCCTCGAGCCCGGTTTTAAATTTAGCAGGGAGGGAGTCGGCCATAATATTGTCAGAAATTTCCGGCACACCAGCCCTTCTCAAGAACTCGTTAGCTACGGCAACTGCAACAGAGGCATTAGTATATTGGAAGTCGCCATTCAGTCCTAGTTTCACTTGGCGGAGTTCAGGATGCTCGACTACCACATCCAACTTAATGCCTTTAGCAGCAGCGCGCTCAGCCAACACTCGCTGCGCATTTGGGTCCTGCGGTGCTGTGAAAGCCCGAGCCGAAGATTTCATAATACCACCCTTGTGCCACGCAATATCCTCGATCGTAGGACCCAGCATGAGAGTGTGGTCAATTCCAAGACTAGTGATAGCGGTCACCTTGGGTTGCTCAATCACATTCGTACAATCGTATTCTCCTCCAACACCACACTCAACTATCGTAGCATCAACGCCTTCCCTCAAGTACGTGTGGAATGCCATCAGTGTGAGATAACGGAAGTATCGCGGCTTGGCGCTAAGAGGATCTTCACCAGCAGCCTTAGCTGCATCTTCCAAAAGATCCCATACTTCAAAGAAATACTGCGCGAATTGTTTTTCGGAAAGCGGCACATTATCGATCTTGATGCGCTCGCGGACGAAGAGGAGATGAGGGGAAGTATAGAGGCCGACTTTATGGAGGCGCGGGGAGGATTGACCTGGCTCTGACCTGGTGTACTGAGATAGGATGCTCGAGATGAATGCGGAAGTTGAGCCTTTGCCCTTTGTGCCCGCGATGTGGACCAGGTTTAACAAATCTAAATCGGAGGGCTGCACAAAATTGAGTCCAACATTAGCACAGTTTATACAGTATAGGGCCTAAGTTTTGCAAACCTTGTGTCCAATGCGACGAAGCCACTCAACTGTCTCTGGGAGGGAGCGCATATTCATATCCTTCCGTGGTGTAGTTTTTCTGAGCTCCTGCACGGTCGCAGAGCTCGTCTGTAGTGAATTGAGCTTTGCAATAGCAGCCTAAGCACAATCGCGTGAGCTTTTCCGATCGACACGGTGTGCAACCTGCACTGAGCTGGGAAAATACATACCTCGTAGGAGCGAGCCATAACAGGCGAGCGCGTCAATTCGCGCCGTTGCGGACCGGACCTCTGCAGAGACCTCCAAGCCCTTCTCATGGACAAGTGATACCCTTGTTTGAAATTTTAATTGAGCATGCGGGCACGACAAGGTTTCACGGAAGTTTTTAGTTCTACAGCTTCTCCAGGAAATGGTAGCGACGAATCTGATGATGTTGGTTACACCTCGCCAAAACCCGGATACCCCTCTCTCTCATCACCTGGACTAGCCTCTGATTAGTCAGACGATTTCTGTCCGCTCCTTTGCAACGCCAAGAGGGATGGTTTCCCCAAGGATCAGTGGGCCAGAACAATTATGATTTACACGAACCACTTAGTAAAAGGAACAGCGGTTAGACTACGAACAGGATCAGCATTCGCTGTTCCCCCGACAATGCTACGACGCCCGCCGGTGAATGAGAGAGAAGAGTCTGCGACAATTCTCGCCTATTATATGAGCTCTCAACGCTTGCCTTCAAAGGTTCCATGGCCGACCAAAGTGAAGACCCACTTCGAGGACGGCGGGAGCTCAAAAGGTATATTTTGTTGAGGTTTCAGCAGTCTTCAATGCCGCTGAGGCCTTGGTAGATAGTAGGTAGTCCTCCCTGAGGCACACTAGCCTTATACGGTTACGTGGATCTTCGGGATGTGTGTATAGCACACTCCCACTCAAGGGTTATCTTAGTCTTAGATATCTTCAATATTATCCAATCGCCGGTATATGCTATCGCTCCTCCTAGATCCTATCTCCTCATCTCAACATATGTTCCCGCATCTAACGTGCAGCCATTCGAACCCGCTCCAGATTGAGATAGATACTTTGGAAGACATTGGAAGGCAACGCCAGCAAAGGCGACCGACGTAGTAAGCTCAATTAATATAAGATTCAATAATCTCCAATACTGGGCAACTTTCACCCAAATTATGTTGATCTGTTTGCTTCCTTCATCGCAAATCGTGTTTGTGTGGCAAATTGTGCTAAGCTTCCATGGTCCCCGACCAGCCGTTTCCTACGACACCAAGCATATATTTCTTGGTAAACAGATCATCCCAATCGATTTGTACCGGGTATTATATTTTTTATGCAATGTCCAAAATCAATGTTTGTTCACGCATGAAATTCTTAGGGTACCTGCCTGTTTATAGAGGATTGTAATGTAAGGGATTCTAATTATAGAATTTCCTGGCCATGTTCCATACAGTCGACGAGATCGAGATCATAGGGTACATTTGGCATTTCAAAGTCTAATAAACAAATTAAAATTGTCTTAGGAAGGACGGAGCAACATAAGGTCTTAATTACATAAATAAAGATCAAAGAAGCTTCGGCAGTCTTGAAGGCTGCTGGAAACTCGGCAAGACACTCATTCTCGTTCTCAGAAAGAGGGCTTCGCTGTGTCCCAAGTCTCAGGTGAGTTGTCTATATGGCTGAAGATTTCTCGTGACGGAACCCTGATATACAAGCGCGCTGTCTCGCTCGCGGATCTTCGATATGTCGCTAGGGTAGTCCTCGTACTCTCACATTATCTTCGTCCACTGCGATTTGGGTGATCGGGTTTCGCCCCCTCCCCCAGACAGAAGGCCTGAATCCCCCATTTTTTCTCCGTATAGAGTCACAGTAATCTCCAAATGTTACACCGTCACCCATCCGTATATATATATATCTATCTTGTAATCAACAACCAGCGTCCAATAAAAGTACTCACAAGCATTCCGACTTTGTATTTCCACGAATCTACAAATGATCATTATCGGCCCTCCCAACCGGCCTTTCTTCCGTTAGAGCCTTGGCATTATTTCGAATGATGCGATATGCGTTATACAGCCCAGAGTTAGTCCATTTTGCTTTTATTAATTGATGGAATTCTGCAATTAAGTCGCTCCGAAGTCCCTGACACTCTCGCTTCAATCGATCAAGGCCCTGGTCAGGTTGTACGGTTCTCTTTTGGGGCTCTGTGAGATTCTGAGGTGCGGATGCATCCCGTATGAGGCTTGAGTTGCAAGCAAGCTTGAGCAAGGCATTTTGGGACAGGGCTTCCCATGGAGGAAGATTGGGGATCATCACTCACAGAGACATAGCGAATGTGCTGCCACGCGCATGGCCCATAATGACGTTCCTTGACTGTTCGTCCACATTTCCTAGAGTGGTGACGTCAGTTTATAATATTCACATTGAAGTTGAGCTCAATTTGCCTTCACTTGAATTACTAGCAGCCCCGTTCCGGTATTTGTGTAGGGTTCCTATTTTCTTTGAACCCAGCTGAAGCATTTGTAGACTTCTTATATTCTAGCGCCGTATCATAAGTCAATGCGCGTCGTGGATCCGTGATCCAAGAGCCCTCATTACTCTTCATAGCTCTTCTAAAGATTGGTATTCCTTTGGCACTTTCTTTGATGTGAATAGGGGTAAAGGGGTGCTGAGCCGGTGTTCCGGTCCCTTGGTGAGGGTCCAAATATCTCGGGGACATCTAATACACTCACTGGCGAATGTATTATCGACAAGGGATGTCCTGGACGACATAAAGACCCAGGTTGTTGTTCCATTCCGTATAGATGAAAACAGGCCTTGCTTTATTAGAATAGAACGTACATATATCATATAGATTTAAATACTTACGGTACGCCTTTGTTCCCTTTGCCTTTGTTAAGTCTGTGTGCAACTCTCACGAGGAGAACGTGGCACGTAAGATCCTCGGGGTGCTTCACCACATATAATTCAATATCCTTCCATTTTAAGGAATTGTCGACCCTCATTTAGCCGAAAGATTCGACTAGTGTTCCAGAGAACTCATCATTCTAACTGGGCTTGCCAGCCAAAATCAGAGAATGCAATACTGCACACAGCAAGCAGGTGAAGGGTCGAGTAAAGAAGGTCGTCAATGTTGACTGACGGCTGAATTTTACCCTGCGGACCAAAGTCGTACTCGTCAGTAAGCGTGATGCATACAAGCTTCAATAGTAAGTATTTGAAGTGGATTCAAGCTGGTACATACCATAGTCATAACTCGGCGAAGATCATAAGGAAATCCGCAGTGCATTTGTTCACCCCCGTTCATTCTGAAAACCTCCGCAAAAAGGGGAAGCCAGAACGGTATTCCACATTGTGATTGTCCAGATACCATCGAAGAAATCCTTCAATAGCCCTGAAAGTGATATTCTTGAGCCAATATTGAGTACCACGGGGGTTCAGTTCTTGCCTAAAACTAGCATCACATGTGAGTGGCCTGAAAAGAACCAGATGGGACAAAGTAGGTTTACTAACCTTCCAAATTTGTGGTCTATGTCTTTAATTTATAGCTTTGTTGTATCAGCATGATCGCTGTTGACTTGTGTCTGGCTGCTGAACGAGTAAGCTTGGCTTGAGTTTTCTTTTGAAATCATGGACCAACAAAATTTCGTCAAGTATGGAAAAAATATATCTCGCAGAGAACAGATAGACTTGAGGTTTATATTCAAAAGATCCTTTAAGGCTTATCTATACCTTTGCTGTGCGATTTACGAGCTGGGGCTGTCTCTGCGGTGTACACATTTCTCATGGGAAATTACGCTAAGACTCATCTGGCTACGGCAGCCCCTAATTGCTGCCGTAGATGGGACCTCTAATAGACAATGAGCACCACTGCCGGTCGGTGGTCATAAAACGACCTGTTGTGCCGCCAGGCACTTGCTGTTCAGGAATGAAGTCGCAACATCGGAAATAACTGCTACTCGATGTATGAGAAAAAAATGTTCATTGAATATCAACTTGGACTTCACGTTGTGTATATACCCTCATGTTTTCCCTCGAGAAGAACGGTTAAGCTTCCTTTTACAATACAACACAAATTGTATCATCGGGATTCCAATGCATGGGCATTGGATATGGGGCTCGAAGATATTACAAAGAGAGCAGGACATAAAAGTAAAGATTTCAAGGCTGGGTCTGTCTGAGGAACCAGTTGGACTCGCCCCACAAGGGCAGGAAGATCAAGACGCCTGCTCCGCCCAATCTTTCGGCAAGACAAAGATATTGCCGGCCCTTACGCGAATAATTTCGTCACTTGTTCTTGCGAGGTCTCCGACGGACCGGTCCACTTGTTCCTGCGTCGCAAGATGAGAGAAGAGAATGCGGGTATGGCAGCCCCTTCGAGGAATCTATGCG
Organism: Penicillium subrubescens; assembly: GCF_028828155.1. Taxonomy (NCBI): domain Eukaryota; kingdom Fungi; phylum Ascomycota; class Eurotiomycetes; order Eurotiales; family Aspergillaceae; genus Penicillium; species Penicillium subrubescens. The sequence continues at coordinate 319,303 of NW_026643163.1, forward strand.
CCGTGTGGTCGGGTTCTGCAAGGAAGAAGGCTTTTGTGGACCGCCAATTTCCAGATAGTCTCGATCGGCATAGCCTCTTATGTCTTGGCCGCCAAGTTGTTCCGACAGTTCGAGATCGCTCGATTTCTGGTCCCCCTCACTGACGGGCGGCGGCGGCGTCGTTGACCTCTGGGAAAGCGATCTCGCAAGGCCTGCCTCCAGCCGCCTGGAATACCGTAAAAAAAAATTCCCATAGCAGGTTCGCGAACTGCATTCCGTTCAGTCGCCTCACTCTCAAAGTTCAGATGCACTTCCCCCTGAACGAGGCCCCAACTCTTCATTCTGGATCCAGTCATCCACATTGTTGCTATCTCTCTGCATTCAAACCGTATTGGTGAGTGAAGGAGAATTTTCCTTAACGGCCCATGAACGCACATTCATCCTGGTGAGCAAAGGCGAGGCTCCTGGGATGATGATGCCTGATCGTGGAAGAAGAATTGCAGTGCGGTAGTGCATGTGCCTTGGCGGACCTGGCAGACAGTGGCCCCGAGGACGCGTCTAGACATGACGGCGCTTATGGATCATGAAGTTCGGGAGGAGGTTGGCATCGTGTGAGACCGGTTGGGTAGAGGGACGCTACCAGGCATCTTGGATTGGACTTTTCAGTTCTTCTAGTGAAACTGGAAACGGGGAGCATTATGGCTGGAAAGAACCTGTGATCGGGAATATAGTTTCATCACCGGCATGGCAGGGCATAGCCTTTGTGTGATGCTGGTTGGAGAGGCGAAATCTTTCCTGACAAGGTTTTACGAGCAACCATTAACAGACCCCTTGCAAATATTACATTCGGAACCTGCCCATTCAAATGCTATCGCGGCTTCAGGAACTACAATAGGCGATCGCAGACCTGGAAGGCTCACATCAAGGCCTGCAGATATTCCTTCAAAGTGATGACAGAAAGGCCCCGCTACCTCGTCACGAATTTTCAACAATGTATATGTCTAATCTCCCCACTTTTCCTCGTTTCGCCGATTCCTTTCCTAATTCAATCAAGCTCTCACAACCTATGTGGCTATTGCAACATGTTCCCCCAAGTTCGGGCCAAGGCTAATCCCACATGGGATGTGGATAGGTAAGTGCCCGCACTAGGTGCATTATTAAAAGGCGACGGGGTCAAAATAAACTTTGAGAATACCAATGCAACGAAAATGATAACAGATAATCAAGGGAAGCCAAAACACTAACCTGTATGTAATTGTTAGTGACGCGCCGCGTCGCATGTGCCAAGGATGCGAAGATACATCGCTTCTTCGGTGATTTTTATGTTATACGCTGTTAATTGGCGCAGTGTTAGTGATATAAATATTCGACGAAATACAGGTGCGGCTGGGCATGTTCACCTTAATTCTCAGTGATACTGGAGCGATGCTTGATTGATGAGACGACAATGGATATGAGGTGGAGTAGTTTTGGGCTAGAATGGCAGAATAGGTTACTGTAGTCCACCGAGGACTTTACTATGGGGTGGACATACAGAACTTGTGAACTAGTTGACACTTCAGGAGAGACTAGTATAGTAGGTACCATCCATGTCGACCGCTATCTTGACTGTCCCTGTCTAGAAAATGAATTCAGCCACGCATCTATGGCCTGCTCTTTTCTGCTTTTATAGTATAGGTCTCGTCGACATGTGTGTGTGCGATACCCCACACTAAGCTTGCACATAAGGCATACGCCGGGCCAGTCAGATTGATATCTGATAGACGGAACGGCTACATGATGATCATTGACTGTCACATCAGATGGGAAAAGCAATGAGTTTCCTGACTCGTATGCCCACCATGATTATCTCGGGATTCACTAAGTTCTGTATGATATTTTGCCATGTTATAGAAAGATGAAATACTGTCTGTCTTCCAAGTTCAACACCTTTGACCACTCTGTCATAACACAAGCCTCACACGCGATGTCTTGGACAGGGCTTTGATGCAAAAAGTAATAACGGGGAACAGATTTCGGGGTTTGCAGAGTAACTCACAGCAGCAGAGCATCGTCCTGGCATCTAACTACCGAGAACCCGAAAAGAGTCCCAAAGAGCAAGTGTCAATACAGTAAAAAGTAGTATTCATGAAGTACAGGAATATAGGATCTCAAATACGAAACCGATTCAAGAATAGAACAAGATTCCCCGAAGTTGGTTTGGGACAGCATTCAAAGATCAAGCAAGAAACAAAGGAAATGGTCAGACGTGAAGACGGAGTTAAGGAAGAGGAAACGCTGTACCTTTATTGTTTCTCTGGATTTGGTGCTTTGCCGGATGCGTTCATGATGTTGAACCAGTGATTCTAATACATGATACCAAGATCGAACCAACGACCACTTGAAGTAAATAGGTAGTATTAATCCTCTTTCTGGCTCCTCGGTGAATCAGAACTGAGAATATATCATGAGAGCATCACTACAAAAATTGGAGGCATGAATTCACCATATACGTGCTCAAATTTATATTATGAACAACAAAGTTGCGCTGTAAAATTTTTACCATGAACACTCGAAAGCCATGGGAAGGCAGGTATGGTAGTCGAATGCGGCCACTGTCGGGTCGTGTCAGCGGATTCAAGTTTCTGAATGTAGGGCCAAATTGAGTTCAGCCGATGCATCAAGAATCTAATATGTGCAAGACGGGGGCTAAAACTTACTTGGACTGGGATCACAGCACGTCGTTAACGGAAATACTATTGGAGCGAGATGTGAATGGGAATTAAATACTCTATGAAGTCATTCGCTTACGGTACTTGTGCTATACATGTCAAAAGGAAAGCTTGCCATAGTCGACTTTCTGAGTTTTGCATCCACCAGCGTCTTTAACTTCCAGAATGATTCACATATTCACAGGACGGAGAGAAATAGGTCAAGACCTTTGCCACCTGCCCAACTAGTCAAGGGCGCCTGGCTGCGCGAGCAGCTTCAATGAGACACGGTTCAATAGCATGCAATTTGGCCTCCGATGGTGCATGGCCAAAAAAGTTGACGGGGGAGTAGGATTGGTTCCAAAGTTGATCACGAATTAAAGCTTCTTCAAGTTGGCATTGGAACCGAAGATTCTTCGGAGGTTTTGACTAAAGATGGTCAACACATCTACGACAGAGCTCGGCTTGGAATCGGCAGCTCTGTGGCGCATCTGGTCAGCATCCGATTGAACAATTGATAACCCGGAGCCTAGGAGCCGCTGTGGTGGGGTGACGTGCCCTTCTAATGTAATAATGTAATAGGATATTATACGACGGTTATAAGGAAGGAACATATGAAAGAGTAGAAGATTGAAATTCCTCAAGTCTTCAATGGTAAATGACGCCGCCAAGCGTAGAATAGCAAGTAAACTCTTCCTCCAAAACAACAACCAACCCAATCTTTGGTGACATCAAACGTTACCCATATGACATTGCAAAAAAAACATCCGCACACGCTTCTTGCACAACGATCCGTGGAAACTCTGCTTTTATGGCCAGGGAAATCTGTCGGTCCACAAGGTTGTTGAACTTCTTGCGTCTTCAACTTGATCTTTCCGATTGGTTCACCAATTCCGTTCTTGTGTATGCGAAAGGATGCTCCCCTAACAAAGCTAACCCAGCACAATCTTTCGATATGGATCTCAGGCATTTAAGCAAAGAGATCACTTACGAGCCCGGCAGTGTTGAAAAGGATCCCCTAGTCTTTGATCAAGCGTCATAGCGTCATAGGCCAATTCGTGTATTTGAGCGAGACACATTTCGTAGTAACGGGATCGCGCCACCAAACTTTTCATCTTGAGAGCTCGATCCTGTTCTTCATTATTCATTTCATTAAAGCCCGCTAGACTCGGTAGGCCATCCCCAAACTGATAGAAAGTCGGAGTACCCAAGAATTCAGGAAAACGGGCCTGTAAAAAAAGAGGCAATACTTGGGAAGAGCGCCAGCCAGTTATACCCTGAATACGCGTGGGGTCATCTGGTGAAACGATAATGTTCTTGAGGTGTAAAGCAGGATGCCATAGCACTGGTCTTGATACCTTTTGAGCACGATCTTCCGATGACAACGTGGTAATGATGTTTGAAACACTCTGCGGCAGAAGACGGCGTTGACTAAGACACAGAGATCCGTGACCTTTGCTTTCCGCGTCTGTACTTTCATTCGTATTCAGATCTTGTTGGATGAACGACAGTGCAAAACCCTTTAAAGTTTCACCTAAAATCGTGTCAACTATTGTTCAAAGGAAGAAAGCAGAATTAAAGGTGACAGACATGGCTCTGCGTCCACAGTTTTGCCAACGCAGAACAGGTGGTCACGATCTAACGTGTCCGAGATAGAGATTTTCTTGAGATCGGCGGGGTAAAACTCCCGTAAGTAAAGAGCTCCATATGCGGGGAAATCCAGTCTTGCAAGGGCCCTTTCAATTTGGACAATCCGTTCAATGATATGGTATTGATCCAAGGGCTGTAAGCTATCCCACGACTTTGAGAGGGTAACACCAGGGACCTTCTCCGTAATTATGTATTCCGCACCAATCTCATTTGTCGGTTCTGAGCTCCAAGCGACGACTTTTGGAACTGGAACAGCTGTGTAAAGACGCACTGGACGGATGTTAGCCTGCGGGACAACACTTATAGGTAAGACCTACAAAATTCCATAGTCGCCACTTCAGAAGCTGTGGTGTAAAAGGCGAGCCCAGAATGCGGAGAGGGTATTTTGGCTATGAGTTCGCGCCCATCATCCATTGCGAGGCGGAAAAGTCGGTTTGAGTTGTCTTTCAGTTCATTGCAGCTAATGCACGTCGATTTTCCATCCAGTGAGGCTGCCAAATGACGCAGTTTGGGAATAAGAATCTCATAGCCTTCGTCGGCTAGGCGTTGTTCAGGCATCTCTGGTTCGTTATCTTCAATTCTTCTATGCTTGGTCAAAGAAAGGGACGTTGTTGAGCGTGGATGTAGTGAACCCCAGCGGGTCGAAAATCGGTGGCGTGACGAGGGGAGAGTTGAAATCACTGAGTGCCAACGAATCGCAATAGGCCGAGTCTGCCTCAGCATGTCTTGCCCGCCTGAATTGACGGTTGAGGGTAATAACGTGTAAAGATTAGATATCAATACCCAATCGACACGTTGCACATAGTTGCGCTGAGATTCGAGTGAAGCCGTCAAGAACCGTAGATGATAGTCTTCCTCGTGGCGGGGCTTGTGGATGTGTACAAGCCGGAATGGTGTAACGTAATTCCGGGTAGGTCCGCTCCAACACCCCCTCCCCCACTTTGCAAGTCATCCAACCAAGAATCCAATGAGCTCTGCAGACATCTTGATCCGGCTGAATGCAGAAAGGCCATTCATTCTCTTTCTCGTTTTCCCTTGCCTGTGATAAGCCTGAATTCTCTCGCGAGCAACTAGTGAAGATTCGAATCCTACTGTATGTATTGCAAAAACACGCTCTAGGCATGCTCAAGCTCGACCACAGCAAGACGGGCTAACCCTCATACAAGACTGAACTGCGTCACCAGAGAGACGGAGATATCCTCAGGGAAAACCGCAAATTTTCTCAGTCTCTAGAGGACACAGCCAAATAGATCACCGCGGCGAGGCCACAGTTGTCCGCGCGGCTTAACACCGACCGCCACCGCAAATTGCTCTTGAAAAGCACTTTTGCCCCATCTCTCGAGACGTATATCAAGGGAGGTTCTCACAGGTTGAAACCGATATTGAGTCATCGTTCGTCGAAGGTAGGAAGCCTTGGAGAATGGCCTCTGATTCTAGAGTATTGATATGCGTACGTCCGTTTTGAGCAAGGCCATTGTGGCAGCCTTGCTAGGATGAAGGTGGTGAGAACGGGCCAGCCAGCAGTCTAATGTAGACTGGGATGAGAAGAGGAAGAGCCCCTGGTATATTTGCAGGCATCTGCGAAGAGCTGCGTGATAGTGTGGTGGCAGGGGCCTATCAGGAGTACGCCGCTAAGAAGAGACAAGGAGTTCCTGCACCGTTTCAAATCTGCACGTACCTCGCAGGGGATACAGCGGCGCTCGCTACTCTCATGTGGGAAAGTGGTTTGGAAGGAAAGAGACTGTATCCTTATTCTTCTTAGCCGAGCAACTCTTAACAGAAGGCCCCGCTCAGGCCAGCTGCAGCGTCCAATGTGGCGCGGCACAAGGTTTCTACTGATAGATGAGCTTCTATTGCGATAGAGTCTACATGGATACCTAGGACAGTAACACAAGTTCCTTCCTGATATTGCGAGGGAAGGTAGATTGTCGGTGATCCTATTGTAAACCTTACCGAAGTCGCCTGTATTATGGTCGGACAAAAAGGGAGCAATTACGAGGAAGGTCCTATCTGACGCTTCGGTCTACGACCGCAGCAACAGGTGGTCCATTATGGCAAAACTACTCTCTTCTCACTCCTTATGACTGTGTTAGGTCACCGATAGAAAGATATTCACGAGGGGAGTGATGAGGGCTTAGTAGACTAGGCTATTGTAGGGGCGTGATCAGGGTGGGAAGGCGTTTTATGGGTTTTGGCATTCATAGACCGGACAAAGCCGTGATCCCTATTTCCCGCTGTAAAAGCCACTGTGTACAATTCCCAGCCGTCCCGAACAGCCGGCCGTTTCACAACCGATTGTGTCAACGGACATTCAACAATTTAATTAAACATGGCAAATTTACTTAAATTTATCCAGTGACCGATCTCCTTGCATCTACTACACCTAGGCGCAGCCCTGGTAACCGGCCTATCTACCTAAACAGGCAATTCGGCCTGAAATTGCCGCATGCGATTCTACTACCTGATCACCTACAGTAACCATTGTTGAAAGCAGACTTACCCTTCAGCCTTTGCTCATGCCTTTTCAACTTCAACACCCGCCTCTGATATGTCTACCCCCTCGAGTTTTTTTTTACTATTGTGACACCCAGCACTTGCTGCTCAGGAATGAAGCCGCAATATCGGGAATAATTCCTGGTCTATGTATGAGAAGAAGCAAGTTCATTTTCTAGGATATTTCGAATTTACCAACTGTCGGCCGATTAAGGCTTCACATGTTTCAGATCAAGCGTGCATATCAAACTATCCAGGACCGGCGAATTAAGGAATTTCGCCAAATCCGAATCAACAGCTTTGTCTCACGTCCGCGCATTTGGGAGCGACTGATTCTAGTCGATCTGAAACCATCCACATTCACCCAGTACCAGCAGGTATGGCAGCGTCTGATCTGTTCTGCCTACCGCAGTAGTCACTCGGATCAAAAGCTCATCTTGGGCCACCAGTTGACGACCATTCAATTTGCCAAGTAAGACCTGCTGGAGGATCTTGGGATGCAGCTGTTGGTAGAGTCATCTTAAGCAGTCTGGGATTGGCTAGATAGTGCCTGTCTTGTACTTCTGATTGCTTGGCTCGTTCAACCACTCAAGGAAGACCTATTTGAGAGCACTGTTATAGCCTTCCTTGCTGTTATTGGTGTGGATGTCGAGCGTCAGGCATTTCTGGAACCATATGGCTAAACCCGCTTTCTATCGGCCCTTGTAAAGATAGCCCAGATGCTGGTGGTGGAGCAGGTAGTCTAGATTACCGATGGCATCCCTATGGCACACCCATCAGATGCGCTGGATGATATGCGCAAGCGATTCCTGTTGTATGTTGTTCAAGCACCCTCCAGCTGGATTAGTCGTCTGGGCGCGTGTGACAAAAAGGTCTAGAACAATAAGACTAGCCTGGGTGATATCTATTGGAGTGATGACCAGCAGACCTTAAGCTATAAGGGGCTACACTTATCCATGAAGGATTTTCAGCGCTTTGCCCGGACTCAGCTGACATCGGGTCAATCTGATCTAGCGATTTTTTTATTTCATGAAGATGAGTCTCTTCAGCCCTTCACTCTACACTTCAGCCTGTTTTCTCAGTCTTACTCTTGATTCCGGAAAGCTCCTTTGCCTGCTCTCCGCCTATCAACCAGTCAGTCCCAAGGTGCTAGTTTCACTGATCTTTCTACAGGCAAATAAGCCTTCACGAGATCCACAGAATGGGATGTATGGCATTAACGATTAAAGCAAAACACTCATTTATTCGCAAGAAACGGTCAGATGCTCACATCCAGTGGCAGCTCATGAAATATCGCACCCTTCGCAGAAGCTCAACAAGACCTATTGGCTTGTAAGCCAAAGCTCATTCTGCAGTGACTGAGCGGTCATTCGATTTTTTGGATCTATCGTCATCATGGACCGAAGCAGCAAGAGAAAGTTGTGCTTTTCCTTCCCACTCAGACACTGAATCCACCTGTCGAGGCTAGCCGGCGGACGTTCAATGGGGTCTCTGATTTGCAGGCTTTCATTGAATAGCCTCTGTACAATCTCTGGGCTTCCTTTCTCCAGGAGATGAGAAGGGAATGGACCAAACAGGGCGTCAATTTCCTCAATGTGATGTTTAATGTGATAAATACCACCAGTCGCGGTAGCTCGGCCGGAAAACATTTGCACCGTATCGAGGAGCTCGGGGAGCAGAGCGCCTAGGTTCCATATATCAACTTCCTTGCCCCATGGTGCTTGCAATAAGACTTCGGGAGCTCGAAGAAGTCTTGGCTGTATGATTTCTGTCAAGTGGCGTGATTCCCAGCTCGCCGTCCCCCAGTCACCAAGGACGACTTGAATTTCAGAGAAGTCGTTGCGATCATCGAAATTGAGCTCCCCGAGACTATTTCCTGGGTTTTGAAGATGCTCCTCGATGATAGACTCATCTCTGATTTTTACCATGATATTGTCTTGTTTTATATCTAAAGGTAGGAAGGTATTAACAGTGTCCGTCTGACTTATCGGATGTTCTTACCGGTGTGGATAATTCCCAATGAATGAGCATATTCCAACGCAGAAAGTAACTGTTTCGCTATCCGTTTCATGATGGAGGCAGGGATTCTAGCATCCTCAAAGAAGAGACAAAAATCTTTGATGTTTTCCGCCGTAGGCTTCAGGACGAGACATAGATGGTGGTTGTAAATGAAATGATCGAGAAGACGAGTGATATGCTGGTAACCAGTATGGTCTGGATTGCCTTCGCTAAGACGTTTCAAGATATCCAGCTCGAAGGTCTCATTTTCGCCACCGTCACAATGTTCACGAAGAATTTTGACCGCGCTGTAGGATCCCAGTCTACAAGGAGATACGATCAGAGAGGACCTTCAAATTCATCTTAACAACTTACATCTTATCCCTAGCCAACCAAACAGTCGAGTATTGACCTGATCCGAGTTGTTTGGTGATTTCATATCTATTGTTTAAAATCTGACCGACCGAAACCGGGTGGGCGCTTTCCATTTTGAATTCGGGTGGGATCTGAAAAGGCAGGCCCTTGGTCTGCCTTTTAAGCTCCCGCTGTGTTTGTCATGTTTGCTTGTCTGGCGTGTAAGGTGTAAGCCCATCGGTCACCGCCTTTGCTTGAGGGGGACTTGAATTTCGCTAGCCGATAGGCTTTGGAGGATTTGTGTTTCAACGGATATTGTAGTGGCTGCCTCGCTTGCCCCGGCCGGTAAGATAAATTGGGGTTTTCAAACATACAGTACTCCGTACTGTAAAACGCAACAATCAACTATTCCGCGCTGTAAGCAATGCTCAAAAAAGTACGAGGCCAAAGCGCGCCACTAGACAGGTATAATAAGCTCGTACAGTCCCAATGCCTACTTGTGTATGTACCAACAAATCTTGCTTATAAGGGAACTTCCCAAAAATTTCCATCATTATGCCCATTGAAAAGATCTCTTATGCCAAAGGTCACCAAAAAAGCGACTCTGCAGATAAGGCAGTCAAGGAGCATGGTAAAGGGTTGGAGAATAGGGGAGCGTATGAGGCGTACATCCGATCAGCACCCACGTAAGCCAAACTGCAACGTGATTGTATCTTAGCAAACTCTAACAGGGTTAGGGGAACCTGGCATTCGAATGACAACGACCCCAAAGAGCATTTGACGGTTGACTATAAGAAGGAGGATGGAGCACATGTGACTACACACCATGTGTACAGACCCGAAAGTAACAAGTAGGGTCTGATTTCTCAAGATTGCAACTTTTCAACGGTCTCTCCTCATATGGGAAGTTATTATGGGTTTCAACCACTCGATACCAGTGTGCTCAAGTGGAGAGATCGCATGGGCATATTTAAGCTAGACCTGAGTCTAGACGCTGTCAACGAATGGATAATAGCCAAATTGGACTTAGTTCACCAAACCTCCACGCTTCAATATCAAACCTTGCACGAATGGCTTGTGTATCTCCTTGGCTGATTCGGTCGATTAATTTCGGGAGAGGAGGATATAGGTGCGCAGTGGAAGCGAACATCGCTTCAACATGGATGAGGCGATCTAGTCAAGCAGATGTCCAACCGTTGTTTGTCGATTAATAGGTCTAAACTGCTGCTGCTCATCGGGGGCAGGCGTAGGTTGACACAACTCGGGGCGAGTGCAAGGATTCTTCACTGATAGCCCTTGTACGACACTGGCAGACACAGCGGTAGGATTCGCTTTCAAAGATAAATCGTTGGAAATCCACATTGCGGTGGTCGTTTCGGGACACATAGGCTTCATAGACTACACATAGTTGTCATTCTGATGCTGAGCGAGGTCAACTAGATATCTCATGGGAGTTCTTGGATAAGGCCTATTATTGCAGCTTCCGAAAAACTATTATTGTTGACTCGGGAGCTTCAGAACCTGCCAACAGATTAAGAAGCAGTCGATTATCTTGTTCAGATGTTGGGTTGATACATATGGATAGACTACTACAACAACGAGGGAAGTCACCAGAATTACTGTGGAACTACCCATTGCGCCTCACTGAAGAGAAGATCGGTTAAGGGGTGTAAAAAGCTTACATTGGAATGAGTTATGGCGTTGCTCCATAACTAGTCAATTCAATTACAAAGCACGATTTCGCAGATCCAGAGCCTGGCTCCTCGAACATTTCATTCTCCACCCGCGCATTTTATCAGTGATCGCGATAGGAGTCGAGTAGTCCCAAAATGACGATATTTGGAGGTTGTGGGCATACGGCCTGAAGTTGTCTTACCAAAAACAGGTCTCACCCTTCCAAATTTAGGTCCCCTTTCTTCCTCTACAAATGGTAGTTATCTCTCTACCAAGAGGATACATCCTTATTACTCCAAAGGATAAGTGGTTGTGAATCATGTTGCGTTTGACCGAACTGTAAGGGATATCTCAGAGAAGACAGTAGCAGTTCTCTCAATGAAAGTACACACAAAAGTCTACGTAAAATTGGGTAAATATGGAGTATATCCACGGATGCGTAGTATAAAACAGTATAGCTATGCTTTTCATTTCAGTAATGACCCGCATTATTTCACTTTTTGGGTGGAGAGTTCCAAAGTTCTCTTGAGATTGAGCGGGTGCGGCAGGAAGCGGTTGCAGAGGGATTGACGTTATTTACAACATGGTGATTTGAGCACTCCCGCAGCTCCTCTAAGTGACTTTGAAGAACTTCAACCTTGCCTCCCTTTTACCGCCCTGACTGACCCAGCCCATTTGTCTGCTTATTTTCCTGGTACTCATCAGCATCCAAAGATGTCGTTCAACATCTTCAACCTCCTATCGCACGCAATGTAATGTGACAATTGCACCGTGAGGGGAGGTATGGACCACGGAAATACCCACAGAGATCGGATAAGAACAGAACTGGGCGATCAAACCCTAGCATACCGATCATTTAAGGGTAATGTTTTAGCAGCGAAATGGGGATAAAAAATCACCTAGGAACCAAGTCCATGTAGAGGCTAAGGACAATGACAGTTCGGAAAGGACGAGCTACAAATAGCTGGTATCAACAAGGAACTTTCTACTATTCATTCAACGTTCAGAAACAACAACACCATCCATATATCTGCGAGCTCCAAAGACAAGGTCGACCTGAAACCTCGTCGATATCTGCACACTTTTCCCGGCTTTCAAGGCAGTACTCCATCTTGGTGTCCTTCGGAGATACACTACCCACGAGGGTATTGTGAGAATGTTGCTCACGTACGGTCTTGGTATGTGGCGGCTCCATGTTTTTGATTCTTTCATCCCATGTTCCCGTTTCAGCCAGGCGTTCAAGAGTGTAACAAACACATAAATCGATGTACTTCTCAGCGAGTTGTGTGTTATCCCATAATACTGCACATTTAGCAGCACGGGCTAAAGGATATAGTCCTGGTTTAGGAATATTGAGTTGTTGCTCCCAATTTGCGATGGATCTCAGGCGCTGCTTGATTTCGGGAGTTAATCTGGCAGATTCGGCTCCAGTCTGTACCGCATCCATTGATAGGTAATTTTGCATATCGCAAAAGTGCTACAGATTCAGTCAAAATTTGCCATATCTGGAACGGAGCGTGGAAATTACCTTTGCCAGTTCAAAAACTTGCTCTACATTCAAAATTTGTGTGTCCAGGCACTCCATCACCGACCTTGTCAAATTTATTTCACGCTGCTGGAGGGTTTGCAAATCCTGTCCTTTTTCGAGGAACGAGCTGACCTTGAGCTTTCGGTATAGATGATGATCAACTTTGGTTATTCTCTCGGCAAGAGCTCGAGGTTCAAGTGACAGATATTCGTCCAGAAATGTGGTACTAGAATCGAAGGGCTTGTCCCACATGTTGGAAGCGTCTGAGATGTAAGCCTTGAGGCGCACTGCCAGCACCTTTTTGCGTCGGAGCAAGATATTATGGGGTACGTATTCGTGAAGCTGATCTCTCAAGGGATTGGTAATAAAGTGACGAAGATCTTCAACCAGGTCTCTCTTTCTTGTATGCTTGTTAACCACATAGTCACATGCGTCTTGAACCACGGTGCGTATGAATGGATCAGCACCAATCGTTTTGTCCTCCAGGTGCTTATGTATGTCAGTTAATATCCAAGAGCGAAGAAACAGACAGAAACACACCTCTTTCATCAAGCTTAAGTGCCCTCCGGACTTCATGCTATAGGGCCGTTTCACGTAAAAGCTGCATATTTGCGAATACAGAAGCTCATATTCCTCGAGGAAGTCTCGCAAAGTGGGCGTAACTTGACCGCGGGATAGCTCTACTAATGCTTCGAATGGAATGAGCCCAACTTTATTCAGGCTTTGGTATATCAAACTCTTGACGACCATTCCCCAGTTATCGTCCCGAATCTGATTCGGATCAAAAGTCCAGCCCTTAAAGAGCGCGCCTTCTAAGCCAGGCGCCCTCCTCAACCCCGGTCTTCGAAATAAATAATGGCTCCAATTGCCATTGAAGAGCTCCGAAAGAAGACCCTCCATCTTTTTGCTGCTTGTGGTGGGAGTGGAAGGATCAATTTCGGTTGAAATATCGCTCCGGAACGAAGCAGAATGGATATGAACTAGTTCCCATGCTATTAGCCTAGGCTGTCGATTTATATCAAAAGGCGATGAAATTTGGAAAGCCTACCTGATCTGGAACAATCCACGGAGGCGTTGAGTATGCTCGCTTCCATATTTGTATATTCGGTGTCATCAAGAGGAGAAGGGATACTTCCGTTATATACATGATTCCGGCGACTCTTGCTAGTGTTCAGCCCCCATTTCTCGTAGTCCTGGGTAGTGAATATTGATGCCCCTCAAGCATGGCGTTAAAGGCGATGGGCGTGTTCGATAGTTTCCATATCGAGTCGCTGGCTAGTAACCTAGCCAATAGTACGGGGCTGTGAATCTTCACTAATGCGTGTGCGGCCGAACCACAGGTTTTAGCTAAATTCGGATCATGTAGCCATGATTGGTTGGTCAAAAGCTCTAGCGTCCTGCGCTTTCATAACATCATGTGCACCTCTGAGGATGATTGATAATCAGTGGTTCGCTTCCTGCCTTATAGCGTAGACTTTGATTTACCGAAATTAGGATCGTTGTGTGACTGCTCCACAGCGTCAATCACAAATTACACGTGCGAGTGGAGGAGAGGGACTACAGAAGACAAGACAGGTATCATTTCGCGAAACTGGTGTATGTTACAATCTTTGGCCAGAGTGCGTTGATACCAGAGCGTGAACTGGCCACAATCGGCCCCACCGATACATAAGCTTTGCAACCCCCCTTGGTTTGCAACCCCCCTTGGTTTGCAACCCCCCTTGGTTTGCAACCCCCCTTGGTTTGCAACCCCCCTTGGTTTGCAACCCCCCTTGGTTTGCAACCCCCCTTGGTTTGCAACCCCCCTTGGTTTGCAACCCCCCTTGGTTTGCAACCCCCCTTGGTTTGCAACCCCCTTGGTTTGCAACCCCCCTTGGTTTGCAACCCCCCTTGGTTTGCAACCCCCCTCAACCGGGGATTTCCCCGGATTACAGTATCATAGCTAGAAACCTAGATATTACGTAGACTGCATAGCAGCTGGCGAGTCAAGGCCTCCAAACGCCTGATTGCTAAGGCTGCAAACCTAGGCTCAGCGACCCCTGACGGAATAACAGTGGATACTCCGAACAAGGAGATAATTACCTAGTTAACTAACTTAGTTAACTTAATCCCACATGAATTAATCATAATTATGCCCGCATAAATTGCCAGAAAGGGGCTTTATAGCAATTCAAACTGGGATCTTGAACTGCAAATCCGGTAGAAGCCTCAACATACCAATAGATCGCTGGTCAGCTTGGATTATAATTTGCTGGAAGAAGCACGGAACGTCTTTTTTTAGAATCACAGGTGACAGGCCATCCCATGCTTCCAACCTGTTGTTTCTGCAGGTATAATATCGAGCCCTTTTCTACGTCTGCTCATCCCAGAAAGCGTAAGTGATCAGTGTATTGTAAATTTGTACTGTATATCCTTTGAGTTACCATTTTGTCTCGTTATATAAGCGCTTGCCTTCTGGGCCTTTCCCTGACCTTCGATGGGGTAAACCCCGATGCTTGTCCCATCTCTCCTCACATACTGCAACGGCCCCGGCCTCTTTACCTTGTAATCGTTCACCACCTCGGACAAAGTGCACATGGTGAATCCGAGTCGTGATTGAGCAGACTATACCAATAATGAGTGAGAATCCGTCCCTCTGCAGCCGAAAGAGCTATACCAAGACCATGTGAAAGAAAATGTGAGTAAGTCATGGAAGGGCCACTGGCTTATCCCCAAGTCCGCCCAATGGCACGTGATCTCTGCTGTTTCGTAAACTTCCAAAACCAGAGATTACCATCTCTTCTTTCTACACCCGTTGCCACTCTAAGCGCCTACAAATACTCCCCTATTGCTGAATTATTGCTCTGGACCCTGTCAATATTTTTGATCTGCGTCCTTTCTAGATACAGATTTACCAGCAGGTAAGCTCCTCGAGGTTTAAATATCAATCTATTAGCCTTATCAGCACATTTGATCTCCCGCTAAATCCTAGTTAACAAAATCCTAGAACCTACTGGTGAAGATGATACCCCCAATGGTTCAAGCATCTGAGGACAAGGGGCCATCTGAAACCGATCACATTCTTGCCGACGCATTGCGACTACTACATTTCCTCGATGATGAAGAACATTTCCGGAATTTGCAACCTGAAGAGAGGAAGCTGATCTGCATAAGTGTCCTCGACGAATACTCCGAGGAGTATGGTATGTGCTTCTCCTCTCAATAGATTCACTTGGCATCTTGGACTAATTCCTCCAAGGGCTCCACCGCAATCCGGGGGTGTGCACAACTGAGCACACAATGAGAGCGTTGACAGCAATTTCGATCCTGCGCGATGCTATGACGTTAAAATATGGAGAAGTGGATAATATTCAGGAAATGTATACAATTCCTACAACACAGATTTTTGGTAGATGACAGCGATTTATCCCACTCGAAGCATTACAGATCTTTATTCGTCTTTGACTACACTGATATGTTATAGTGAAATTATACAAGATTGATTGTTCCTGGCACTAGTCAATTATGTACAGGTTCATTTTCATCTCTAGTCTCCTAAACTTTGGCCTGTAATCAGCAACAAAAAACGTGCTTGAACCAAGCCCTGCTCTCGCAGAATAAACCACCATACAAGGAATATTTAGACCTTCTGATGAGGTTCCAGAAGTCAGGGTAAATGGACATCTTCTGGTCGGAAACTCTCTATCCAAATCAGTCAGCATATAGAAAAGGATAGGCGGGTAAACCCAGAGATGGCCAACAACTATCACGAGGATGGAGATGTAAGTGGCTGAAAAGATCGATGACCTTTCTTTTTGGCCTTCTCATTCATGTCAACAAGTAGTTCTAAAGAGCGACCCTGCTCCAAGTCCAGTAATACCTCGGATTTGTCCAAAGACGAACTTGTTTGCTGCTTCGACAAATTCTTTATTTTGGAATCTGGATCCGCAAAAATTGATAATTCGATGGACTCCTCGGGTAATCACGGATATGATCCGGCCATAGAGTACGTGGATAATTGCAATTGACTTGTAATTTTGTTACACGGCTAGCATTAGGGGTAACTCGGAAGGAAGGGGGCTCTGCGGTCATGACCACGGCTCAGCGCAAAGCAAAAGCACCGCGAATTTGGATATTCCACCTCCGCCGAGCTTATTACATTCGCCTCACCGCACCACTCACCACAGATGTCGGAATATGGACCATTTGGGTTCTATCCCTCACCCCTGATAGACGGGTATGCGACGCACGGTATGCCGGTACCGCCTCCCTACGTCTCATAGCAACTTTCGGTGGGATCGTAAGTCAACGCAACAACCACCACTCCACACAAGACAGCCTCCGAGCGAAATGAGAACCTCCGTCTTACCCCCTTCCAGCATGTCCCGGATTCAAAAAGCATTTACAAGAAGGCCAACGCAACGTAGAAAGATCACCGATAAAGACCGACGAAAGATCTGTTTATACCATGAAGAGAACAAATCAGTCAAGCAGGCTGACATTGGAGGTATGACCAGCCATACTACCCTCCGCACGCCTTCTTTGACATCGGAGTATATTGACTTGGATTTTTGGTAGTTATTCGGAGTGGAACGAAGGTAAGTCCTGCGGCCTTGCTCACAGTTTTTTATACTACAATTTGCCCTGACGTGTAGTCCCAGCACCGTTTCGAAGATTTTACGCCAGTAAGACAAGTACTGCGACCTCATCAAAGGGAACAAGTCTCCAGTCAAAGGGACCAAGGTGGCTCAGCGTCTGATATTGAGAAGGTCAATTGATTTAAGCAAGAAAGTAGCTTGTTATTGGCTGATATCTCCCAGAGTGCGATGATTGAACAGCCCCCTTCGGTCATTGGGCCACCCTTGGCAGCTAACAAGGAAGCCTATACAACGATAAAAGTAAATGACCCATCAAGCATGATTGAACCCAAATCCAACGGCTCGGACACAGAAGCGCAGTCAAGGAGACTCCCTTCGAAGGCAAAGGTCTGTGAAAATCCTACCAAGGATGAGACACGGCATGCCCTGGAGCGCGCCATAAGATATCTGGAGCATCAGCCTAATGGCGTCGCTGCCGATGAGTATCGAATTGTCGAGGGAATCATGAAGGGCCTACAGTAGTGATGCAAGTTCCCCGGTGGGAATAAGAGTGAGTTTGGAGCGTTGAAGGTAATAGTTGTGGCTATTCAATTACCTGGCGGATCCAAGCCCTGTGCTTGCTATTCCACGCCACCAAGCTCCCATATTCCACCCTCTTCATCCTGTTCCTCAATTCTCGGGCTTTCACGCAATAAGGTAATTTGGGTGAGTATATGTGACATCTATTCTTGTACACGTCGCAATCTCTGTTGAGGCTGGGGATAACTCGCATCCGATTTAGTGAAACGAAGCGTATTTTCGGATACCTGTTCCAAAGTAGCCTTTCCATGGGTGCGTACAGTAGCTCTCGAGACAAAAGCCCCCATGAAATCCGGGAAAGAACAAACGCCTGGGTGAGCTTGAGCGCCAAAGAACCGAGCCAAAAGTACGAAAGCCTGGCCCGGGTAGCAACCCCTTCCCTTCTGCTTGATATTATAAACTATTGGATGGTGCGTAAAGCAGGCAATCTTGATGAACCTTGGGATCTTCTCAGGTTGTTAGAATTATTCGGGGTCGTAGTACTGGTGTGGCTTTGTCCTTGTCCTTCGTAGGCGGCTGCGAATGGCTTGGGTGGACTCATAGAAAGGGACTGAATAATCCGATACATTGTTAGCTCAAGGTATTCAACAGCTAGCTTGACCATATAAAAAACACAGAGGAATAAAATTTCTCTACCTTGATGAAGGGCTAGCTTTACTTCTTGTCTGCTGACCCTAGGAGTGCCAGCTGGTGAGATTGCTTTTGAGACGCGATCAGTAGCATGGGGTGCGAGTGGGAAAAGTGAGAATGGGAAGGAGAGGAAAGAAAGTAATTTCACTCCCGGGCCGAACTTTTCTTACCCAATTTCTCCACAGGACGGGTCCTTCTTCGCCCGAAGGTAGTTCCGTCCACATATTCTTCTACAACCATCCACGCACAGAAGTCTTTGACAGGCCCAACCCCAACAGACCCGGTCTGTTCTCGCTCTTGCTGATTGAGCTAGGGCCCAGCAGGGCAACCCCTGGCCCCATCACGTACTTTCCAGCTTGGGATTGCACCTCACTTTAGTATCCTAGTCCTTCTTTCTCCGCTGCAACCCCCCTTTAATATTGTGCCTGTGACCCTCGATTACACCGATTCTCCCAAACGGCTGGCCAGTGCATTCTTATGGATGTAATCAAAGTGATCCTGGACCCTGGCATTCGGAGAGTGTGACCTTGCTGGGATGCGTGCATCAGTATTGCTATTTTGAATGGGGACGAGCTACTCCTCGTTTCAAACCCTCGAATTCAACCATTCTGCTCATATCTAACATCCTGCACCGCGGCACTAGTCCCTGATCTTGGCTGCGATCTTTACCTCGTCCTCCCCGACACCTCGCTAACAAGTGGACACGAGGACTGACCCTCTTATGCAGGTAAAGGGAGAGCGTGAACGAATTGGTGCTTCACCTAGAAGGCCATGGACTACTACGGTACCGAATCACAGGTAATAGTTCTCCATTTTACCTTATTTCCAGGTTAAACTAATCTGTGACGACATAGTTTCGCTTCTCTCAG
Organism: Penicillium subrubescens; assembly: GCF_028828155.1. Classification (NCBI taxonomy): domain Eukaryota; kingdom Fungi; phylum Ascomycota; class Eurotiomycetes; order Eurotiales; family Aspergillaceae; genus Penicillium; species Penicillium subrubescens. The sequence goes on from NW_026643163.1 coordinate 338,324, forward strand.
ATTACTTCCTCAAGTCCCGCTGTCGAAAATTACTCCCTACACCCGCCCTACCTTGGACACCTTGTGCATTATACTTCCTAATCTTCCATGAGCGGGTCTCCTCCCAGAGTGAGTCAGAGGACATACTTTCGCTCCATCTAGTTCACTTGAGGGGCACAGTAATGGAGTTTTTGTTGTTCTGGATTGAACTGCCAGATTTGTTGAATGTAATCTCCCAGTGAAATTGCTGGTCGTCAACATCTCTTCAAGTCTCCAAAAATCTACCAGAAACAGAAAGAATCAAGACAGAAATATTAAACCAAATTCTAGAGGCCAGTCCAGAACAATGATCGACGTCCCAGCAGGTATAGTGTATCTATCTTCCCAATTATACGTCAGATATCGAGTGTGCTTGTAACGCCCTGGACACTGACGGTTCCCGGAGATCCAGAGACGAACGGCGCTATCAATTTCATCCGGATAATGCAAAAAAGTCTGCAGGGGGCTTCACGTACCAGCTCAACGCACCGCCACTAGCTTAAAGCAGCACCTGACTTAACGATTGAAACTAAAGGTTTACGCAATAAGTTGCGCTGGAATTTACCCGATTATCACGTTGTTTTCCTCATAATTATGAATGCAATCCATTAGTTAAGGGGCTTCGCAATCCGTTGGTGAAAGCAGCTTTACATTTACTACGTGAGAAGTGTCAGCATACATTTTACTTGGCAATGGGGTTGGATTGGATGGCGTCTAAGGAAAGGTTGTATTTCCAAAAGTGCCTACCGAGAGACTGACTGATACAGTACTGTGGAACACGCTCCCCACGAGCCGCACTCCTGATGTTTATCTGAAGCGATATAAGGATATCCAGTCGATACAGGCCGAGGCTTAGAGAAGACAGGAGAGAGAGACAGGTGTCACAATCGTGCGATGAACATCTCATGGCATAAATTCTGCATGACAGATTCTGCATATATTGGAAGGGTATCAGTTACTGACTTCCTCGTACACACGCGACTCCTTGATCCATCAAATTTCCTAACTAGTACCCGCCACTGCTTTCACCCTGTTCAAGCCATAAAGGAATAAGTCCTTATATACAAGTTAGATGGGCACCAAAGTTCCTCTTTATGACTCCTTGAATCATCTCTGCTAGGCCTTCTTGCTGCAAACGCGCGAGGGATAGGCTTTGTCCGCGCATTTTAAGTTGAATATCCGAGTCCGATGCTTTTTCAACGTAAAGAACCCGATTGACGTCATTTTGCGGCCTTTCCCAACAGCGCAGAGAGTGGAATATGTGCTCCAGGATTGATAGTGTTTCACGCTGGATGACAAGACGCTTGGGGTGTTTAGCAATTGCTGGATACTTTGGATCCCACAAAATCATCTCCTTCAGTGCATCCTCGTTGATTGATAGAACATCGCTAACTTCATCTCGATTGAAAATAATCGATGAGTTTCCCTTCGGCATTTTGAGTTCAATGTCCCAGTTACGGTCGTTGAATAGCCATACATCAAGCCCAGAGACAGCATATGCGAGCGCAAACTTGATCAACCATTTGTTTGGGCCAGTAGTGCAGTTTTTGTGGTTCCAAAAGTAGAAATAGACATGACCGAGAGGTTTTGCGCCTAGAATGCATATCCCGCTCTCCTCTAAAAGCTCACGAAGCGAAGCAAGCTGGAGAGTATTGTCATCTTGCTCGACAGCACCTCCTGGAACTTCCAATACGAAAGGCCGTGAGGTGCCAGTGCCAGCCCGCTTTTGCATATGAACCCGCTTCGTTTCACAGCTGAAAAGAAGAGCTTCGACACACCTGCCTTCGATAGGAAAACCCAGATCTCGCAGTCTTCGGTGAATACCTTCCGCGAGGGTGTCAATATCGCTGATAGTAATTGTGTAAACTGTCTCGTGCTCGAAGATCACATCATGCAATTGCATGGAGGAAATTGGGACCACTTCAGAACAGCGGTGGATAGAATGTGGCGAGATTGCCATAATGGGTTGAGATATCAATCGAAGCGTCGAAAGAGAAGGGTAGATTGTAACTTGTGAATTCAATCTCCGAGGAAGCGAGTTCAATATTTAAAGTCATAATATTGCAACTGTGGACATCTAGGCTATCTGAATGACGCCAAGCTACGTACTCCAGTAGCACACCGCTCTTTCGCCATGTCATTGCGGCGACGCAGCGTCGTGTCATGTTGGCGTCTCAATAAGCGCTAGCTCTAATGCGCTAATTGGGTGGGTCTTTGTGCTTGGGTCGGTTCTCGCTCATTATATGAAAACAGAGTGTTATTCTCATTTGGAAGGAACCCTCCATAAGAAAGACCCAGGTATGGGCCAGGGCGATGCGAAGCTATGGTACAGATTAGGGAACAATTGACATAGCTGTGCCTATCTCTCTCTCTGTATCTGAGGGAAACTAGGAGGAGAGAAAACCAGTATCAGGACAAGTGACCTGTGCACGACAGAGCTGTGGCCTCTGGCGCTGTGACAAATCCACAAGCTGGGACTACAATGCCCGAGTGGCTGACAGGACGCCCTATCCTGGCAGGGCTTGTGGATTTTGGTGATCTGAATGAAATCTCACATGGAACCAACCAAGTGTGGGAACATGTAGCAATTCGGAGGTCATTTTCTCACCGATGTGGTCCAAGCCCAGGGTCTGAGATGCTGTTTGGTAATAAATTTGCCATAAAACTGCCATAGTGCCGTCCTCTCCGAAGCAATCCACATTAAGGCTGAATTTCAGTTTGGGATCCAGTACACAGCATTGATAGCCGACTGCTTCTGGAATTTAAAATGGCTTGTAAATAACTTACAGGGACTCGGTGTGTGTTTCACTGCACTCAGTCCCGGCTGATGGCTTATTATGTGATAAATAGGATTCCTGGAGGCCGATCGTGCAGACCTCTGCCACTCTGGAATGACTTCAACAACTGCTGGCTGGCACTTTTCCAGAAACAGTTGGATATGAAGCATGACTTAGCCGCAACCAGATATATGCCAACAAAGTATACTCCATTGACCTTGGACCGCATGGAAGCTATGGGCAACCAGCTCATCCAGCTTTGTGACCATTTAGAGCCACATGGACTGGTCGATTATTAGATGGGAATTCTGGAGGAAAAGATCCTTAGCAGTAGGTGTTTTTTGTTCAATGATACGTGTTTTTACCCTAAGCTTCTGGTTCTAACAAAGTGAGTCTTCAGTTCTTGGTCAATGATTGGATTCAATGGAACAACCACTTCGTCCGCAAACGAACGCCAGGATGGCTAGAAGGAGCTAACGGAGCCCTTAGCTCTTGCTCCCACATCCCACATAGAATATCTTGTATTCCTTTTGGAAATAATGATAAAAGTTCTTTTCAGCCAACACTCGGGAGTTTTGGGAATATGTTTCTGCAATTATGAGGGTCTGTCCGGGGGTCTGTCGATGGAAAATCCGATATAGAGGGTTCTTTTGATACGAATTTGTGGGCCGTTGTGCTATCGAAAAGATTGGATAAATAGTGTATTTCAGCTGAGGCAGACTTGTTCACTCGGTGGTAATTCAACGGATTCTTAAAGTGGCCGCTGGAGAATGCTAGCGCCGGGACCCAATCATTATGACTATAGCATGGTATAAACAGTTCCCTAGCTCCTCTCTCTCTCTTGGCACCAATGTCATCCCTTCTCTTTCTCAGGACCGAGCAACCTGAATTGATTGGTCTTTAATACTCCACACAAACAACATTACAACATGGATGGTCTTTTGGCACTACGGATTCTATAATCATGGGCTTGTGGAATATAGTGAGCTGCAAGCCACATCGCCAGGTGAGGATATGGTCAAGGAAGTGGTGCTATCATTCCGATCGCGGCCATGAAATGTCTGAGTCCATGCAGGATGGACCGGGGAATCGCGTGACGCATAGAATAAAAATTGAAACGTGGCATCCAAAACAGTGATGTATGACCTCATTTGTAATTGTTGCATTTCACGGAAACACCCTTCTGCCATGCCACAGTTTTTCAATGTAGCAAAAGATTTAATAAATGGCATCGGCTAAAAGCTATCAGTATAAGCGTTCATCTACCCCTGTCTTCTATTCTTTCTCTCATCTCTACCATCACTCTACTTGAAAGATCAAAATGGCGGATCCCACCAAATCTCCAGAGGATCCTCTCCAATGCCGTTTTCTCTTCGAGAGCCTCGAAAATTCACGATGGGAGGATATGATGTCTGCGATTGAGTCGGGTATATTCTCTAAATTCCGTGGTTCACACGAGGCACCCCATTATCTCTTTTAAAAAAAAATACAAAACGAGGATACATCACGTTTAATTAAAGCGGCAATCGACACGGCCTTCAGGAATCCGTTGCTACGACCAAAAATTGAGAGGGAATAAAATCTGTACCATGTTTATGATGCCAAACGCCATGAACACGAGATAAGAAGAGACGCCCCTATGATCTCGCCTCGTAGACAATCAAACATTGTCCGTCGTGTTTTAACGGCCCTCTGGATTATGACATGGTCCGGCCTTCTCATTTCCCAAAATGGCTATATCTTCTTTTGGCTTGCACTCGGGATTGGACGCAATGTCTTGATGCAACGACTGGTATCTTTAATGAATCCCCAATGTCTTCTTGAGCCCTTCTCAATGAGAGAAAAGGAAGAAGAGAGGTCTACAATATTCCAGATCTCCACGTTGGATCGGGAGTGCTGTGCCGTCTGCCGGGCACGACTTAAGTTATCGCCAATCAGTGCAACTGGTGTAGCTTCACTAGGGGGCAGGACATTGAGAACATATTTGAATTTGTCGATATGGATCTTGCAAACCAGCTGATAGAAGCGGGATTAGATACTGGGAAACCCGGCCCAGAAAATGCATCGGTTGGCTAAGAATCGCTCGTCGAGTCGACCCTGAGCCAATGTTGACCTGGCTATTGAGCCGCGGCCACCAGCCCCCTCCGAGATTCCTCACATATGCCGCAACATGCAATCTATTGCTACGACAAGGTGGCTCATGCATCATTCTTCATTCACTCAAGATTGGTGTGACGCTCTCGATGTGGCAGCGAAGAGCACAGATTACACTAGTGTGGAACTGATGACGATCATTCTATAGAAATCAGCAACAGAGTTGGGGACAAACGCAATCGTGTCTCAAAATGTGGATAAGAGATTGTCAACGGAGTGTGCCTGGAAAGAAATAGTCTCGAAAATATCTCGTTCCCCTCGAGTCATGCACTGCACTACTCTCGCCTTCCACACACTGTCCGTCTTGCTCGATCAACTAGGTGACCCTAGTATATACCCAAGTGTACATATCTCATTGTCATTCATCTGGAGACTTGCTCTCCACCCTCTCGCCATGCAATCAGTCGAAGCATTCATCCCGTGGGTCAGAATCGGGGAATTGCTCAACGCTCTCATCGACTCTTTCATCAAGGCCCTCGTTGAGTCCGACATCGACCCCGACAGCAAGTTCAACGAAATCGAAGACAGAAGAGGATATGTCGACACACCATCTACCGGAGGATTGCCTCATCCGCGGTCAATCCTGGAGCCAACTATACTACCCCGACAAATTTTTTGAAGGAGCCCCCTCGGAGGACGACAGACCGGTTATTGAACCGAGTACCACTCCCATCCCTCGCATGAAAAGATGCCTCTGGCTAGGCGTGCAAATAGCAACGGTTTTTCGCATTTTTTCTTTCGTTCTAGCGCTTGAATATGTTCTTGATAGAGATGGAGATATATAAAGGTGATCGATTTGACGTGCAGTTCCGTCGTTGGATAACATACGAAAATCGCAGGTTCAACATGACACCGGGCGCGCTTGGGAACGCACAGATTGCAGAATCTTGCGGAGGCCTTAATAGCAGCTCAACTTGATCTTTACATTTCACGACGATACTATGTGATATGTGGGCATACTGCAATTCTCAACGATCACTAGGGGTACAACGCATCCTGGGAAAGATTCAGCTTATTCCACAGACAGTAGCAAAGCCGACGTACTTCGATACTTTGACCATATGTTGGAATAGAAATAGATGAAGGAGAAAATTGTGACAGCTGTTGACTAAGCTCCAGTATAACATAACTAGCCCAATGGGTTTATCTATATTATACCTGGCCCTAGCGTACGTTTCAGAGTAATCCCAGTGATAGACCACACTGATGCTGCGCCGCGGTCTAGCCACATTCTGCCGGGTAACCTTACACAAACTCTTCACAAAATCTCAGTCCCTTCTGGGCCAAAGATGGGTTTCCGGCGTGTAGCGTACTGTAAGTCCAGGCTGAATGGGATGAAGGAGGTGTAAATATATCATCTTGAAACCATGTATCAAAATCTTGGAAATCCGCCAGTAGCAGTCTTACCGTATTGCGCTACATGTTCGAGAGTTCAATTAGAGAGGAAAGCACCCACGGATGCTGTACCCATGGATGCTCTACCCATCATATCATAAAGGCATCCCAAGTAGGCATCTGCTCTCCACTTAAAGTGTACAAACCGGAAGCTAACGAAGCAATTTGCGCGAATGGAAACCCATCGCTCCCAGGGCTATGAATACCATCAGTGAGAAAGTAACCGCAATTATGTTCCTGCGATACGTGGCGGATGCCCCTTGGACACTCTAACGACAGCAGAATTGCAATCGGGTGATCCGATAACCCTGGCCAATACGGAAAGTCGAAATAAGAACACCAAGTATCAGTTTAGGCTGACATAAATAACATACCCTTTTCTCGTTTCTCTTGTGCGGACTAACAAAAGATAAAAGAGATGACGCGGCGGGCAAAGCATACTTCGCTCGTCACAGGGTGCCTAAAAACCTTCCAGTTGACCAACACCACGACGTTTCAACCCAAGTTGAATAAACAAATAGCATGAAAGGCGTCAAGTAGACTTATGCTGATCCATTATGTGACGTAGATCTCACCACGTGGAATTCACTATTTGCAACCCCTGCAAATGTACTCAAAAAACCAATGTGAAGTTCTTTACGAATGAGATCAGGCCGACAGTGTCGACAGCGAATGCCGATGATATTTTGGCTTTTCTAAGCGCGTCCAGTCATTATCAGCGCCCGGTTTTGATGTAGAGTGGCTAATATATACATAGCACGAAGACAAGAGAACCAATTACCGCAACAACCTATTAACAGACGAGCATTTTGACTCGCCAGATGAGGTCCGCGGACAGTCGCCAAACCCGATCAAAGCAGAGCGCGCGTATAGCATTCCTATCACCACGCCGGACTCCTCGCGTTGGGCCAACCATATCCACAGCCGCATCTTGTACAAATATCTTTTCCTGGTGGAGATGTTATATTAGGCTGTCAACCATCTGTTTTATTCTTTTACCAAGGCGACGGCACAATTTTTGGTACCCTTTATTAGTTTGAACATAAGTCGATCTTCCGACGGATGTTCCCGATCTTAGAATCAGACTTTCAGGGTTATTTCCTAGGTAGTCACCCAGGGATCATAATCTTTTTCAACCGCATCTGCATATATAGAACGTGCTTCAATCTAGAACGCCTCGTTGTGTAGGATATTATCGGTATGCCAACAGAAGGCTACGCAGTCCCCACATGGTGAAAGTACATCAATGTGTTTATCAAATATTTCGCTCTAATTGCCTAACATTCAGGGAGCAGACATTTAAAACCGGGGGGCCTTACGCCCACTTCCCCTATAGTGTTTATCTTTCTACATATATCGAATCTGTCCTCTGTCCTGTCCCTGATAAAAATAGCACTGAAAAAGCACTGACATTTTTCCCTGAGCTGCATCCTTATCTGTGTGACGCGGGCCAGTCACCCAGGCGGTGTAAGCGCAATTTAGAAGATAGGGGTGCCCGGAGAAGAGGTGCCTTCGCGCGAGCAACCGCTCATTGAGGACTGTTCTTCCTCGGCCTCTTAAACCGGCGCAACCCACTGAGCGACTTGAAGATCAAGCATATGGCCACGGTGATTAAAGCGACAGGGCCAGCGCTTGACGGGTATACAGTTAGGCTTTTGACATAGATGCCCCATATAACATTTGATGGACCGGCAAGCCCCGGCTCGAGGGCAAGGGTGCAAACGGAGGATGTATCTGAGTACATCGACCATAGCTTCAGTGACTGTACTGTGATCGTAATGGCAGCTTAGGTCGTCACACTCCCCCGAGAGGTGATAACTGTTGCAAATCTTGTGCTCTCTAGCACGGCGGTGGAATTCATCCAAAACATCCGCAGACGGACAAGGACAATAAGTGTCGAGACGTTCGTTATCCTTATTGATGGCGATATATTTCTTGGCTTTGAGGCTCATTGGCGGCAGGTGATTGGAAAGAAACTCCATTGAGCGGCCTTCGATAGTTGGAGTAGACCACGGAGTAGACCACAACTGTTTCGGCGACTCATCCGCGGGCTTAGCGGATAAAATTTGACCCGGCATAACGTGCTGCTTGATGCAAGAACTACCGTACTTGCAGATACCCTAAAATAACGTCAGTGAGACTGGATCAATGTTTTCATAGTGTGAGAATCATGCCCTTTGGTAATGTCTACAGATCGGCTTGTTGCTGCCATTTATGGTTATGGTAGAAGCCATCTTGGTATTGGCGGTGGCAATTGGTTTGGTGCTAGCAACAGGTGTAGACTTGAACACAGACGGCAGCTCTCTGATCGGTAGACCCAGCTCTTCGAAGTCCCCGTGAAATGAAGCGGCCCTGATGAGGGTGATGCGATCCCCTCTACCTCTATATGGGGTCAACAGAGAGCCAAATCCAGAATCGTGACAGCCCGCAAAGTAGATATGTCGGCACTGATTGGAATCCGCAAAAAGTCGGAACATCTCTGGCTTGCGAAACAGCGATCAGTACTTGCTGAGAATGTTGGCTGATGCCAACTCGTTCGGTGGCCGTCAGAAACCCACCTCTGATTTTAAAATCGCTGCCCTCTTTCCTTTCAGCAGCATCGACAAAATCAAAGAGATCTTGAGCTCGGTTGAAAGCCGAGATGAAAGGTGCCAGAGATCGAGCTTCAGAAGCACATAGGCCTGTTCGGGCGAGAGTCCTGGACAATCCAAGCATATTACGTAGACACGGACCATAATCCGACACTGATCAGCCTGCATGCCCAGTGTGGAGTCCATGAGCTCCCTGACGGAGTCGCTCAGCTCACGAGCTGCTTCAATGCCACCTTCGGCACCGGCTTTGATAAAATGTTCTCGGAACTAGAACAACCAAAAATTTACAGGTTAGCTGGCAAAGTGATGGTCATTGGAGCCATTAAACGTTTCTTACGAGATATCCATCACCATCAACGAGCACCAGCACGAACGGGTTGCGATCCTATCCCGATGTCAGCCTTGGCATCTCCCGCCCGAGCCCAGAGTTTGAGCTTCGTACCTGACCACGAGCTTGTCTCTTGTATTTCTCACGGCCTTCCTTCACCTCTTCATAATCACTTTTGAGGGAGCTGTAGTCGTCCAGGAGGCGCTTGAATTGCTCCAGAACGTCCTGAAGAGATTTATGGTGCTTCGTATTTTCCTTTGACACGATTCCGAGGTGGTTGGTCAAGGATGCTATCTCCGAATTCTCCCGCATGTTGATTGAGTAATCAGGAAGGCATACGCCCATCCCACCGAGCAGCAGAGTTCCGCAAGGACCATGGACATTCAATCGAAACACAGAGCAGCGGAAATTCCTTGATTCTGAGGGGAGCTGATACGATGGGGAAAGTCAACTCCGTTGTCGCAGGGTGGGCGGTCAGAAGAATGCGTCAGGAAATGGCGATCAGCATCAACAGTACCTCCAAAGTTTCCGCGGTGATGAGGCTCAGTATTGTGACGGAGTACTCCGTACTTTCGCTGCCTTTTACATATCACCCATCGGATACGTACTGTATGTAACCTCCGAGTCAGGGGTATTCTCGACGGTATTTCAACCAGTAACAATGCTCTTTACTCCGTAGATCTTATCTCTATTTTCTCATTGGTGTTTTGTATACCTGTAGTAAACTGTATCCTTGGTATGTATGGTTTATACCTACTGTGTATGACAGCAAGGTGACGCGGTATTGTACGCAAGGATGGGGCTAATCCACCAAGGGGAACAATCCAAAAGATGATTTGATTAAAAAGATGCAATGAACGGATGATGCGAGGACTCGCTAACGTATTCAACCACCGAGTGGTCATTACGGCCAAACCACAATCGCCTTGTCCTCTTGACCGCGTAGGGTCACCATACAAAGGCCACAGTAGCACACGGTATACTCGCCACGAGACCGGTGGAGGTCAGTAAACATGTGCGATGATTATGAAAAATGAAAACCCCTTTGCCAGGCGACCGACCCACTCGTCTCTCCGGGACCTTGGAAGCTAATGGTGGATTTTGGCCGGCGACGGTTGCCACGTGATCAGGCGTTCCTCCCACGCTTCGGAGCCGGCGCGTTTGTTGGTTCCTGCTGCCCTGGCCGACAAGATCCAACTCCTGTTCCACGAGTGAGGCGCGCATTACTCAAGACAAAGGACGATATGGGTAGGAGCTGCGTTCAGTGCTCCTTCGCACGATGCTGCTGATGCATTCCGATCGAGCCACACTGGACCAATGGAGCCTTTTCGCGTGCGGCTCAACTGCATCGATCACTATCAAGCGACCGCATCAAAGCTGGACCCTCCGCTACCCTTTCGGGATGACGATTCCGACGAAGATGCTAGGCCCAAGGTGCCAGTGATCCGAGTATTCGGGGCGACCGAACGGGCCAACGAGTATGCGTCCATGTCCATGGCGCCTTCCCTTATCTGTACATCGAGTACAGTGGGTCCGTGGCTCCTGAAGCGGGTTCGTTGGATCAGTAGGTCTTGCGCATGCTCGACTGTTCCGTTCATTCACTCTTTCTCCAGCCAACTCGGCCATCCGTACTCTCCACATCTCGATCGATCATGCTCTGGCGGCTATTTTTCGCAGTAATTTTCATGACCGGAAGACCGCGTTTGTCGCACATCTCACTTTGGTCAAAGGATTCCCTTCTATGGATACCATGTCGGCTACCGGACCTTCTTCAAAGTCTATCTCCTCAATCCCGTCTATGTCACTCGACTAGCAGATCTGCTGCACGAAGGAGCCGTGCTGAAGCGACCGCTACAGCCATATGAGAGCCACCTCCAGTATATCCCGCAATGGATGTGTGACTACAACTTACACGGGAGTGTTTACATGGATTGTGGCAATGTCATGTTCCGACGGCCAGTGCCGGAATATTTGGAACTGAACAGTCTGGACCATCGACCGCTCCATTTGTCCCGAAAGCATTCTAGAGGACCCTACCCTTGCGAAGCAGAGTCATTGTCCCTTGGAGGCAGATGTGTGCGTACAAGACAACCTCAACCGACGTAATATCAAGGAGCGTGCACTGCACCACGACTTTACTGAATTCTTGCGACCGGCTGCCTTCAACGAGCGGTTGGTTCCGAGCCTGGCTGGTCTATGGCAGGACGAGACTCGGAGGCGCCAAAACGCATGGGAATCACCGATCCTGGCAGCACACTATTCAGCCGCGACGAATTAGTTTCGATGTCTGCTAATCCCCGAAACCAGTCTAAGCCAGGATGGTTCCACGAGGATGAGTTCCACGAGCTGGCTCTTCAAATCGCCGTAGAGGAGAAGAATACTTATGACGGGAAGGATGTCTCTTTTGAGACGTTTTTGGACGGACAGATTATACAAGATATTAAATCAGCCTTGAATAGCGTGGGAGATTTCTATCCGGACGGGTCTGACAACTCGACCCGACAAAATGATCACCACCTGCAGCAAGCACTGGATGAAGAACCGCCGCATTTTTCCGTCGATGAGCGGCTTGCACTTACTTCCCAGACTGGCGAGCAATGCTCTTTGGGCGTCGATGAACCGGACGGCATATCGACCGAATACCCGGTCGAAGAAGAACCACGACAGCTTCCACCGCCTACGAACGAAGCTATTGACGAGAGCTTCTACGATGGCGTATTCGACGAATATCCCCAGCCCGGCGAAGCCGCGGACTCTTGGCACATGGACGCCACCTTGTCCCGAATTTCGCTGGAGTTTCTCGTAAAGCGCCTTCCTACCTTTCAATTGATCTCGAACCTAGCAATGAATTGCTTGATGATGAACGAGGAAGCGCGGGATCTTGCAAAACGATCGCATCGTGAAACACTCGATCCTGACCCGTCACGACCAGTCAAAAAACGAAGAATTTCTGGGAATGCTGAAACGCCACATGCGCGAAAGGAGTTCAGTGAAAGTACCCAACCCGGAACTGTAAGAAGAACCAAATTGGGCCAGTACGAAGCTTCACCACCATCGTCGGCACCAAAGTCATCTGCCCCTCAGCAAACGATTCGCCCACGGGCGGCTTCGCAGATGACCAACGGTCGACTGAATTTTCCAGTCATCAAAGACCCGAATGACCCATTCAATATCCTACGATTCAGCCAAGGCGACGACAGTTCATCAAAGAATGGCCTCGGATCCTCCCAACCTGTGCCAAACTCATTTCCCTCTAGTTGTTCGACGAGGAGCACCCCGGGTGATGCCAGCGAAGCCGGTTTACCTTTCAACTTGATACGTCATTTGCCCTTGACGGTAGTAGAGAGAAGAGTTGCGCTTGATCCACATGTCGCCAAAGTCATCTCAAGACTCCATTACTCCTTCCTTTTCCGCCGTCTACCACCCTGTGTCTCTTCGAACCCCCTTCTCCCGGGACCACGGAAATTGAGACAACGATGAAAGACTACAGCCGTCCCCCTGTGGTCTACCAAGAAGCATACTATAGCACGGAGACGGGTGTGCCGGCAAGGCCTCGCCAGTATGCCGGTCGAGAGTTTCGATTAGAAAGCGATACAATACACTTCCTCCCTGACTTTGAACCGTCGGCAAATGCGCCGGCGATGTTTGGCAATCGGCTATCTTCGAGCTATTCGATCGAGAACAGCAGAAAAAGATCGACCAACAACTCCGCGAATCCTGCACCTCGAAAGAGTGGGAATTTGCACCTGTCCCGCCCATCTGAGCGGAAGTCGCCGATTAGTTTGAAAAGCTGGAAGAATCACGCCGATCCAGGACAAGCAGTACTATAACGAAAGGGCCCAGAAGCCCTGTCACAAATTGAAGGCCGACACGAAAGCACCCGTATGGTTGCAAATCTCAGGGGCGAAAACTACAAGTGTGGAGCACCAGACGCAGTACATGAGTACGATGAGCTTGGAAGTCCATGTCAAGACTCGTGGAGCTTTATTGGGGAACCCCGACGAGGACGAGATCTCTTGCATCTTCAGGTGCATTCAATCCGAAAACGAGGACATCGAGGTGAACAGTTATCTACCCGGTGTTCATGTGGAAATGATCTACCGGGGCGACAGTGAGGAACCGAAAGCGAGGATCTCTAAGGCTCTCAAAATAGAAGTTGAGCATGAGCCGACTGAACTGGACTTGATCAACCGACTAATTGATATTGTATTGTCCGGTACCATGACCCAGATATCATCACCGGTTACGAAGTGCACCTCACGTCCTGCGGATATGTGATTGAACCAGCTCGAAAGAAATACGACTTTGATCTGTGCGACGAGCTGGCGCGAGTCAAATCGCAGTCTCACGGCAACTTTGGGAAGGAGCCTGATTGGTGGGGGTTGGAACATGCTCGTCGATTCGAGTGACCGGCCCGGCACACGGTCAACATTTGGCGTGCCATGAGAGGCGAATTGAATCTCCTGAATCTCCTGCAGTATACCATGGAGAATGTAGCTTTTCATCTCCTGCAGCGTCGGATCCCTCACTGCTCAGCCAAGGATCTGACACAATGGTATCAAAGCGGAAAGCCACGCAGTATGCTGAAGGTTGTGGAATACTTCATATCTCGAGTCCAAATGAACCTGGAGATCCTCGACGCGAACGAGTTAATTCCGCGAACGAGTGAATAAGCGAGACTGCTGGGAATTGACTTCTACTCGGTTTTTGCACGAGGATCGCAATCCAAAGTGGAGTCGCTGATGTTTCGAATCGCCAAACCAGAGAATTTCTTGCTGGTATCTCCCAGCAGGAAGCAGGTGGGACAGCAGAATGTCTTGGATTGCCTGCCTCTGGTCATGGAACCACGGAGTGATTTCTACACCGGCCCGCTCGTGGTTCTGGACTTCCAGTCCTTCTACCCGAGCGTGATGTCCTTCTACCCGAGCGTGATGATCGCATATAATTACTGTTACACGACTTTCTTGGCCCGAGCGGTCCGGTGGCGCGGGCGAGACAAGATGGGCTTCTTGGATTATCAGCAACCGCCGCGGCTGTTGGAATTGCTAAAAGACAGTGTGAACATCGCACCGAATGGTATGATGTATGAGATTTCTGGCCATGAAGCCCCTTCTTGATTTCAGGGGCATAAAATCACATGTTCACGCAGCCTTGTTCGTCTCCTCCTTGTGCGTTTTTACGTCTCTTGGAGTTGCTTGATAGCGTGTTTCTGCAAAATTAACATATAAGCATCTGTATTGGGCGTGTACAACACGGAATAACTCACGAGGAGACTGGATTCCATCCCAAAAAGCGCTAGCTCAAACAATCGGTATTCCAACAGTGCTCCAAGTGATTGTGTATTTCGGCTAGTTCATCGCCGAAGGCAGTAGACACGGAAAAATCCCAGGTCGACGCCGCATTGCTCAAACTCTTGGTTCGGTTGATGATATCCGCTGTTTCATGTGATAATCTGTGGGTCATGGATCCCATGCCACAAGGACTATATGAGAGGCATTTCCAAGAGGGATTGTCCGTTATTGATATCTCTTCCGAGGAGTATCAGCCACACTACGATCCTCCTTTAGCTCCTTGGTCTTAAAGCTTTCTTTGCTTCGTGCTCTGCTCGCTTCCTAGTAAAATTCAAGATTCAGCATAAGTCTCAAATCGTCATCAGCTAAGCATACCTTCGTGGTATCCATAAGAGTACTGAAAAGAATTGATTCAGCGAAGACTTTGAGTACGAAACTTGAGTTTTTCAAATGGAAAGGACCAATAAACCAACTACTAGGAGTGGTACAGTCCATCACTGGCTGCCAGTTAGGTGTGCAACTCATTGCACGGGACAGAAATCAATAAGCGAAACAATACGAACGGTTATGAAGAGGCATGTGCCAATTGGATGATGATGATTGGTGGTAAAGGACTATCACATTGGCAATTATCGGGACTTGGACCACCATTCCACTACGTCTGCTGACAATTTCTGCAGCCCTTTATCCGACATGTATCCTGCGACCTGGACTTGGGAGCTGTTTCCATCACTTTTGTTGATCGCCACAAGCCTCTCTGAGACCTTTATTTGATAGTTGGTAGTTGCAGTATTCGCCCCTGCATTCTGTGGTATCTTGCCTTGGTTTGTTGAGTTCTTCAAGTCGGTGTTAACTGACTCCAAAATTCCGAGTAAAGAATCACAAAGTTCACGACAATATTTGAAAGTTGAAATGTTTTTTTTCGTGAGTTGATCCACATCAGTAGATGTCACCTTTGTAAGGTTTGTCTTGGCGTCACTCTCGAGGGCCTCAAAGTCTGCGATTGTATTTTCTATCAACTCTTTGACTTCGTTAGCCCCCAGACCCGTGATACATGAATCCTGACTTTAAAATCGAAAATATCAGTTAGTAGTCATTCTCTTATTCGTGAAAGCGTAGACTTACAGTGTCTGAGTTTCAATTGCTGCGTCAAGAACCGATTTATAGCCGTTGAAGATCAGTCTCAAATTCTCAATCTGACTCTGTCGGTTGTTTATCAAAATTCTTCATTGATGTTTAATGAATGAGCTTTCTCCATCAGTCATCGATTGAATGGTCTGTAAGACTACCCGAGAGAGCCAATCGCAGGTCTCCTGTAACCTTTGCAACGGAGGATCGAGCCTGGGAATGATGGCATCAGAGGCGACTCCCACAGTCTTCCCCAACCGCTGTAAAGTCGCCTTTACAGACTCGACCTCCTCAATCAGGTCGCGTAAAGATTTTTGTTTCGTTGGAACGGCTTTTAAAGTCCTCAGAAGACCATCATTGGCCAGGGTTGCTGAGGCTACAGTGCCACTTAACGTGTTGGAAGAGTTGGTGTGACAGGCCATAGATTAGGAAGTAAGTGTCACATAGGAGCTGGCTTCCAAAAACCACAAGGGTTCACCTCTTTAAAAAGGAGCCATAAATTGGTCAAGGTTACTTCCCCACCAGGCTTGGAGATCGGATATGTGCCTAGCAAATAAATCCGGGCCTACATGCGCTGGAAAAAAGGGAGGTCGACGTCAGGCGACAGATGGTTGCCTGCACAACTGGATAGAAACAACTAACTACGAATTCCAAAACTGACTAAACTGACGCAATTTGGACGGCAAAGTGTTACACAACGAAATCATGTACCTTTGTGCAGGGTTTGTTAGGTCAAGTCCTCGTCCTATTCCTGCTTTGGTCGAAGAGAAACAAATCCAAATTCATCAACATGAGTCGGAAAATTGTGTACCCTTTGCGCACTGGGATTGCTCGATAGGGCCCGTATGCGTATGGAATTGACGTCTGGGAGGCCAGCAGGCCCGGCTATTTCAGTGGTATCGATAGGATCATCGTCGATATCGTTGCCCGACCGGCTCAAATCAACATCATCGGGGTCGAGTTGGAAGAGTCTCAAAAGACGGTCTTGCACATCCTCGGTGCTGCCTAGCGCACCACTAAGCATCGTTTGCGGATTCAACCCAACTTCTTGAATCCACACCCGAAAGCCATGGAACTTGGGATGGCACAGCCCATAATAATATGGCAGGGCATTCGATGGGATTCGCGTGCGCACCCTGTGGAAGTGGCTTATCCACGACTTGGCAGCGTATCGGAAGAACTCACCAATGTTTCCTGTGGGAGGCTGTCCTCGTTCGCCGGATTTTGAATTTTTTGCCAGGCAATAAAGGTATGTCACGCACACTTCCAGTAGGAGAGCGTGCGACACAGAGAATGAGAAGGTGTGCTGCCATACAGAGCCTTCTTCCACGATACACTGGTGACCACTGTTGGAATAGTCATTGAATGGACTGAGCGGTAAGCCTTCGGCCATGGCGTGGTTATCAGTATCGTTAATGGTGTTCCCAGAAAATACTGGAGCCTCTTCGCCAAGCTCAATCTCGAAAAGACCACTCATTTCCTCCGACCCCTGGAGATTTGGCGACCTTGCATCGCAAGTTGGCGTGGTAGCAGCATTTCGATACTGTGCGGTTGGCCTCAGCAGAAATTCTCGTGCAGTTTCATGGACAAAGTAAACCCTCTCCTTGATAATTCGCACGAAATGTCCACCGAGAGCCTTGACATGGTTTTCGAGTGGATAAACCAAGTCGGAGTTAACATTGTCAAACGTTTGAAGGCTAGGTCGTGTAGAGGACTCAGACACAGCGAATGTGTCATGATCGGGATGAACGGCCAATGCAACGCTGAGTTCAGCCACTGTGAGGGGTCGGATTGCTGCAATCATAATCTGTAGCATCTTTCTCGCTTTTTTAGGATCTTTCCGTGCTTTGAGCAGCTCAGTATAGATGGCATCGACGCTGCGGCTCTGGAGAATGGCACGTAGATCTCTCTGAGACGCTCCTGCCTCAGTTCGCTCTTGCAGTAACCTGATGATTAGTGTTGTCCACAGAAAGGTCCTGTCGGCGCGATCGATGAGCTCGGCCATAATATCTGTCAATAATTTTTCAGGAAACCCTTGAACCACGAGGCCATTAATAGCAGCTTTAACAACCAACTCGATGTCCCTGGTAATTGCCTCCGTTTCATCCTCTCCCCGGAGCCGAATCATCGAGCAAAATGGCCCAGAAGTTTCTCCAGATTGAGGACTCCTTGATTGACCCAGCTTGACTTGGTTCTGGGCTTTGTTGAAGGCAACCTTTATGGAATTGTCAGGTCGACTTGTGATCAAGATCTTGATTAAGATCTTGGCCACTGGTCCGTCTCCCCAGGTAACAAATGAATCCAACATGAGTCGTATCAGTTGTTCTCGAGAAACAGGTTCGCATTCATCAAGGGCATCAATAAAGCACAGGGTGGGTTTTGCGTGACTATCACTAACCGACCGGGTGAAGATCTCCCATAAGGTGGCCAAATTATCCAGGCTGTGCCCACTTGTCAGGTGCTTGCTGGCATGTTTTGCCAGACTTCCTTGTGCTTTGTAAAGCTGATGCAATATTGCCTGCATTGCATAAATGGCATTGCTCTGTTCCTTATCGTCTCTTTTGAAAAAGAAAAAACACAAGTTCTGTGATGACAATTCGCTGTCTGCCTGCCGATGATAGTCCACCAAATAGGAGGTGAGAACGGATTTGCCACATCCAGGGTGGGCAGATATCCAAATAAATGACGATGGGGTTTGCAACCACTGTTCGTATGCACGATGCTGAAAGATCCACGTACATGTTCCTTCTATGGGGCACAGGTTTCGACCCTTATGATCTTCGTAATTAGACGTCCACAAATCCGAAAGCAATTTTTCTTTTCCCATTTGCTCATTTCCCGAAGGACCTTGCAAACAATGTTAGCCCAGACACTGGAAGGTCACGGATAAATGCCTCACCATGCACATATTTTCGGGCCATATTCGAAAGGTTCACCCACACAGGTTGGTATCTCTCCTCGTTTTCGTCAGAGAATTTGCAAATACTGCGATGATCGCCATTCATCGGGAGGGCAGTTTCGTTAGACCATTGTAAGATCGCAGAGTGGTTTTCGACAACCTAAAATCTAAGCACTTTGTAGAAACTAAGCCAACACTGTCCTGCACTCACCCGACAATTCAACCTCTTCATCATATCGGTTTCATAGAAGCTATAAATCTCCAGGTCCTTCCCACGTTCCACGAAGGACTTGGATATGCTGGCCAAGATGCGGGAGTTGCTTTCCAAGTCTCTAGACAGCCTCGAATTGGTGGTTGTACCAAGTGTGCCAAATCGGATGATATTGCTGAGCACAGTACCCCAGCTGGCAAGATCAGACCCTTGATGGGGTGTGCCAAAGAAAATCACTCCGACGACCTTCTGCAGCAGTGGTCGATACCTTGCCTTTTCAAATGCCCGATTGAGTGTCTGTTTGAAAACAATTCCGCCTAGACTATGACAGATGAATATGATCGGCCGACCTGGTTCCTCCTGGCGCTGCCTTCTAATGAACAAGTCCTCCAGGAGCTGATCCGCGAACAAGGAAATGTCCCCGGCAGATTTACTCATCTGCACTGCTGAATTGTAACCAAATGACATGATTCGAGCGTTCGGGATCTGTTTCGGGAGGAGATCTTTCAGCCAATTGACCTCTCGCCCGTCAGATACGGGTGTTGCCCACGTCTGGAAATAGTGGCCATTTAAACCATGGATCGCAACAATGTCAACGACAGCGGCGGTATCGGGTTCTTGGTCAGCAAAGATAAACATGCCAAACTTCTTGCTCTTGGGCGCCGCTCGCCGTCGTGGCATGAACTGTCGCAACATTATTGACACTCAATATGCTGTGACAAGGAGAGACTAAATGTAAAAGTGGGCTAGATTTGAATATGTTGATAGACACATCAACATCTGTTTCACGGCTAGGACCTTTGGGTCGACAGACTTAGTACGAAGGCTTCAGCTCGTAACCCCTCTCCGACCTGAGTGCCCAAGGACCCCAGGCTTCGGAGGGATGTTGTCCCGTACCGAACACCGTCACGTGGCTGCGACACACTCCTCCTCACCAACAGGGCCCAAATTGTACTGTATTAAATTCTAAGATCAGACCCTTATTCCAGGTACTGCGCCTAGGACAAGGGATAACTTCCCTCCCGGCTGCTGCCGACATCTGCCCGGCAAACACGCCCTTACTTGCCTCTACGTGAAAACAAACTTGTCACAGCTTTGTTAACTAACCTGTTTGCCCTCTACAAGCTGCACTACAGGAGATAACCACGACAACCACTGCTACAATAGAGCTCTCGAGGGCCAAAACATTTTCAGCCCAATACAGTAATTGTACTGACGATCCCTAAGAACTACAATTTTCTGTGACAATGCAAACAAGTCCAACACCAGTGCTGACGAGAGACTTAAGAATCAGGCAAGTTGTTCCTTGTTGAAACAGTACCAGCAGTGGAGAGTGGAGAACGGAGATACTATAGTTAGTTAGTTAGACCCGCATGTATTAGTCGTTATTGTGCCCATCAATTGCCAGTTAGGGGACTTACAGCAATTCAGACTTGTTGATATCTTGATATCCGATCGATACACGATATGATTGAGTAAACAGTATTTCCGACTGTCATTTCCCTCTTGCCACTCATGTGTCCTAAGTGACAATCTGAGAGGCTTACTGGACACCAGGCATTGCAAATAGTGGCTTGCCGTATTCCCTTACCTGTGGACTACTGATGAACCTGCTTATTATAATCCTCAGCTCGTTAACCACAGTTCTCTCGACTTGACGCGGTGTACTGTAACGCCTTTGGTGGAAGCTACCACCAACAACTCATGACCATGTTATTAGTTTCCTCAGTAGAATCTTCTGCTTGGAGAGGATGGCTTCCTTCAACGATGATGATACTAACTGACCTGAACTGCTTGATCTATGGGAACCAACTTCCTCGTATGCGCCCACCACCGGATCCATAGATCGAGATCGCGAATGGACGCCATAAGTAATCTGCCCTTCACCCGATCTCAAGGAAGTAGTTGGTGGATAATCAGCTTCCTTGCATCAACATCCGTCCGATCACCCAATGTTTTAACCCACGTTGAACGTACAGATAGAAGCGCTTGGGATGAACAAGCCGGAAGTCCAGATCATGTCCACTACTAGTCTATCAGATCGAGTGAAGGCTAAAATTGAAAAATCAAGTTATGGTTAAAATACAACATAAGACTGACTCAACCGCCATCTCGTAAGTGGTTTTGGTTGATTCCAAAGGTGTTGTGTTATGCGAACTGACCTAGTTGACGAAGTAGGCAACAGATCGATATCCATCGGCACGGCGGGCCTCTAGCTTGCTATTATTGGCATTGTCGCATGCTGCATTATTGCTAGCTCTGGCAAAGCACGCTAGGCCAAGTAGAAAAAGAATAATAGGCCTCATAATGAACGAAATGGAAATTGATCTCAGAGGAAGGCGGTTAGGTAGAACAGCAAATGTGAAGTGGTACAGCAGAACAGAAGGAGGAACAGTATTTATAATGTAAAGGCATCCACCTCTTACGAACGGGCCAGACCGAAAGCATGCTGTCCCCAGCCTGACCCCGTGATAATCTGAAACATGGCGGCGAGTGGGGACTGAAAGCCATTGAGTGAACCAAAAAGGTGTCGCAGGATT
The DNA here is from genome assembly GCF_028828155.1 of Penicillium subrubescens. Taxonomy (NCBI): domain Eukaryota; kingdom Fungi; phylum Ascomycota; class Eurotiomycetes; order Eurotiales; family Aspergillaceae; genus Penicillium; species Penicillium subrubescens. Next base: position 359,656 of record NW_026643163.1, read on the forward strand.
GCTGCTGTAGAGGTTTCCAACCTAGACCAGACCAGGGGAGCTACTATTTTGTCACGGCCGAAAACATAATTTCTAGGTATTGCAGGTTCCTGTCTCTACAAATATACAGTACTGTAGTATGTGTATATTTGTAAGGCATCTTATAATGAGTCTTAGAATAAGACAAATGATTAAGAAGAACAGGCTATCTACATTCCGGGACTTGATCCTCTACTGCATGTAACTACTTCATGAACGCTTGGGTTCCATCACAAGGGATAAACTGCTCTATTGGTTCTCCTGTCATCTGTACTGAACATTTCGAAAGTTGACTGCTCTACCATTCTTGCGAAGCTCACTCAAAATCGGGAATGACTTGTATAACCGAGACATGAAGGTGAGTCTAATCCTGAGCCTGGTCCTCTGTCTGCCATTTTCGTTTTCGACTGACGCAGTTAGACCGCGTTTCTTCAATGGAATGCGCATCAAAGAAGTGGCGACGAAGGTTCGTAACGTTGGTATAGTCCTTTCTCAACAAGGATGTGGACAGAAGAAGACTGTTGATGTTCCCAAAGCGTCAAGATGTTGGTCAATGTGATTAAGGAGTGTTGCCTTAGCCACCCACTGTTGAAATCTTTCGTCCGATTTTTTGTCTTCATCGCCCAGGCAAAATGGACAAAAGCCAGGGGCAACAAGCGTATAACGGAATGTTAACATCCCACATCGAGGCTGGAGATTATTAATGCGGCTTTGGCAGTGGCCAATCCAGGCTTGCTCATCGCAGTACATTTCCGCGCAGAGATAGCAGAACAGCACAAAGTTCCGCTGGACACGCCTATGGGCGCGCTTCTCGTTCCTATATCGTTGTTGGTATTGTGGCCCACCTAGTGATTGTCTTCGGCACTGCAAGATATGTTTGCCTTCCCTTGAAATGGTATTCTACTTTGGTTAGTCCGGGAATCTTCAACAAGCGACAGAGGATACGTACTGTGACATAAGCTTGGAACATATCGGACATCGATTTTCCTCAGGTAAAAGACCGGGATAGTAAACGACACGTTCCGTGGATGTGAAAAGCGCAACTATATCCTCTAGGCATTGTTGGCTGATAACGCTATCCAATGAAGTTTCCGTGAAGAGGGATTCTCTGAGACGAGCATGCTCTGGTAGATACTTCTGATATATGTTGAATAAAGACGTTCCGTCGCGTTCCGTGAATTCGTTTCCGGAGACGTATTCGTCGTACGCCGAATGCCACCAATCTTGGATGAATGCCTTCTTCCAAGCTTCTAGACATTTGGCTTTCCTGTTATAGAGCTGTGTGCGTTCAACAGCAAGTTGTTCATTTAGCTGGGGCTTTCCAGCAATCTGTGCAGTCAGGAAAGCAATTCTCCATTTCATAGCCTTGATGTCATCTCTCTCTTCAAATGCTGTGATAGCAGCTGCATCTAATCTCTGGGGAGCATTAGGATCTCTGTGGTGAGCCATGCTCTGCTCCATGTTGCGACACTCATAGTCAGGTTCCAAGTCATAGAATAAGGCCTGAATATCCAAAGACTTGAGCACAGATTGGTATTTAATATGCGTGTCATGGTTTTGATGGTCAAGAGCCTGGCCACGGGTCGCTTCCGACGCCTTGGCTTAATGAGGTCAGTGTAGATTCTGTAAGAAAACTGAAAATGACTTACGGTCAATGCAGTTTGCAACACCAGCACGAATTCCGTGTACGCGCAGTTGGTCCTTGAAGCCTTCACGCTGAGCTAGACTCCCAAAGTTGTAGTGCATAGAGGAGAAGGACAATGCTTTGTTTTGCTGAGGTCCTTCCGGAGTTACCATCCTAAAGAAAGGAAGATCTTTTATATTCTCATTCCATTCAAGCGTGTATGATTCTCTCCACTTTGGCGGTCTCACGGCGAGAACGTCGGTCACCGTACTGAGCCCCTTGTAAGCGCCGTCAGCTACGCCATGCACTATCACCCAGAAAACAAAGCTCATCCCAATCAATATAGCTATAGTTCTATGAAACGGTGGTGTCTTTTCATAGGGAAATTTAAAGGCGTGGATGCCAATTCCATGGCTCAAAATGATGCATTCAAGATTTGGTCTGTTTAAGGTGAATGGTCCTTTTCGAAGGTAACGCCAATTTTCTATCCTTCTACGTTAGCTGTTAATGTTTCCCTTACTTTACATTCTATCAAAACTTCAGACTCCCAGACGAGGTGATGCCAGAGCGTCGCCCATTTTTGGACTTTGGTGGGGAGGCCACTTGTGGCACATCCCACTTTCAGGATGTCAGGATACGGCTTTCAGGATGTCGACTTTCAAAGACTGCTGAAACGATTGTCAAGCAGGCCAAGAAATAAGCTCATGTCAACGAAAGATCTCCTATTGTTCAGGCTTGACTACATGAATTACACCGTAAATGCCTTCAAAACGCGACAAATTTGTAATAGGATTTGCGGGTGGTAAGCAGCGACGTAAGCTCGAGTTTGCTTTCAATATCTTGTCAGTTTTCTATTTTTCCTCTCTTTTTTTCTTTGTTTACGGTATTACATAAATGGAAATAGTTTAATTATTGGTAAATATCTGCACAGAGAGCATCATACGTCCATTTTTCCAATTACTGGGAGAACTTCCTGTTCTGTTTCGTTGCAACAATACCCTTGTCAGAGATTAGACTTTTCGTCGCAAAACGAGCTCTAAGAGATGACTTGGAGGGAGACGATAGGGCGGGGGAAGCATACAGCAGCAGGAAGGGGTAATTTAATAACACCGTTCCAAACGTGACAAACTATTGAGAAGGGTCGCAAAATCAATAACGTCAATCCCTCCGCAACCGCTTCCCGCCGCACCCGCTCAACCGCAAGATACCTTGGAAACAAAGACCCCAAATGTGAATAATGTGGGCGATAATTGCAATAAAACCAGAGTTATATCGCTTGAAACTACCCATTCATCGATATAGTTCATTTTGACCCTAAATTACGTCGGGTTTTGTGTATATTCATTGCGAGAATTGCTACCGTCTGCTTTGAGATATCTCCTGCAATTCGGCCAAACCCAACAAGGCTCACAACCACGTATCCTTTGGAAGAATAAGAAGCTATTCCTTAGTAGATAGACAAATTATAACAAAGTCTACGAAGAACTTAGTCTTCTCCTTACGTGTTATATTTGAAAAAACCATTCATATGGTCATTCGTGAAACTACGAGGATACATTATTTGCTTACTTAATGTGATATGTAAAATTACAATACACACTGTCCTGTAAATAATCTGTCCTGTAAAAAACCGAAGTCCAAATTTGACCTTCCTCTAGTCACGTGCTTTGCTGGTCTTAGTCCCAAAATGATATCATTAGGAATCTGGCAGTCTTATTCACACACCGAACATCCTGAATCGCCGCAACCTGGTAGAAGACACCAATTCATGACAGTGCAAGATCACTGTAAAACTCGATAGGAGCCTTATTATCCAGCCAAGCTGACAGGTGTACGGGTATAGCGAGCATTCTACAGATCCAGTCTCTCGTGATCTCACATAAAGCCCAACCCCCATGATAGATCCTCCATCCTCCCGGCTCCTGGATATCCATCGTGCGATTGTCGTCATCCTGAAACTGAGTGGCGCAGGTGAGTATATTGAGAGGGTCATTAGGGACTGGGAGCAATTAGATATTAGGGAAGATGGGTCAACAAATTTGGGTTCCCTGGCGGGCCTACGGCTTGGTGCATTAATCGCACTCATCTTTGTGCTATTTACATAACGTTTGCGAGCGATCAGGGTAAATAACGTCATACATACACGTATACTGTTACATTTACGTTGTCACTGATTGATGTCACCTATTGGCGCTTGTTCGTCCAAACGTAAGCTATAGCAGGCATATACTCCTATTAATTTCTTTTTTATCCGTGAGAAGGTATCAAACGGTTGTATCCGGCTTTCTCATCATCTAAGGAAATATGTTAAAAGCATCTTACATTCCAGAATACGCGACTAACGTGGAATGATACCGGAATGTGAGCCCTGGATAGCCATCGCGCTCGTCGTTGTTATTTAAAAATTGTACGTCTTCATGTGTTGCTACTGGACTCTCGGTTGTAACAAAAATATTCTATGCTGATCAATCATGCCTTTGCCGACCACTTCCTTAGAAACGTCCAGGAATCCGCCCGAGGGCACACTGATCAATGCGCTTGACTATGTGACAGGAGAGCACCCACTCCTACCTGAATCTACGGATTTAGTTCTTCGCGATGCGGAATCTTTCAAAAAGCAGGTTATGCAACACGAAAAGTTTTGGTGGGACGTTTTCGTCTGTATGCAGCAACGCGTGCAGGCCAGCACTGGCTCAGAACCTACCGAAGCACACCCAGCTTTTACCAGCGATACCTCTCCACATGAAGAGAGCTCGACCGAGAAGATAAATCAAAGGGTACTCGGCAGTGAACTCGGTAAGATCGGCAATAAGGAAAATCCAAGTCTCAGGCCAACCGCCAACCCATCTGCGAGAGGCACTTTTCCCGACATGAAGCCTGAGGCTTCTAAATCGAGGTTTACTCATGGTCAAAGCATCCCCGATCATGCACGGCTCCTTCAGGACTTCTCGGAGTTCCAGCAGCGGTTACAACTACTGCTGCGGAGATTGGATGAGCAAGAAGAAACAACGAGATTGTGGAAGAGTCGGGCCGAAGACAATTTTTGCAAGCTCACCGTGCTTGGAAAGGCTGCCCTTGATGCCATTAGTGATGCGGAAAAAGCCACACAGCTCAGGGAGCTTTTGGCAGAAAGCGGGGCTGCGCGTCCTGCGATCCCGCCTTACCCTATTCCCGGTCACCTCCTAGGACTCCCAGGATTTATCAGCAGTTTGCTATTCCCGTACTGTATCTAACGACTACGGTCATGGTTTATGAAAGAACCACATGAGCCCTTCTTTTGCAGAGTTGTTTAGCGAGAACCTTTGAAAATCATTGTTATATCTCCGATTTTTTTTAGCCTGTTTCACATCGGAGTCCACTAGCAACTCTTCAAATACTGTGTAGGCTTGCTCTGAAACCTTCCCCCTTGGTTGTCAATTTGTTTTGTGAATTGATGATCTATGGAAATACCCACAAGCGTCCAAGAGCATTCTCGGCACAATATTAGAAATTCGTAGGGCATACATTTAAAAGTAACCTAACTTGCAAAAGCCGAAAAGACACGACATATCAAAAACTAATAACTGAACAGTACTCCTTGAAGCCCCAGCTTTGTATTTCATCTTCAGCCCTTCGTACATCATCACTGCAAGACCTTTTTGGTCTGCGCCCACTGCTGGAATTGGTCTTGCGCTTTCCAGCCTGAGAGGCCTTTGACCCGCCAATAGGAACTGCATCCACTACCGTATACTGTAAGTAGTTTGGCCTTTTGGTATTATTTACATGTCATACATCTGTTGCAAGCCATTGTTGAAACAACTTGAACCCTTCCGTCAGAGTATCCTCAGAATCCGTCAAGCCTGACTCAACCCATTGATTGGCTTCCTTCAACCTAGGTAGCTTCTCTTCAACGCAGGCCATTATTTTGGCTCGCATCTTCAACGAAGCTTTCTGGTTTATGATGGAGTATAACTTGATTGCCAAAAATCCCGTCAGTCCCAAAGCACAAATGCCAGCCAGCAAAGGGTTTGTCGCAACCAGTGCGCCACCTGCTGCTTCAAAACCGATGCCACCAGCGCTAACAGTAAGACTGGCGGCCCCGACGCCAGCACCAGCACCCAAGATACCTGTGACTTGACCTAAATCTGAAAGTATATGAATGGCAGATTGTAATGAACTCGCTATAGTGGACGGTGCGAGCATATGAGATTCGATTGTGATTTGGAGATCGCGTCTCCGGCGACATAGCAGGTGATAGATACGGGGAAGCTTTTTGTCCGAGGCCCCAGATATATCAAGAAGATGAATGAAAAGCATTGCGACGTCATGGCAGTTCCACCACAGTGGGTTGTAATAGGGCTTCTTTTGACGCGGCCAGTCATTCTGCCAACAGTTCCAAAGGATGACGTTGACTGTACCGTGTTAATACCTCTACAGTATAAACAAATTTCAGGATCATAGCTTCTAGGCTATGTTTCCTCGTTGGAGAGTTTTGAAACGAAAAAACTCACATTGATTTGTAACATCATTCAATTCCTGGTTCGTCCATCCGGTTTCTTCAATCGCCACGATCCTCTTAATGTCAACTTCGTCCCATCTGTTGTTACTGATTTGATTTTCGATCTTCCCAAAGTGTTCAAAAAAATGAGCTTTCTTGAACTTTTGTAGGAAGTTTAGCCGCGGATCGTCCCAAACGAATGCAGGTATGAGCGCTGCTGCGACATGGTATCGAAAATCAGGCAAGCTGCAAAGTCCTGGCTGCACACGTCGAGTATTAAATCCCGTCTCGTTCCATCCCTGACTTGGGGGAACGTCCATGGGCTGAGAGGGTCCAAGTAGGTCGGTGCGAGAGGCGACGAGGAAGAGTCGATACTTTGCCGATCTGCTTGATCTATGTTTGTTAATATGCAGTGGTTCACTGACGGGAAAATCTCACTCCAACCTTTCTTTTTTTGCCATCTTTCTCGACTTGGTGGTTACGAAACCGCTTGAGCCTAGGCTCAGTAGAAAGAGGATGGCCCCTCAGTGAAAGAAGAAGCGGGGAACGGATCGACAAAAATACAATCAGCCCTTGTAAGATAGGCATCCATTACCATTCTCTAAATCACATGGTAATGCCCAATACATACTAGTGTCGCTTGGCGCTTGAGACAGGAAAATCCATCAACAAACGTTGAGTCTTATTGCTATTTTCCCTCTAATTCAGAGCCCAGTCAGAACTTCGGCCGCAAGCACTCCATGGTTAAAGATACTGACCGATCTTACTGGTATATTTCCCATTCGTTTGATCATGTAAAGCCGTAAGGGTTATACAATGCGTACCGAAACTTGAGTGCGACTACCTAAGTACATATAATTACACGGGTGAATGATCATTGGAAATGCCAAATATGCCCTGTAATTTCTTTGACTGTTTGGAATATGTAGTGCGTAGTCAATCGCAATCTAAGAATAGCAAAATAAACGCGGCCTGTCAAAAGCTAATAACCGAGCAGTACTCTTGAAAGCCCCAGCTTTGTATTTCATCTTCAGCCCTTCGTACATCATCACTGCAAGACCTTTTTGGTCTGCGCCCACTGCTGGAATTGGTCTTGCGCTTTCCAGCCTGAGAGGCCTTTCTTGCCTCAAGGTTGCGCTGGGCCTCAATTATATCCTCGTAGCTCATGACTTTAGCATTGCCCACCTTGCGTGCTGGTTTCGATGTTCGACTTCGTTTTTCATTATTCTGTGCCAACAGTCGCTCATCGTCATTACAAAGAAGTGCACAGTCCGCAAATGCCTTCTCCGCAGCGTGAGCAAGACGGTTGACGAGAAACTTAGAATCCTCGTCCCACCCACGAGCTTCTTTTTGCACCTTACGACCCAGTGATTGTAGACCGTCAGCCGTGATGGGTGTTTGTGGTTTTTGGAGCAGCTCTGCACTGGCAGGGTAATGGGCTACCTTAGCAATATTCCCCCTGTTGGAGCCACTGGCTCCTGGCGGCGGCTGAATGTCCTTCAATACCAGGTCAGGGTTCCAAGGAAATGATACAGTTTTAGACCAGCCCGCGTTGATGTTACGGGGCGTTATGGCGGAGTTTCGCGCCCGGCTATAAAGGGAAGTGAAATGCTCCAACCGCACAGCATTAGCTCCACCCCGATAGAAGAGCTCTACTTGTTCCCGATAGGCAGTCTTCAGTGCACTGAACACGCCCACATCACATGGCTGAAGCTTATGCGAAGTATGCGAAGGAAGTCGGCAGGGAATGATGTTATTTGCTAGACAAAACTTCAAGACCTCGAGGGACTCATGCGTAGCAAACCCGTCGTTGATCAAAAGGCGCGGCCGCTTACCAGCACGAGCTTTGGTTTGAGGGTCAAAGACATGCTGGATCCAGTACAGGTTGATGGAGCTGTCTGTGTATCCGTTCTTTGAACAGGCGAAATGCCATCCGGGAGTGGGATAAGTGGTCCAATTACTACGGTGGGTAGAAGCAGGCCAAACGACCAGGGGATTCAGAGACCTACCATCTGCCGACAGGCACTCAACGGCAGTAACCATTTTCCGTTTTACAGCAGCACCGCGATATTTACACATCTCCTCCCGCCCAACTAACACCTTGAGAGCACCCAAAACGCTCAGGAGGACGCCTGTCTCGTCCATGTCATAAACATTCTCAGCGAGGATCGCCGGATTGTCCAGCTCCGTCTTGATGACGCGAAACCAATCCTGCACCTTGTCGTAGATGTTGTGATCATGTCTCTTCCAATCTATTGCTTTAGTGTCCTCGATGTCAGCTCTGGGTGACGGGTGTAAAATGCTTGTGGCCAGTTCTTCCCTGGTGGGCGAGTGTCTTCATTGGCGACCGGGATTGGCATCTGTGATGAGCGTCGGCGGGCGATCTCCCACGCCAGAGCACGTAAGAATTTGACCGGGAGGGGGTAACCATTCTTCGATAACCTAAGAACGTATTCCAGCGATGACTTTTCTTCCTGCGGAGTAAGGTATTGCTGTTCCACAGCTCGCTCCTTTTTGGAAATCCTACCATGGTCACGATCGCGTAACGTAGAGCTTGGAATACCGCTAGACTTCGATAGGGCTGAGTAATTTTTGGGCTGGTCAGACCGTTCGTTTAGGGCGAGCACAGTTGTTGCTGGGTCGTTGTGCTCGTTTATCGGATTCAGAGTGTTTGGGTGTGACAGGAAAAAGTAAAACTGGCTCTGGAGGTGGGCAACACGATTGACCCGAGAGGCATGTGGGCAGGAATCTCTAAAATTAGAATTCCTTACATTACATGCTCAGTACGCTTTGTATGTAATGGGCTGTACAAAAACCATCCTTCATAAGCAGCCATGTACCTTAAGACTTTTTCGTGCGAACAAACAATGAAATTCTTTCAGATGTGGACAGTGTGTAGAGTATATAATTTCTACAATTGTTAATCGGAGGTATCCGATTACCAAGAACTATAACCTTAATTTCGTAAACAACGACTGGTTAGGGACCATGGAAGCTTAGCACAACAATTTGCCACAGAAACCTTGTTAGCAACAGAAGTCTATTTGCGATGAAATATGCCAACAGATCAACGTAATTTTAGGTGAAACTTGAACACGCTATAATGAAGATATTAAATTTTTTGTTCAAATTGAGCTTCATGATCTGCCACCCGTTGGTTGACTTTGCTGGCATTGTCTTCCAAAGTACCTCAATCCCAAGCGGTTACGAGGGGACACGGTTGCGGTGGGACGCACGTTACTTCATGATTAACCAATACACCTACGAGGTCGTCTGTGTAGTTTATTTAGACAAATTTTCACACTAATATCTGGTGATGCCCTCTACATGTTCGCCATTATATAGCGGTCTGCTACGAAGTTGAAATCACTGAAATCACCGAAATAGACACTGCCACTACTTAGTCGGCTTTGTCTGTGATCTACCTCAAATCGCGAGTCCCTTCGAGACGTGGCCTTACCAAAGCTCCAATTAACCAGGGTCAAATATAGGGTCAGGTTAATGGCACTACATGAACGTTACTCGCACTACATACTAAACCTTTTTGGGTCAGTACCCGCCTTGGCAACTTTTCACCACCAAAAAGGTACATCCGAACCTAAAAAAACCTACGGTCTACCAAGGCTTCTGTCTAGATATTTCTATGAATAATAAGCCCTTTTTTGCGGTCGCTCTTAGGGTCAGTATCTACTTCGAGCACGTCACTATATGTTTACCTATTATTCGATAATTATTATGGCTATTTATCATAAGAACCAGAGGAATATGACTACACATAAAGACAGCGATATTTCTGTAGGTCTTAAATGTACCTTTTGCTGGTGGGGCGGACGTTAACCGGAAAGGGCCTAGTTTGTAGTGCGAGTAACGTTCATGTAGTGCCATTAACCTCACCCCAAATATATATGGGGAGGAATCATGGAAATGAACAAGGCAGTCTTTGTGGGAGGTGCGACGAGCACAAGTTCAGAAACCGAGTTTGGGCTTATTTGTCGTCATTGGCATTGTGTTAAAGTATTGGAGCTGATGAATGTTACTTTGCTTTATTCGATCTAACTACTGTACATCACCAGCTTGGTATTTCTGTCGTGCGATACGGCGGTTGACTAGTCTCTAGGTCAAATACAGTAATCTTTACTCCCCCAGAAGATCATTCATCTGTGAAACCAAACTTCAACTATCTTGCATATTTCTTCGGTCGGGCCTTTCAGTAATCCCTTTGCATTGCAGTCAGTACATCTGGCGCAATAGTGACGATGGTCCAGCAACATGAAGTATATTTTGTTGGATTTCGAGGCAAGAATGGCATCGACATAACAGCTGCGTCTGGGGAATTTTAACTTTATTGTCCTTTCAATCTTTTTACTAAGATCAGAAGAAATCATAATCACCACCTGAATCCATAAACAAGTGTACAGTACCAACCATTAATGCCTTCCATATCCAGAAACACAGAGATACTATTCAACCCCCTAATCATATGATGCTCTAATCCAGATATGGCTATAACGGTATCTAAAAGGTGTTTCGGATTCGTACGGTAATATACAAAACGAGTGGACAACTTGATTACTCTATGACGATGAAGCCGATGACGAGCATAGCTTGGCCCAATCTCGGATCTCACGAAGCTATTATACCTTGGTATCTTGTTTAAAATGCAGGTTCAAACGACCGCGTACAGCGGTGTCCGGAACAGTACCTAAGTCAACCAGATCACTTTTGTTCACAACTGTCTTGCGGGTCCTCCCTCCCGCTTAGTCGCAAGCAACAGCTTCGTTAGCGCCTCGTGGCCCGACAAGGTGGCCACTGGCGACGGCGTCAACCATGAGCCCGTTAAGTTGACATCCACCCGTCCAGTCGCTAGCAACAGCTTTACCACGCCCACATGACCCTTCCGAGCGGCCCATAACAACGGCGTGCGACCGCAGGAGTCTCTAGAGTCGACATCCACCTTTCCGGTCGCAAGCAACAGCCTCACCACTCCCTCGTGGCCATTCCTGGCAGCGCGAGACAACGGGGTGATGTTGAAGTCGTCCTTTGTGTCGGCATCCACCCTCCCAGTCGCTAGCAACAGCTTCACCACCCCCTCATTGCCGTATAAAGCGGCCCATAACAATGGAGTGTTATCGTCAGAATCTCTGGAGTTAACATCTGCCTTTGCGGTTGCTAGCAACAGCCTCACCACCCCTTCGTGTTCACCGGACGCAGCTTCTGATAACGGCGTGCGACCGCAGGAGTTTCTAGAGTCGATACCCACCCTCCCAGTCGCTAGTAACAGCTTCACCACTCCCTCGTGGCCATTCCTGGCAGCACGAGACAACGGACTGCAACCTTGCAAGTCCTTTGAGTCGACATCCACCCTCCCAGTCGCTAGTAACAGCTTCACCACTCCCTCGTGACCATTCCGGGCAGCGCGAGATAACGGACTGCAACCTTCAGAGTCCTTTGAGTCAAGATCCACCCTCCCAGTCGCTAGTAATAGCCTCACCACTCCCTCGTGACCATTCCGGGCAGCGCGAGATAACGGACTGCAACCTTCCGAGTCCTTTGAGTCGATATCCACCCTCCCAGTCGCTATTAATAGGCTCACCACCCCTTCATGGCCACCGAATGCAGCTTCTGATAACGGTGTGATGTTAATGCCATCCTTTACATCGACATCCACCCTCCCAGTCGCTAGTAACAGCCTCACTACCCCCTCGTGGCCATTCCCGGCAGCGCGAGACAACGGGGTGATGTTGAAGTCGTCCTTTGTGTCGGCATCCACCCTCCCAGTCGCTAGTAACAGCCTAACTACCCCCTCGTGGCCATTCACGGCAGCGCAAGACAACGGTGTTCTGCCGTCGCTATCGATCACATTAACATCTGCCCTTTCCGAAACACATTTTTGAGCCGTCGCCTCGCTACCCTGTAGGGCTGCCCATAATAGAGCCGAACTTCCAGAATTCAGCAAATTGCGTCGATATAAGTACGGATTCAGTAGAGAATAAGTATAGTAGTTGGCTTTCGCCAGTGAGTTAATATCTTTCTCGGCATCCAGAAAATCTGCAATGAGAAGGAGTAATTCGGAAGGCACACTGAGCAGAGACATTTTCTTGCTCTATCTCGAGGCTTTGGACACGCTCTTCTTTTGCTATCTGCAGAATTGTAGAATCTGAGCAGCTAGCAAGAGGTCGTCAGTTCATTTCTCTTCCTAATTCCGTAGCATTCTTATCATTACATTGTCTATGGGGGCCATGTAATTTACACCCTATTCATATTTGGCATAGGGCATTATGTGAATCGGGGTGGAAAGACCACTTTGTTGTTCCCGAAATGGAATGCTATAACGGACGCCACGATACCGTCTTCGCTGACTTGACGGAGTAAAATCTCTCTATGAGATGCGCCACGGTCCACCGATTCACTTTGGTGTAATTTTGCATTCTTGGATTGCAATGCTTCCATCAAAGGAAAAATCCGACTTGACTGAATTGAAGGATTTAAAATTCGACCATAATGTCTGGATTGTGTAAGCCTATCCGAAAGACCGGGCTGATGAGGCCGCATCAAGTCGGACCAGTTTCTGTACTTTGATATAGATCTTAGATTCTCAAACCTAATAAACGGGAAATATTCATATACACCTTGAAAGCTACTCAGAGTTCAAGACGTTCGCGTGGGAAATGGGGAAAGAAAAAAGAAACAAAAAACTAAAATAATCAGCCGCTACGAATAGAAATTTTATTTCTCTAACGGTCCAGTTATGACTATCAACTTCCTGTCCAGTGCTTCGTCACAACTAGTCAAAATTTAGGGGGTGTTGACAGAATTCTGTTTTGCTCCATTGACCACAACGAGACTCGGACGGGAACGGCCCCTTCTCATTCTACATATTCTCATGCTTTGCTTGCAGTCTCCTTCGTACTTCGATCACTCTGACTAAGTCTGGTATCATGGGGTCATGCCCAAAAGCCACACTTGACCAGATGGTCTCTATCATTGCAGTTCTGTTTTCTGTAGCTACACTGATCTGCTTGACCATCGTATTTGTTGGATGCACATCGCCATTCTCTCCTTTTAATCTGTACTTCATGAAGGTGATAAGGAGCCGCCTACGCAACACCGAATAGAATAACGCTGACTGAGATCTATAGGTTGACCTGTCCGATTTTGCACAGATAAGCACTCTTCATACCCGCGGTTCACAGGAATTGACTCATAAAGACCATACAACAGTCACGGTACAGGTAGGAGATGCGGAAAGCGGTAAGCAGCACGAGACTGCCTTCTTAGATCATGTAGCTAGACCAAGACGGAGCTATCTCGATACGCTACTCACAGACGTAAAGGGGGAATTGCCCGCTTACTACCACATTGGCCTTCTGGGTTATTGTGAAGGCCAAAATGGTACGATATCGCGCTGTACAAATCCCGAAATTTCATTTTCATTCAGTCTGTGGGCGACATTCTCTACTTACGCCGCCAAATTGGCTGCATGGTTAGGAAATGGCAAACAGAGCTTCCTTTCCGGAAATGTACATCACTCCTATGCAATCATCTGCCTGTACACTTCGGGCTTCGTCACAGCATTCTTGACTTTGGCTGCGAGTATCAATCGCGTCTTTTTCTCCAAAGTCGGTGGTTTTCTTCTGGTGTTCTCTGTGGTAAGCTTTCTCCTATTCCAGTAACCGTATTAACGCTGACCAGACATAAATCACAACTGTACTGTTGACTGTGGCGACCTCTTGGGTAATCAGCTTCTATAGCTCCTATACAGAAGAGGTCAACCAAATTTAAGGAGAGTATGGTGCCCGGGCAAGTCTTGGCACTCACAGCATTGCATCCACATGCCTGGCAGTGACATTCTCTCTAGCATCAGTCTGCTTGGCTGTTTTGCGGACCAAGATTTAACCCGGTGGCAGCGTATTCAATCGTTTGATAAATTTCATCCTTCGGTTTGATTTTTTTTCCTTTGGCTCCTTATGTCTTCTTTTTTTTGTGTCTAACTAGCTACAGAGGCATCAAGACCAGAATATGACTAGTATCTGCTATCGCTTCTATCCAAATGGTATCGCATGCCCTTTTCCTGACAGTTGTTCTACTACCAGTTAGGATACCACTGATTTAGATGGGTTATGTTTAGTCCTCGTCTACGTGGGGTACGTATTCCTAAAGTACAAAGTATACTATCCGTCAGTTGCTTTTCATTTGAGTTCCTTTCGTGGACTGACTAGAACAAAAGTTTGGATACAATTTGGCTAAGGCGCTTCAATCTGCTCTCAGCTGCTTCAGGATGATACTTTCACCTCGGGCCCTGCACAGTCAGAATGGACCTGATTACCAACGCGTTTGGCATCAAGCCTATATGTTCCCCTGAAAATAATCAATTCCCTTACGTTGGTCAAGCAGTGACCACCTTTTGGAACTGGGTTTTATTCAGTCTCAACGGTAGAACAAATACAAAGCCACATCGCTGCCACAAACTACAAAGAAACCCGATTTAGCCAGTAAGGGGCCTTCTGTTTGATAGTCCATGACTTTTTGGGGATACTACCGTGTTTTAAATGAAGCTAAATGGCAGAGTAAGAGAGAGCTTCTCTCGTATACAGAAACAGATTAAAGGTCAAGTAATAACACTCCATTTTTGATCATTTCATCTTTACTATTCGGAAGGTTCCCAATACCCTAGTATCGACACAATTTCATTACGTGTCTGAAGACTAATCCTTATCATTTCAATCGTGTAATGGGATCGATAAGGCGAGATCCTGGCACTAGTAGTTTATCTAGACAATCATGCCCATTTTAGCTTTCTTCCGCCACTTGCAATATTGATCGTGTCAAAAGGAATGTTCTAATCTGTGAACAACGTTAAACATATCATGCATTGTATCGAAATTGAACAACTTGACAGTGAATCCTAGCTCAAGGTATTGGTAGTATCATCCGCCGTATATCGCGAATGTGCACCACGGGCACTTTACACCTTGCGAAAATATGAGTTGGCGATCCTGAAACCTTATAATCTTTTGCGATCTGGTGTGGCTTCAAGGGTCCACGCTTCGCCGTTGTAACAGCCTAGCTTATTGAGAGTTTTCTTTGTAAGTGATCCGGCCATAAGAAAAAAACAGATAATTAACTGAATGTCAGGGGAGCTTCAAAGATTGACTCATGAGGGTAATAGATAATTTGCGGTTGATGTAAGAAGTACCTCTACAATATTTCGCCACGGTTACTCCGTTCGCCACGGTATATATACGTTAGTCAGTCCCTTAAACTCACCTGAAATCTATGCTACTATTTGCTCTTTACTTATGGTTAAATCAGTTCCCAAAACTCCCCTGGTATGTTGGCTTGTGACAACGGCCAACCGTGGGCCCTTGAAACCCCCTGGATCGCGAATATGCTATCCATACGTCGTTAACGTTACAAAATGCCTCAGTACATTCCTTTCTATTCTTCATTAGAATGGCGAGTCCGGGTCCTATCCACAATTCCGTCTGCCTACTAGAACTACTGGCCATTACTGTCCTAGCTTACTCCGACGTACTCCTACTGCGATCTTCATGCCCGTCATGCCTAAGTCACGTAACGTGCGTCCCGCCTCGACCGTGTCCCGTCGCACCGGCTCAGGATTGAGGCACTTTGAAAGACAAAGCCGGCAAAGTCACCAAGTGGTGTCAGGCCATTAAGCTCAATACGAATATCCTTCACGGCGACCAGTTGATTGAAGGCGCCAATTGAAATCATATCTCCACCTCATTGGAGTTCGATATCTATTTCCATCAGAGCTGCACCACTATGGACTCATTATATCTCACCAGAGTGACGTTCATAATAAATACCTTTAAATGACCCATGCGCTCGTTTGCGAGATGTCAGTACAGACAGGTCCACGGGCGGGGTTGGCGTGAACTAAGGCAAAAAAGAGAATGACAGCAAACTCTCAAGAGAGCCGCAGCCATGCTATTGACACTCCATTGCACTAAATGCAATGTTATTATTAGCGCATGGCCTTCCGCTGATGTGAAAATGGAAATTTCAAATTTAGTCACCAGCCCGGGTATGGCACCAGCCCGGGTATGGGTTGGATTTGGGGGGAACGAGAAAAAGATGATTCCTAACATATTCTAGATTTGTCACTGTGTTATCAACATTTAGCACGCATATGCAGCAAAGAAATGTAGTGGAAGTCAAAATTATACATTAATGTAGAAATGGAAGCGATACCGTGCTGGATTTCAAGGAAGCCCAAGGGCTAGCACTGTAGAGCATCAAACATTATTAGGCATGGCTTTGTATAGCAGGTGCGTAGCGGCCATTCTCCAGTGCATAATTATTAAGCAAGATTTACTGGCAGAATTTACGACCAAGTCACGTTTCTCCACAATTAAACTATGTACTTTCGAAGTAGCCACATAATCTCTCATAAGGGCTTATCAAATTCACGTTTACAATAATCTATCTAACTCATAAGGGCTTAGTTATGAGGCAGAATTAAGGCTAGCTTAGGAGGGGGGAAGGGGGTGGAAAAGGGAAGAAATAATCCTTAACGGAGGTAGAGGAGGCCAAGTATTAAGGAGAGAGAATGATCACATGACTAAGATTCAGGGATTTTCACGTGATTTTGCCTAAAAGGTAAGGTATCAGTAGAAGGGCGGACCCAGAGGCGGTCAATCATATACATGATTTAGCACCAGTCTTGCTTAATAATTATGCACTGGAGAATGGCCGCTACGCACCGCCGTATTGGTTCTCCATACCACCGCTACAACTTCAACACTGCCTGGCTCAGGCAAGTATTTAGGCACATTGAAGTCCGACAGGTACTAACACCGCGCCCAGAAAGTTTGCCAGGAGTACGGTGCCGCTTTTGAGTCCCCGATATCGAGAAGCCATCCTTTAAGAACTTATCTTCCAAGAATTATAGGAAATCTGCACTGTGGATTAGACAAAGCATCCTAGATAATTTTGTCGTATTGTGTGGACCTCTTCCTTCGCGTATTAAGGACACCTCTTAGCAAATTGACTTCAGATGCAAGGGCCTTTGTTCGGTCGTTTATAGCTTGCTTTATATTATCACAAAAAGGTAGCCCCCTCCCCCCGTCAATGGCCCCTCCTCTTTCAAGGCAATTTTGACTGACCATGGGAAAGTTATAAGTCGCAATGCTATAAAAACGGGCTATCTAGAACATTGCACAAGGAAACACAGAATAAGTCTGGAAGAATGGGAGGTCACCATACTCGAAAATCTTGACTGGAACCTACAGATGTCTACTTGGTTTGAAGCGATGGCAAATGTCACAGAGCAGGGGGTAGAACCCGTTGATAGGGAGAGTCAGGAGTCGTGTAAAGAATACAGGGGGTTATATTTTCCAAGAATACCCAGAAACGTGCCATCATGTATTCCTTGTATTATCAATATGACTGACACATCAATGCCCCACGTTATAATTGCCCCCTAATGAAGAATTTCTTACCTTCTCTCCACACTTATGCATGGCGCCTACCACAGTCCCTGATTATAATGCGCTCCTCGGAATTCCCCTGTCTGCGGATTCGGTTATTATCAAGTTGACATACAAAGGATTGGCCTCGGCTAAGCATCCAGACCGTCGAAGGGACGAGCCTAATGCGATGGCTGAATTCAAGTGGTCAGCTTGAGTACTAGCATTCCAAACTTCTGTTATCACTGATGCTATGATGAGCTTCAGGAAGCATACGAGCGCCTTTATTATGTCGACAAGCGCCGAGAATACGACAGGATATATTAATCAGAAATACGTCCTACTGAAATTAAAAATCGAAGCATAGCAGAGCTGGACAAACAGCTTCGAGAGCTCGAGGATAAGCGCGAGGGGCCGAGTTTTGATTAACGAACGTCAAAGAAGAGCCGGTTAGACTATACGCACAGAGAGATAGTCTAAAAAGACAAACAGAACGTATGGTGAGGGAAAAGGCTACCAAGGAGACGTGATGGCTATACTAATGCTCTTTTCTGCCAGGTAAAGCGACAGAATTTGCAAACCGGCAACAACAACTGTCTAGCATAGTTACTGTACCAGGGTAGAAGTATTGTAAAACAGAATCTTATTCTCTGGGCCGGAAATATGGAAGTCCAGGTCTCTTTAAGATGCTCTCCAAACGCTTCCTCGCCTATGTAGCTGGCTTCACGCCTTTCACTTTTATCCTCACCTTAAGCTTCTCTTCTCTCATAGTATAGCAGCATTTATTTTCACAAGAACGCTTTCTTCATCCAAATCACTTGAGCGGAATATGGGTTCTGTCAGCCCACCACAACAATCACAGGGATGTTGACTCTTCGCTCATTGAAAACCCTCTTTCTATAAAAGTGTGTAATCTTACGAAAAAGTATTCTAATCATTGGTTTTGATATCTCATTGGAAGAGCAATTCCTTTTCAACATCTCAGTATTCAAGGGTGGTGTACCACGCCGCCTCAGGAACCGTAGTGATCATATCTTAGGCCTGGTAAAAAATTCGATCAAGAACACGGCCAAGTAGTACCAAAATTCGGCTAATTTGTGAACTGCTTGATGCAAATTTTGAAAGTTTGGGTCTATATCGTCCTGTTCCACGGTAGTTATACATACACTGGCTTCTCTAGTAGTGCGAGGGCCGATATTTTCCTTGTTTGACGAATAAAGCTGAGGAGTCTTCCAAATTTTGTCAACTTCTGCACACAACAAGAACAAACCTACTTACCTCAAGTATCACCTCGCTGCTCTGTATCGGAGGCAAGTGAGTTTCCACGGAGGAGGTCAATCCAGGGTTAGACCGTGTTCGCGGCATTACGCGAATATGAGGTCCAAGCTTTACTTATTTTCGCGGTAGAGCTGCGAGCATCAAGGACATATAAGTAGCAATTCAAAGCTTGATGCCCATTTATTTTCAGAAATCCGGATTGGATGCAGTCTTAGTCTCTTTTTTACTGTGCCTGTATTTGGACAAAGGCAATCGATTGATTGAATTCAAATTTATTTTTATTCGATAAATCTTCTGGGCAGCCCAGTGCTACGCGGCACCGCCGGAATGGAGAACACAAAGGTTGTCCCTAAGCGAACTTGAAGCCAACGGGTGCCCTTCAGACTACCACAATTTCGCAAAATACAGTACTAGTATACGCATAGCTAATCGTTATACGAGTTTGGTCCAACTCACCTTCAACTCTGGGAGTACGTAGTGATATCGAGTCTGGAAGTAAGAACTGTGTTCTATAGCTTCCAGGGGTACATTAGATGTAAATCTGTGTACTGTGGGAAGGAGACCTGCGGATGGCCATGAACGTAATATTCACGCCTAGGGCGTTGGCAACGGCAGCATGTGCGTCTGGGGGTAATCTGTTTTCGAAATCCCCTGTATGTATTCAAGAAATGATTAGTTACTTACCGCTATTACCAAATACTCGCTAATTTAGCAATAAATCGATTTTGTTCCATTCTCTGCACTAAATTATTTCCCGACTTGGTAAGGCTACTTCGTTTTATATGTTCAACTCCAACACACCGTATACGGCTTAGTGTCCTCTACGCAGTGTCTGGAAGGTAATCTGTTTTTGAAAGCTGCTGACTGTATTATGACCTGGAAAAGGACAATTAGTGCCATTCACGGAGTCCCGACCGGTCGTAAATTACTTAAATTACCTTTGGAGCCAGCTAAGTTAATCACATCGCGTGGCTGAGTCACGTCTTACGCGCCACGAACGCGTTGGCACATTGTACATGGGGGGAAGGGGTGTGGGGGTGAGTTTACGAGTAAGTAAATATTCTAATGTTACAATACTCCTAGCCAGAGCCATACCTATCTTGAGTTTTTCAATCTCTCGTACTCACTGCGCTATCTCTTCTTTGACCAAAGATACGGCTTCTTATGATGCATGGACCTGATCTCGTAAAAGGTCATCATCAGAGTGTGTAGTTGTTTGACATGTCACTACTCTCTTGTCCAACCCATAGAGGGGGAGTTGAATAATTCCCCAGGTCGCGCTGTATTCTTAGCTGGGATGTTCAGGAAGCTTATCGAACGCATCCGAGTTTCAAGTAACTCTTATGCTACTTATCCTATGGTATAGAACAACATAGACCTAAAGTCTCGCTTCCGTTAATATTTCCAAGCAGAAGTGGCAAACGCAAATTGAGCTACCCTGTGAAATCGGAGGATCGTTATAATAGGAATATACATGAGAGAATATCGATTACCTGATAATTTGTCACCAGCTGGCTTCAACAGTTCCACTCCTTTCAGCTAATGCATTGGCCCAACAGGTCAATGATGATAAATTATTTGAAAGCTTGCTACTCATCAGTATCTTCTCAGATGGCACAACTGTAGCTGCTGTGTGAGACGAGACGGCGGTATCCAACCCTAAAAAGGGAAGCACGACCATCATCAAAGAGGAGGAAGAAAAAAAGGCCGCAGTACAAAGAGCAAAGCAAACGAAACTTCTTCAATTTTCATGCCTTCTCTTTCACTCCCGCCTCCTGCATTACCGTCAAGCAGGATGGCAATGGCATCTGTTCCTCGTCGTCGAGCTTCATCTCCGGAACCCTCAATTGCGAGCCAAGAATTTGGAAATCATTCCCTCGGGCCGCAGTTTCTGCGAAATCTTTTCCAGGCGGGCAAGGTACGCAAAACTCTTCTCTCGTTCGGTGAGTTAGAGAAGTGGCGTCAAGATAATGAGTACATCCTCGACGGCTATCGTCCAGCGTCAGGCTCCGCTCTAGATTCATTTCGCAGTTGGTTATACATTCACAATGAGTCGGTGAACATATATTCTCACCTAATACCAGCTGTCGCCTTTCTCCTTGGCGAGTGGTACATCCCAGGGTATCTTACAACAAGATACCATAACATTACGGGCAACGATTCCTTCATTTTCACCTTCTTCTTCTTGAGTGCGGTCATCTGTCTGGGGCTGTCAACGACGTACCACACCATGATGAACCACTCCTACAAAGTTGAACAATTTTGCCTGCGTCTTGATCTGGTAGGCATAGTAGTCCTGATGTTAGGTGACTTTGTATCGGGAATCTATATGGTCTTCTGGTGTGAACCATTACAACGCAACATCTACTGGTCCATGGTGAGCTAATAGAGATGCAGCCATTCTTTAACCTTATATCCCATACTCACTTTGACAGACTGGAATTCTAGGATTGCTTACCATCTACATAATGGTCAATCCGAAATTTCAGGGCCCGGCATTTCGGGAGTTCCGGGCGCTTACGTTCGTGACAACTGGTCTTTCTGGCTTTGCACCATTAATTCATGGCATCAAGATGTTTGGTGTTTCACAAATGATGAAACAATCAGGATTGCCCTATTATTTGATCGAAGGAGGCCTACTTCTATCCGGGGCTTGGATTTATGTAGTATGCCTCCAACTTCGCACATGATGGAGACTGATTCTAACTACTACGATTCGACAGAATAAGTTTCCGGAGAGATGGTACCCAGGTAAATTCAATATATACGGCTCATCCCATCAACTCTTCCACATCCTGGTGGTTTTCGCTGTTGTTGCTCAATTGACAGGGATATTGTGGGCTTTCGACTATAACTACACCAATCGAACGTGCGTTTAGAACTCCTCAAGAACAACATTGCCACAATCACAGCACCACCCAGGGTTGGTCTCTCAGCCCTGCAAGATAGACATAGACGCCGAACGGCAAAAACTACCACACTAGTTTGGAAAGCAATAGCTCCTAGCTGAGAGCTGGATGCCCTACTTGCATTTTATGGAGGAGGATATCTCCGACAACGCTGTATTGTACTGTACAGTCCCAGTACATCATTTCAATGGTTCC
Organism: Penicillium subrubescens; assembly: GCF_028828155.1. NCBI lineage: Eukaryota > Fungi > Ascomycota > Eurotiomycetes > Eurotiales > Aspergillaceae > Penicillium > Penicillium subrubescens. The sequence goes on from NW_026643163.1 coordinate 381,589, forward strand.
TTCTCCCATGAATCGTAAGAAATAGCAAGAAACGTCAGCATGGGCAAAATAGACACCCATTTCTCTTGTTTTCTCATCCGGTATACACTTTCTTGCTGAAATAATTACCCCGCCTTACCTTATTTACAATAAATCAGAAATTAGCATGAGGTGTCTCCAATGTAAGAGCTGTTTATTCGCAAACCAATACCGTGATTATTCCCTTGGAGACTTGGAACCTACTTTTTGATATCTTCCGTCTTGTCACAACTTTGGTATTGATCTTCACCCGATACGAACCTCTACTATTTCATGAAAGTGAAACGACCTAGTTGTTGTCGGAAATATATTTATTTGATAACGCAGCTTGAAACGACCGACTTTGCACGGCTAGAAATTTTTCATCATCGACGGCTCAAAATAGCCGAGATGGAAACGTATCTCTCCCGTGCCACTCTAGATTGACAAACCGTGACAGACATCGCTGAAGATGTCCGCGAAACATCGAGCTTGGCGGAGCTTGCCATTGTCAACATCTACGAAGATCCTGGAGTTCCGGGCAGATCTCAATGCCAAACAAAGCTTGATCATAAACATCACTAGCGTCCACATGCGGCCATAGCAAAGTGATGAGATTCCACTCCGAAAGTCCCCTACATCTAGCTACAAGATACGGTACTGCTGATGTGGGTGAAGGACGTGTACACTAGCCTGGACAATACAAACCGTAAACGGCCTCTTTCCTAGCAGCTTACTATGGGCACATATCTATGGCAAAGTTTCTCATTAATGGAACGGACGTAAATGTCACTTCAATGATAAAATATGGCTTCAACCCGCTGTGTTGGCAGCGACCATCAAGGCCACCGCGCAATGGCGGCACTTATTTATCTTGTCAACTCAAGTATGCTTTCTGTCAAAATGAAACCGGTCTTCTCATCAGCACTTTCCTGAACCGCCTAGAGCTGTAGCTCAGTTCTGCAATCAATATACAGCCCCTGTCGACAGGTAATACGATTTCAAACAGTCGGGAACATGCAGCATCTTGAAATAAGAGAGGCGGTAAAGTAGTTCACGGGCTGACCACTCGCACCAAAGACTCTACTCACTTTGCTCTACTATTCAACTATCTTTGCTTTTTGAAGTCATTTGGGAATAGAATTTCGACACTTTACAATTAAGTACTACTTAGAATTTACGTTTGAGACATAGGGTATATATTTTCATCCATACCTGAAGTGATCTTCCCAGCTACTTCAGTCATTGTATAAACTGGTATCCTTTTCATATTAATTATACCTGTAAAAATATGAATTTGTAATTTATCGAATTTAGTACATATTTGTTGTTTGGGTGAGGCTCGCCCGTGTGAACGGTCCGCTACTGGTTATGATACGGCACTTGGGCCGTTCCATAGTACTCCGGTCTCGGACTGTACAATTCGTGCCAAAATCTGGCACAGGGGAATGAGGTGAAGTAGTATATACGCCTATGTAGAGAATAGCGCTTAGTAGACCTGATCGGTAGCTAGCTGGCCAAAATAAAGCACTGGTTTTGTTGGACAATTTGTTTTCGCAGTCACTGATATTTCGAGCAAATTTCGTGCAAGCAACAACGTAGCATCGACCATACAACGCGCCAGCAGCCCCTCTGACTTCTTATGGAATGTGAAGAAAGGAGCGTATCTTGGTGGTAGCTCCAGCTTGGGGGAAGACATGCTGTTGCGACCATCAGACCCACTAGTAATGTGCTTTGCCTGCCTTATCAGTTGAATGATGACTTTTGGGAAGGGAATGCAAAATAGAAGATAGTGCCCACAGCGATGAGATAATAGAGGATGCAATTGGCTCAGCTGGGTGCTGTACCTTCATTGGTCGGATAACTGGAAATGACACGACCACTAAGACTAGAAAGGTTTCGATTTCTGAATGCGCGACGTTTAGAACTTTTCCGAGAGTGTTTTGAACCTCTCGCGTGTGGTGACCAAGTACGAATGGGAGCTCCCCGAAAGAGTATCTTCCACAGTGTCATGTTGCCGCATACAAGGTTTCTGGAGCTCAAATCGATATTTTCATGTGCTTCTTTAATGGTCGTTGGAGAACCCAAAAATAGACAGTGTTCACATCCTTTTCTGATAACTGTAGTGGGGAACGGGTCTCTGTGCCCATCTAAATTAGGAACCTAACTTACATGTCCTCGTTCATAATTCTATCGGCACCGTTTTGTTGGCACATGTATCGATTTAGAATCTGAGTTCATAAGGAAAACTGATCTGCACAACCTAAGGCACATTTCGGGCCCTCGTTGACTGCCAATTTTTCACGCGTTTCCATGTCCGTGGCACGGACTTGCCTTGGCGTAAGTTGTCAAGATTAATCTAAGGCCACTAGATCAGCATCAGTCGTCTTCCTATAGATGGTGGAAAGATTTGACCTGATTAAAGCGAGATGACTCTGCAATGGGACGGGACCTGCAATTCTTGGTACTTGATTGAGCCCCAGCACCCAGTGCCTAGAGCGAAGCAAATACCAATCATTTTAACAAGAGTTGAACGGCGTGTTTTATTTTATACCTATGAGCGAAGTCCCAGAAGCATTCTAGATAGAAGGGATGAAAACCTTGAACTAAAAATTCGCTGGTGGTGCATGGAAAAAAATCTTGCGTACGAGTGACATGAACGGAGGCAAACCGCCCCACTTCACCGATGCCATCCACATCCATTACGAATGAATATCCCTGACACAGAGCTCATTGTGCTGAGCTCGATATAGTGACTGGTATGTACCAGAAATAGAGACAGGAGACGGTGCCTAGCAATGCCGACCCAATTAGGTACTGACTCAAAGATAAACAATGCGCTTTCAACCTTACAACCAGGAGAAGGGACACTACAATAGCCATTATCATGTCCTTTTGTTTTTCAATTCTCTCCAAAACCTCAGCAGATGGCTACAAATTGTCTATCTCCTAGCTTAACCTCCTAAAGTATATATCCCCTGGAGAGCGGAGTACCGTAGCAAAATATTGCAAAAGTACTTCTTTAAATGAGTAATGACTGGAGAATACCCATCTTTTGGCTGACAAGCACTATTGGTAGGCAAGCTTTGAACATGAAAAAGAGTATCGCGTTGAAACGTAACTGTGCCTTTGCTGCTGTGTCAGGGATCTATAATGCGTTCAGCCCAGTACAGTAGTTTTCGAATTCAGTTTGACTTCACACTCTTTTGACTAGATTCCCGGAAAAGCCCAGGAAGGGACACGCCGTTGTCAACGTTGGAGACTCGTTACGCTTTGCTTCGGGTCACAACCTGTTCTCGTGTATCCACCAAGTTGTTCCAATCAGCAAGACTGAAGGTCGATACAGTGTCGCCTTCTTCCTTCGGGCAGAGGACGACGCAACATTTGTGGACAGTCAGGGGAAACAAAAAACTTTTAAGGAATTGCATGATGAGAAGTTTGAGCAATTTGTACTTCCTCATGCAGAACAGACGCTATCTGTCGTGTGTGGGGAAATGGAAGGATGAACGGGCCTTACTACGCTGGCAATCTTAAAGCTAGTAAAGACCGCCGACCGAACTCTTGGTCTCATATACCGTTTCTTCAATTCTATTCTTCCTATTTCTGACATCTCCTTTGCCTGTGAGGGTTGGCTACACCCGACAATCAAACCTGTAGTGAGCATTATTTAGCTGCTGGGGATGACTGGCCCACTAATGATATTCTTGAATTTCCGAGCTCTCTCGGAACATAGTATTATCACTTCCTTCACTAGCGAGGGTAAAGCCCACCCAATGGGAAAATCCAGACACCCTTTCCTCAAGTTTTCCTGATGAATTCGAATAATGGGTCAAAACACGTACTGTCGGCGAGCCGATAAGGCCAGTGTAACTGAGTTCATTCTCCCACCCGCTATCCCTAGCATCCTAGCATTGTCCTTGGGAACAGGTCTGCTTAGCCAGGAATGACAGCATTCATCAAAATACCACTGCACCAAACAGTTGCCAGGATCAAGCAATGTATCCGAATCTGCTTACGCAAACACCATATCCGCAAAAACAGCCTTTTAGCATTGAGACAGATAGCTGGGGGGCATCTGCATGGGATCGCCCACAAATCACAGGACGTTGATGAATATCGATTTAGACAAGTTCAATAGATGGTTTTGAATAGAAAATTAATGCAGAGAGCAGTGCTAGTTCTACAGTACCGTACGGAATCCATGGTGCCGAATTTCCAGTCAGTACACATTATAGCTTTGAGAAAGGGGTTTCCAGACGTTTTACCATTGCTGGTATACTCGTATGATCAATCCGATTCAGACTGCCTTGTGGTCGGGTAACTTCTCTCTAATTCCTCTTTCTCATCCACCGTCAATTCACTTTTGGCATGACGAATCCTCACGAATCCCAAAACAATCAAAAGACCAAGAACATAAAGTCCCGTCTGGAACCCAAACACCATTTTATAACTCTTCCACTTGCCGAGACTCTTTGTCTGTGTTTCAATAATATCCGCAAACCCCAGCATAACCGCAATCCCCAGGTGCATGGTGCAATAAATCAACGCACCAGCCAGGCCCTGCTTGGCTTTCGGCATGCTCGTCGTGATGAATATATTGGCAAGATTAAAACTAATGTCGACGGCGATGGTACCGCAAATCATCGCGGGGAACACATAGGCCCAGTAGTTCCCGCCGATAGGGATGATAGCAAATAACAGCCCTAAGCCGACATATCCAAGACACGAGATAATTATCAGTACTGTACCGGATACTTTGTGGAGAAAGAAGCCTCCTGTGACTGAGAGGATGAGGCCACCAACTGCCATAGGGGAGGTCCAGGCGACGACTTGGAGAGGGGTGGCGCTCATGAAAGCTGACATGCTGCATGGATTAGCAATGACCAGGGTGAATAAGCCATTGAAGGGGGCCACTCACTACAAGACTCCGTATAGAAGGAAAATGCCCACACTTCCGTAAAGACAGAGCAATGCCAGTATCAAAGGCGTCATAAACTTGACCCGGAAAATGTCACCAGGAAGCAAAGGGTTATCAATCACCCACGCTTCCAGGTACACCATGACGCCCAGCAAGGTGGCACCTATCGAGAAAAGGACCGGGATATAAGGAGTCCTCCAACCATGCGGGGCGTACGAGCTATCCGCAATAGCGAAAACAAAGACCGCCGCTCCTGAGATGGACAAGAAAAAACCAACCCAATCCATCCGTATTCCAAGCTCTCGTTTCTCGGCATAATCACGGTGGATATAAAAAAGCGACGGAACCGCCATCACCGCCGATAAGACGGCACCAATGAAGAAATACCATCTCCAAGTTAGGTACTGGGCACATATTCCAGAGACCAAAAATCCGGCAAAAAAGCCCAACGCCGCACATGCACCGTAAATACTAAACACCAAGTTCTTCCGGGGCCCTGGGCGGTATCTACTTCCCAGAATCATCAATCCAGATGGGAGCAGGGCTCCGAGAGCCAGCCCTTGCAGGGCTCGACAGGCAACCAATGTCAACCATGTCTGAGACACACCGCAGAGAATTGACGAAATGGTAAGCCATATGGCGCCCGCGTTATAGACGATGTAGCCACCGTACATGTCGATCAAGCGGCCAAAGATGAGAAGTGTTGAGGTGACAGTAAGAGAGAGGGCGGTTGTGGTCCATATTGTCGAGGCATCCGGTATATCTAGTTCTTTTACAAGAGTTGGGAGAAGAATGTTGGACCCTGATATGAAGAATTCCTGTCGAGGTAGTACGTTAGCTCGTTCCACTCGTTGAGTGCGGAGTAGCGACTCACTGCTAGGATTTGGGACATCACAATCGAAAAACAAAAGGCTAGCTCAGGCCAGAGCCCTGGAAAGGCTTTGGGACGCTCTTTTCCCAGCTTTTCCAGATCAAGTATACTTGACGTTGCAACTGGCTGCTCTTCGGATGTCATCATGCTGAAGTCAGTGGTTGAAATTGGCCCATTGAAACTTGACTGCATTGTGTTCTTGAAATCGACATACCAACGCTAGCCTAGCGGTTTTCTCCACGAGGGGGCCAACCCCCTTCTTATAAGATAAGGCCCTGCGTACCGTGGCAACCTTAATTGTTCGGCAGTCACAACTCATCTGCTCCCAGATTCCCGGATCGTGCCTCCCAGGAATCAATGAAAATTGTGGCCTTGCATGCGTCTAAAGTAAGTTAGTGACGGGCCCGTGATAGACTAATTATAACAGCCATAATGGTTCAATGATATATATTGCGATATTAATTCATGTCTCTTGCATGGTTTAATCTTGAACAATTTCCATCAATCTTCTATTCGTTGGATAATGACTGAATAAACCAACATCAGCCTAAATCACGGTTCAATCAGCTGCCACCGCCGAGGGAAGACAAGCCACGCCATGAGATGGGTGATTTCTTTGTATATAATGTATTACTTTTCGCGCTGGAAAATTGACTATAGATCTTGGAGCTGAAGGCAGCATTCGGAAAATCGTCCAATTACATGGATTTCGTGTTCCGCGAGCCTTTACTTCATGTACTGTCCGTGGACCGTCGGTCCATTTCGTCGTACTATTCGTCAAACCATTCGTGGCTGGTTTCATGGAGTGCAGGTCAAAAGAAATATCCCCTTAGATCCACATGGTGAGCATATTCCGCGTTGGTCTCTTTTTAATTCTATGTAGAGGGCCGTACTACAGGGAATTGTGTGAAGGGTGTAAAGTTGGTCATTGTTGCAGCTCGAACCAATAATTAGCCTTGGCAAGGCCAGATGATTACCAACGGTTCTTAAACAGGAACTAATTGTTTTAGCTTTTTTATCCGAGCGGCTCCCTATACGACATCATTTCATGACTCGCAGGCTATCCCGACCGAGTGAGCGCAGCGCAATAATTTTGATCATTCACTTTGTGTTCCTCCTTGATTCTTAGTCTTGTGATGCAAGGTGCACAGTAAGATCAGGGCTGATATGCTGAAGACGATTATTCTCTTTTCTCCTAATCAAGTTATTCCTGCACAAGTGGGCTGGGTGACCACCGTTGTGAGGTTAAGAAGAGCGAGAACAGACGAACCTATGGAGGGCATTTAATTGGGAACGGTTTATTTTTATGTATGTAACAGTACATGACCCTACTCCTCAATACTTCCATCAATGTCACTATACGATCCTGGAACAAATCCTTGATTACGGACTGATCTATATCAGGGCTAGCGTCTTCTGTAACTAACGTTTGAAAAAGCGTCTCTATTTCCAGATAGGGAAGGCAATAACGGGCGGCACTGTCCAACTCAAGAATAACATAACCATAGATTGCTAACATGACTAGCAGCTAGGGATGAGGGAGGGGTTGAGAAAAGATAACGTAATTTGTTTTCGTTCTCACACTGAAGTCAATGGCTCCGCTAAAGTTCAAGGCAAGCTGAAGTCGTTCAGTCTCTGTTGAAGCCCAGGAATCGGAATAATAGGGGATCTTGCTGCCGAGAGCTCGTACGGGGACTGCACAGATGACAGTCTTGTTGGGATACAATGTGATCGTGAACAAATCCCGTACCGTGGATACTTGATCGGTTCTAACTCATGCCATCGGCAGTACGCCCGAGAACGACGTTTTCCGCAATTCATACATCTTAAGTCCTCCCTCGGCTTTGTTTGCAAGCTCGTATAAGGAGGAGGTTGCATCAAACTGCCCTGCTCGGGAGGCTCCGGATCATATGAGTCTACCATTGGAGAGGTTGCGTGTCGCGACCAACTGAGACGTAAGAGCATGAACCTTGCGGAGCGCCTTCAATCAACACACCTATCTGATAGTCGAAACCACACGCCGGTCATGAATCGCATGCCAGTTTCAGACTTTGTATTCTACGGACATGAAGTATGTGTTGCCACTTCTGATCGTCTTATAAGGTTGAAAATTAGATTAAACCAACGAACACCATAAATAGACTTGTGAACACAAATGCACCTATAACAGTAAAAGCAAACTAGTCTATCACGCTGTCGGCATTATTTTTAGCAACAAGAAAATGAGACTGGTCGCAAAGATGGTTACGGAAACTGTTCTATACCGATCTAGACGATTTGGAACCAAAATGAATTCACCCTGGTGGTATTTGCCTTGCAGTCATCTTTATTTAGTAACTCTCTGGGTCATGTAAGCATAGTGGGACAATCCAGGAATATCACGCTCTTGGAAAAATTAGAAGTTCGTGACGACAATAAATACATCTAAGGATCTTGTATTTATCTACATCCATAGTCCCACGGGGTGTTGACACAACGGAAGACTCCAATTTGACCACGATGACAGAGCTGTGCTGTGCGAGAGATTTTGTTGCAAAATACGTCCAGTTCACTCATAAATGTTCAAAGGGTATTATTCTAACATCAGTTACCCAGCGTTCTTCCACTCTACTGTGGTCCCTATGTCAGATTGCAAGTGGCGTCCAGTGACCGAGAATATACGGTGTCTAAAAGTCTTTTCTGTACCATGTCGTCGTACTTCTCAGCAATGCTTGAGGGGCCAATTCTAGAGACCCAACACAGTGTGTTCACTCTCCAAAAAGTTGAAGGCGTCGTTTCAGATCAGAGCTTAGAGGCTCTGATTCAGTGGTTGTACCTCCGTGCGGTAGTTTTCGCCGTGGATGACCCTACAGAGCAGATCTCCGCAGCAATAGAGCTAGCAAGGCTGGCCGATATGTGTCGTATCAGTGGGTTAGCAGCGCCCATGGCCGAGTATATCCAAAAGGTTGTTCTCAGTAACCCAAGCCCCGAGTCTGATCCTTATTGGCGGCACGCAGATACCAATACCCACTATATAACTTCCCAACACATTGCTTCCGCATGCACGCTACCACCAAAACACCCTGTTCGTCATGTCCTCGCTAAAGCGTCGGTGGAGGGATATCTTCGGCAACAAGATTACAAATTCTTTGAGGAGACCCAACTTTATCCCTCCTTTGGGGCTGACTTGCTCGCAGAAGTGAGCATGGCCCTCGGTGGCCTTATATCCAATAGCAATGTGGCTTTTGAGGATCCTATCAGTGGAGTCAGAGTGGAACTCAATACACGGAAATCAATACAATGGGGCACTGCTGATAATGGAATGACAAGTTAATGTTACGTCACCATAGTGATAATTAGATGAATTTCGTGCAGTACACGTTGTCCTTGTTGGAAAGCAGAATGCATTCATCCTCGCCAGAGGGTAAAGCATGGATGTGCGAAAATTTTTGACCCAATCATTTGTGAATTATTTTATGATAGAAAGACAATCTTACTGGCTCAACCGATTGAGAGACTCTACAAAGACAGGAAATTTGCACCTGAGTACTGATGTAAATGTGATCTTTAAGAAGTGGGACCAACAAATGTATAGTACTCTAGGTGCAGCAGCTCCACCTGCTTGGTCAATATCAGCAAGGAAGACGAATGACTCGTCTTGACCACTATGGCAGTTCCAACCAACGGTCGGCCCTGTAAGTTAAGTTGGTCTTCTCACAGAACAGTGAGAGCGCAACTACAACAAGACTAAATGAAGAAAAAGGCTTGCGCAGAGGAATTGCCCTGAGGAAATTGTCCGACATTCGTAAACAGCGTCTTTACATAATCATCCGCAGTGATCTAAAAATGGCGGTCCACAAAATACACCAAAGACAAAAATGGCCGTCAAGAGCAGATCCGGTATGAGACTCGATATTTGATTTTCTGGGAGCCTGGATTTCATATTCTAAGTTGGATATCAGTGGACTGTTTCCGCTGTAGACGGGTGACCTACTTACTGTATTCGAGGTTTATCGCGAATAACCCATGCCGCGCAGAATACTAAAATCATGGCCGATTGATGAAGACTTAAGCTTAAGTAATGATGACGATATATCAAAGTCGCTCTGGAGGCTTCCTTGTAGCAGCGACATATCGTCGGTTAAAGCGCACAATCGACGATGCCAGGTTCTTCCCATAGACCATGCTTCCACAGGCCTGCGAGAGCCGCCAAAGAGCGTGCGCCTTATGCTGTCCGTCAGTAATGGTCGAGTTGAAAACCTGGGCCAAGATGCAGGGTCAGACTTGCAAGAAATTTCGCGTCTAGCCGACCCGCAGAGCTTGCCAGGAGGACAAAACGACGTAGTAGCTACGACCTCCGGAGTTCTGATACGCGAGTCTCATGACGACGACGGGCCACCATTCCTTATGTTGCAAAGCGCCACCTCGTTGGATGAGCTTTTTGAGCGGGCTCGAGTTCACGGAGTGAACCTGTCAGACTATCCCACTGGGTTGTTTTTAACAAAATCTGTGCTCAAGAGGACGCACCCCGAACAGTGGGAATTGAGAGAGATGGGGATCTTATCCTCCTCTTCGGGGCAGACTCCATCGCCCGGATCGTGGGAGTATTTTGAGCACCTTGTATCAAATGACAGAAGAAGATCATTAGACTGGAATGTCCAAAGCTACTGCGACCATTACGCATACGAGTTGTTTATTTGTGCTTACATAACAGGGGCAATTCTCACACAGTGTCCAATGGCACCGTTATTTGACAGGAAACGGTATGATGTGCTGCTACTGGCTCCCATGGACCACCAAAACCCACAATGGAGCGCTATGCATCGTGGTCTTTGGCGGATCTGGAGCTTTTGCCGAATTTTCGGATCAGGTAAAGGGCGCGAGTGTGATCTCCAAGGTCAAAAAGCCTGGTTGGAGGGATGTGCCACCGATGGAAGCAACACATGTGCTCTTCGTCGGACCAGTTTTCAGAGTGAAGTCCTCGATAATCCTCCAGAATCATTCGGCTGGGGCAATCAGGGCGGATTATCGATTGACGAATTAAAAGACATGATGTTCTTTTGGCGCTGTCTACAGCGTCTACTACGAGATCGTGTAGAGAGAGATTCGGTTCCAGAATTTCTGTGCATTGGTCAAGGAACAAGTTTTGTTGAGGTAAACAAGACTGGTTGGAGGGTTACGGACCACGGAATAGACTCATTACTAGCCTTAGGGTTGGCCGCGAGCCACCTCCTTCTGTCGCCTCATGATTCACATCCTCTCGTAATCGCCTACAAACTACGTTGGACAACTAGCCCGGTGATACCAAACGAGACCTCTAGTTTTGCATTTTTATTGTATCCGTGCAGGGAGCGGCTAAGGGAACTTGAGAACATGGAGGAAACGTCGATATAGCTGAAATCTTTCTACAACAGTACAACTAGTAAATAGGAAACGGCAGCCTGCTTTCAAAATAGGGCTTGATTAGGCGCCTGGAGGCAGCATTACATTCACACCAGTACCAAGAAAGAGATATAGGTACTGGAAATTAATATTCTGAGTGGACTAAGGCCTTGTGGAGAGAATTCCTGGGCCGAAGACACTTCCATGTCCATTTCTGGATGTGTGGACACATTCATGACTATTTTTGGCTAAGTTGACCTACTGCTACTGGTGGTTATAAGCTGGACTACCTCAGGAGCTCTTATCACGGCATCGGATAGCCCTTGTAATTCACGATGATTTTTCAGAAGAACCTGCATGAAGATATATTGAAGACGCTAGGGGATTTTTCAAAATTGTCGTACTCAGATATGTTGAACTACCCACAACGCTTGGACGAGTGTTCCACACCTCAATTCTCGCGTGAAATATACCTGAATCTTCAAGGGTATATCCACCGCAATGAGATGCACTTTGTGAAGACACTTGAACGGTCTCCTGGTCTAAAGAAAACGCTGGAGGATTTACTCTGGCTACAAGGCGCCGTACTCGATACACCAAACTTACTGGACGGGGTGATTCATACCCCGAAGTCAAGTACGTCTGGGCCGACAATGAGCCTCTGTAAACTTTAGCCGAGGCAGAAGAATGTGCGTGGATTATCATTGAGGGACTGAAGGACCATGAGTTGAATGCGCTCGGGGGTTGAGTCTTCCTAGGTATGATTGCCAATGGTCAAGATAGGCTGAGGAGAAGTAGCGGACGTACGGCCCCTTGATATGTCTACGATGGTATTATGTAACGAAAAGAATTATGTGCCATGATAATATATATTTTCATTAAAATCTTTTTGGTCTGAAGTGTTAACCTAACGTACTGTGATCGGGCCTTGAGATTTCTCCACTACGGCCTCCGGACGATAGATTGAACCCATCACCTACCCAGGGCCAACGTACGGCCACATGGCCTTCCGGATTGTTATTTGCTCTATCAATAGACAGATCGAGTCCGAAAATTACTGACAGATATTTAAAGCCAGCCAAAAGCCCTTTCACGCTGACAATTGGGACCTTGCAAATACGAAACGGGTTGAAACACTTGAGAAGAAACGCAGGTTGCGACCATTGCACATGCCCCAATCCAGCCAGGAGATAAATTTCATGAAGTCCAGAAATATACACCATGTAGGAATTCCAGAAATAACAAGAGGAAAGGGAAGAAAAAGAAAGCGAAAAAGTCAAAAAGGTAATGCTTACATGCAAAAGGACATTGCTATTCAGTTTATTGAATTATATCAAGGCAACTGCCCCGGAGAAACTGCCAGGCTTCTTTCATTCACAGGAGAATTATCTGATTATAGGAGCAGTTCGTACATGACCAGATGGCAGTTCTATTGAGATCAATATGGGCTGCAATCATGGTAACAGTGGCTCTAGGTAGAAGTCCAAGTCCACTCATTGATAGGGATCATCAAACCTCCTCTTTGATTAGTCCTTCATCAACTGCAATCTGGACGGCTTACCCATCAGATGAAGCTTATACCACATCGGGCTTTGGAGCGTCCACTGAACCAAGTGGCTCCGGCGATACGTATGTGGGTAATGTAGGCAAGCTTTATGGAAGCAACATCATCATTATTCCGCTCGAACAAGCAAATAAATACGAATATGTCGCGAAGTTTACGGGTTCCACACCAGGGGAATGGAAAGTGGTTATCTGGAACAAAATAGGTCCCGACGGTAAAATGGACGGGTGGTATGGCAATGCCTGTTGTTCTTTCGCGCTCGCGGCCGGGCAAACGAAATACGTTGCCTTTGCCCCAAACTCCCAGGGTGGTTGGGCCATGACAAAAACGGCATCGATCCCCAAAGATCAAAACGGCGGCTATGCCTCTACTTGGGGGGAGTTCGATTTTGGCTCCGCCGAGAATGATGGCTGGTCTGGCTTCGACGTTTCTGCAATACAAGCTCAACATGCACACTTAGAAGTCCAGGGCATGCAAATCTGCTCCGCTCTTAACAAAGGTCTCTGCTCATACATTACAAAGGATGCAAAGGTTGTTCACAATGCCTACACTATATCCACCGCAGAGATTGGTGGCATTGGGGGCAACCTATTTCCTGGCCCAGTTCGGTTAGCGGTAGAAATTGGGTTTGGAGAGTGAGCTCTTCAGTGGCTACTGCGCGCTATTTGTCTACCATCTTCATATGATTTCAAATTGGAAATGTTTGCAACTATAGAATGCAAGAATCACAGCAAACCTTTCAAATTTGACCGTTGATTCTTTCGCCGTATGACCGCAATCGTAGCATGTGGGGCTAGGACACAGCCTCGGCGGGAATTTTTAAAGGAGAACCTGGACCCGAAAATACAAATTCGTAACTGGTCTCTTGCCTATTCTTCTCATTCCTTTGTAGGCTACGTTGATTCTGCCCGATCATCTGAATTCGGCTCGGGAACGTTCTACTTAGGTCTCCTAATGCCAAACGACCCAAAAGGCCACGCGAGAGCACTGAAAATGGTACGAAGAGCCCATGTTCTACGTCAACGTCGCTGATATCTTGAAGCAAAGACGCCACGACACAAAGAGGGCATCTGGATATTATAGACGAAGGGGGCTTGCAGACACCGACCCCCTGGTCGAGAATGAAGGTTTGTCAACCACGGTTCCCTTCTGTATCAGAGTCTGATAAGATTTATTCAACAAGGGAAGGTCATAATAAAGACGGAGCGAGGTTCGGGGCTCTTCAGCCCGCAGAGCAGTGCCCTCCATCATGAATACGAGCTATACCGACAATTGAGCCCAAGCCAAGGAGTCCCATCTGTTTATCAGCACGGTCATCGCCGGTCCAAGAGAGGAAACGCCTGCGGATGGCGATATTATCTGGTTATGGAGCGGCTGGGCCCTACTCTTCACCAAACTGTACGAGCTCGACTGGGAAGACCGCGACTGGCAAGCAGCGGGCTTTTTTTCTCGCTAGAGGAAATTGCGGACATTGGAAAGCAGATGATTTCTACACTGAAATTTATACACAGAAAAAACTTCATCCACGGAGACGTGCAACCGCGAAAAATTGCCTATGACCTGTCTTTCAAGCGCATACTTCTGATCGGGTTCGGGGCTGCTCAGAGCCTGGAACCGTTACCTTGCCAGCCAGGAGGCGCTAAAAGCTCACTTGTATTTGCAAGCCGCTTCCGTCAGCAAGGGGATCCTCTGTCGTGGAGAGATGATATGGAATCACTGGGATACGTCCTTGTATTTCTCTTTCGCGGGCAGCTTCCGTGGCAAGTGCATGGTATGGCAGGGGATTCAATCTTGTCAATGAAGTCTTCCCTCGCAACAGTGAACCTATGCAGTGGTTTGCAGCCACTGTGCGAGTATATGAACTCCGTCAAAGGCCTTGCATCCAACCAGATACCGGATTATGACAACCTCAGCCGCATATTGGGGTCTCTGGCTTCATGAAGTAATGGGAATGGTGGCTTGTATTTTTGGGCTGTTTTTTGGCCCAGAGGCTTGCTGACTCTGAAGGCAAAACTCTGGTTCCTTACTAAATGATGAACTATAGCTTCACACAAGCCACGGAAGGTCACTTGACCACTCCTTTACTACACGCTCGAGGGCTCACGATCATGGAATGTTTTATTCTGGATTTGAAGCTCTCTGAACAGGATAAGTTTTGATCGAAAGGTAATAGAATGAACACATTGTTATACTTTCCACCAATGTCACAGATGCTATATGAAATAGAACCGAAATCCAAGGTTCAGTCACGAGCGAGAATAAGTTCTGCATAAGTCTTGAATTCAATACTCTACTTCACAGAAACACAGAAACTTTGTGCGTGGTTCTACACACAGTACCTGCTTTTTAAATTACACAGCCATTGAAGGTAGCTAAACAAGGCAGTTTCTCACAAATGAGTGAATTTGGAGATAATTTGAAGATGGATAATAGAGGCAAATTTCAGAGTTAGGCCCTCTCCTTGATAATTGATGAATTTATTCATTGCAACTCATTGTGAAACGAATAAATTTGAATTAGATGGATCTTCTGAGGTGATTGCTATTTAATATCTGGTCAAAACCGTCTTACGGGGGACGGTTCGATTACTCCGGGGTTAAGGTAAGTAGGCACATTACGTATTGACCAACCGGCCCACGTAATCTCAACAGTTCATTGAGCGACAATTGTACAATTATGTATTGTTCAATGTGCCCTTCATGTATGAGGCTCTCAGCGAATGACCGATGAACGTATCTGGAGGGAGATATCGTGAAGTGTCCTGCTGTAGGAAGCCTCTCACTTAAAGGTATCCAATAGCTTGGCTGTGAACACTTTAGAGAAATATATTGAGGAAGGCTGAAAAAAAATGCCCACCTTTACCTCGATTGTGGAGGTCATCGGTTGGGTACTTGAAGTAGACAGACGTCAATCTCTGATATATGACTCTTCGTGAAATCAGATAAAACTCCATCCACCGACATGTGGACAAAACTTGAAATAAAAGTTGATACGGGTGAAATGCCCCATTTCTCCCTCTCAATTGAGAAGCAATAACCTGCTTCATGGCACTTGTCGGTCAAAGCTTAAGAATGCATCATTTCGTCATTCTGTGCCACAAATAGCCAAAACAACCCTAGCTTAGACAAGTAGAGAGGTATTTGTATCTCAATGGCCCACCAATTTAAAGGAAAAAAGCTGGTTTCTCACCTACGGCTTATGACAACTACGAAAAATTGTTCGCAGGCGACCGCAACTGGACTGACCCAATGGAAGGCTGCTCTCGAGATGCCAAGATGGTCAAGAGCGTAGAAGAAAGCGACAAAATGCGTCGGACATATTTCCTTTGGCATTGGCGAGTGATCAATTTCCTACCTCCAGTGTAAATATCCTGATGCTGCTGTAAAACGGAAAATGGTTACCGCCGTTGAGTGCCTGTCGGCAGATGGTAGGTCTCTGAATCCCCTGGTTGTTTGGCCTGCTTCTACCCACCGTAGTAATTGGACCACTTACCCCACTCCTGGATGGCATTTGCCTGCTCGAAGAACGGATACACAGACAGCTCCATCAACCTGTACTGGATCCAGCATGTCTTTCACCCTCAAACCAAGGATTGTGCTGGTAAGCGGCCGCGCCTTTTGATTAGCGACGGGTTTGCTGCGCATGAGTCCCTCAAGGTCTTGAAATATTGTCTTGCAAATAAT
Source organism: Penicillium subrubescens (assembly GCF_028828155.1). Taxonomy (NCBI): domain Eukaryota; kingdom Fungi; phylum Ascomycota; class Eurotiomycetes; order Eurotiales; family Aspergillaceae; genus Penicillium; species Penicillium subrubescens. The sequence goes on from NW_026643163.1 coordinate 397,983, forward strand.
ATCATTCCCTGCCGAGTTCCCTCGCATACTTCGCATAAGCTTCAGCCGTGTGATGTGGGCGTGTTCAGTACTGAAGACTGCCTATCGGGAACAAGTAGAGCTCTTCTATCGGGGTGGAGCTAATGCTGTGCGGTTGGAGCATTTCACTTCCCTTTATAGCCGGGCACGAAACTCTGCTGTAATACCCCGTAACACCAACGCGGGCTGGTCTAAAACTGGATTATTTCCTTGGAACCCTGACCGGGTACTGAAGGATATTCAGCCGCCTCCAAGTCCCAGTTCCTCCAATAGGGGAATGTTGCTAAAGTAGCCCATCGCCCTGTCAGTGCAGACCTGCTACAAACACAACAAACACCCATCACGGCTGACGGTCTAAGATCGCTGTGTCGTAAGATGCAAAAAGAAGCTCGTGGGTGGGACGAAGACTCTAAGCTTCTCGTCAGCCGTCTTGCCCACGCAGCGGAGAAAGCATTCGCGGACCGTGCACTTCTTCGCAATGACAACGAGCGGCTGTTGGCACAGAACAACGAAAAGCGAAGTCGAACATCAAAGCTAGCACGCAAGGTAGGCAATGCTAAAGTTATGGGCTACGAAGATATCATCGAGGCCCAGCGCACCTTGAAGCAAAAAAAGCCACCCAGGCTGAAAAGCATAAGACCGATTCCAGCAGGGGACGCCAATCAAAGAGGGCTTGCGGCGGTGATGATGTACGAAGGGCTGAAGATGAAATACAAAGCTGAGACTTCAAAGAGTACTGTTCAGTTATTAGCTTTTGATACGTCGCCTTTCCTTTTGTCCTTGTCAGTTAGGTTTCTTTTAGATTGCGATTAATTGTGTGCATTACGTGTTTAGTACAGTGCAAGAGATTATAGAGCAATTTTCAAAGTATGAACAAAGCTAGCGTGTCTTAGTGAGGACGGAGCAACAGAAGCTCTCAATCACATGATAAACATCAAGAAACCTTCAGCGGTACCGAATACGGTTGAAACCTTAGCATTCCTCACGAGTCTGTAATTGTCTTTGTGTACCTATTCAAAGCTAGCATAAATCAAAGTGCGGCAAATAATTGTAAAGCCAGCCCAAAAAAGCTATTGACTTTGTCTTTGGACATGATGCAGTCCTGGCAAGGAGGCGAGCTGATCACCATAACCGCCTCGGTTAATGAAGACGGGGGTGGCGCATTAGCCATACTGATCAAGTCCTCCTGTCTGTCTTTTTGGTGATTTAGAACCTCCAGTTGGCTTTCTAACCGTAAAAACGCCCCGGCTTGGGAGGCAGCGATTAGCCGGTTTAGGGTTGTTTCAACAGATTCGAGCTCCAACCTCAATGTCCGGATTTGATCATGTTTACCGATGAGCATTTCATCCCCATCAAATACCTCGTTCTCTAGGACCTTCTTTCTCTTTCTGGAAGACGTAAATTGGCGTCCCGTTCGAGTCGTTGATAGGAACTCCTCAAGCTCATCGTCGATTAACTCAATCTCTGTCTCCAGTTCTGAGTCCGGCAGTACATCGCGTGGGAGGAATACATGACGATCAATGAAGTATGCAATCAACTGCTTTTCTGCATGACATGCATTGTATTGACCATCTCTACCCTGACCGTAGTTCAAAAGGCAAAAGATGACCCACGACTTCCGAGATGTAAAATACATCATCCGTCCACTGCCGGCCGTCGACCCTGAGAGACTGGAGAGAGGGATGTGACCATCCGCTCATAGCGCCAACGGAAGGAAGATTCCCGCCTCGTTCCAAGCGCGCCACCGTCTTAAGCGAGTTCTCTCGTCTGTTTCGGTGCTTGTCTTGAACAAGATCAATGGCCTGTCGGATTTAATTATCTCGAATACTTTTGTCTGCATTATTCTCGAGGAGGACCTTGACATTCTCGACCCACTAGAAGAGTGCTGCCTCCGTTATAGCAGTCCTTCCACTATTTGCAGCAGCATTTACTTCAGCCCCATGCTCAATGAGAAGCAATACCATCGTCGAGCTCTGCTTAGCTGCTGCGATGATTAGGTTTGTTCGGAGAGTATAAAAAGGCTATATGTATACTTGGAAAAGGTAATTGCGAGTAACGATGAAGTTATATGTATTTGACGGTGTATTTTAGGGTAAAGCATGGAAATACCAGTCTGAAAGACCTCAAATACGGGATTATATTCTTCCTTTACCTCTAGACATGTACATGCTAGAATTTTGACCGAATTGAATACCTGGTGGTTGAGATATAGAGGAATGCATATTCGATATCAAGTATGAAGAAATATCTATTCAACTTAAGTTTATCTGTCTGGAGCTGCGATGGAGCAAGCGGGAGAAGCTGACGGTCACCAACGCGATCACGAATTCAAATTCTTCCAAACTGTCTGCGGCTATATGTAAGACTGATCTAGCTATCTGGGGGAATAGTTGAGGCCTTCGTGGTAGTTAAGCACCATATTTGGACTTGGTGTATCAAAATATCTCCGGGATGGAGGTACATCGTACGGTCACAGTACATCGCCTGATACATGACCTCTTACAGGCCTTGAGAAATAAGTTCCACCAACTACCAACGTGAACGTAATGGACGCGGATTTTCAGACAATCCAATAAAGCAAGCTTTATATTTTATTGCTGCAGGATTTATGCTATGGCTGCTCAGCTTTGAAAATGGAGGAGAAAAGTCCACGCTTCGTCGGTGTAACAACCTAACTTCTTGAGGTTTTCTCTGTAACTGATCCGGCCATAGTGAAAGGCAGATGGTAAACTGAACGTCAGATGATTTTATGAATTATGAGAGTGAAAAATAATTTCCAGTTCATGTAAGAAGTACCTGCAATATTTCGCCACGGTTACTCCGTTGCTACGGTTTATATACGTTACTGGTTTGCATGGTCGACCGCTGTAATCGGAAAACATTGCTATTTTGTACTTTGGTGGGCTTGGCGATCATCACGTAAAATGTTGTAATGACACGTTGAAGTTCGCGAGGAATGGCCGTGGATAGGGATCCCGTTTTGCCATCAAGCAGGTACGTCTCAGGTCCATGCAAAAGGCCTTACGTGGTTCACATCGATTTGTGTCTGCAGTGCCCACCACGAATATCTGAACCCGGTCTCTGGTAGCAGGAAGAACAAGAGACCTGAAAATGAAGCACAGAGCGGTTGTTTGACGGCTGAGAAAATTACAAGCATTTCTGCCTCCAGTTGGTTTGAATTCCCACTGTAGATTTTTTATTTAATGACTTCGGAAATTGAAGTGGTCCAAACAGTAAGCTGGATGGTATCAAGATCAAAGATACTCGTCAGGATATTCTGGAGGCTTGTGATCAAGTCCATGGTATTGGAGAAGAGGATTCGGCCTATTGAGAGTTTATATCACAGGTAGTTCAGGTACCGACGGGGTGGTGAACGATGGATTTGTAGTGCCCTTTCTATACTTTATATCTCACAGTCAATCCAGCCTCACCATTGATCCTTCTCCAACGCAGGTCCTTGTTCTTCCTCAGGGAGAATACTCTGCTGGAGACGTCAGCCACCGAAATTCACTATCATGGGCTTGTTTACACTCACTTCCCAATCATCGGATGGAAAGACCGACTGGATAATGCGTACTTTGCCGCGAGAAAAGCGCACCACCGTGATGCGAACACCAAGTAGGCCCATTTTTCGGGCAACTTTAGACAGAAAATGTGCCATAATGAGACATTTAATCAGATTGTGAAAGCTGAAGCTTCGGAATACAGTAGAAGGCGGTTTCTCTTCAGCGTGATGGGGTGACGAGAAAGACGAATCCCCGGTCGGATAGGTTAGTAGTAAAGCCAAGTCCTTATAGTTTATTTCACCAGCTGCATAAGAATATATCAAGTAATTTTGACAGTATGTTGACAAATTTTCGAAGTAAGATTTTGGAAATGAACAACCTTTCGTGACTATTCTCCGTCGCCTGGATGTTGAATACGGAATATCGTTGACTACTATTCCTACAGTATCGCAGTCTATAACAGATCAGCACACCTGGTCCGGACAATCACTAGCAAACCCTCACGTGTCAGCTCTGATAGCTTCAATGACGAGGAACTCCGTTCATGAGCTCCAGCGCCCCTTTAATGCCATCAACAGCCAGCCACGGGCGTTTCTTACACTCCACGGCTGGAACTGAACCTTACCTAACTTAGAGAATTCCCCAGATGGTCAAACAATGATAGCCACGACTCCTTATGATTAAAAGAACTATCAGTAAATCACTGCAACACTTCAATTTTGGATGCAGTAACCGGTTTCCAGCAGATTTTCTCTAAGAGTCCTCGTAGTCCCTTATTAACATTGAGTCTCATCAGGGATGTAGATCTTGATTGATTAGAATAAAAGGGATATACTAATTGTTTTGGAAAGAATATAGCAGTCTTTGTGTGGGTTTCAAAAGACTCGAAAATCGAGCTTGTTGATCGGCTCAGATTCTGCATTATCCGCGTCACATGTATACGATCTTAACAGTTCATCTGGCTACACAGGCTGTAAGACTTGGTAATCTTGTGTCGCCCAACTCACTTTGGGCGAACCAAGTACATATTTTCTCAGCCAAGCAAGACAAATGGAAAAATTACTTGCAACTCTCACTTTATCAAGATTGTTTATCGGGATTATTTTCCAATGCGGGTTACGCGGTCCAATAACCACGTGAAAACAAATAGCCGTTATTTTCCATTCAATTCCCTCTCTACTCGTCCAACTTTCTTCATCCTTCATCCGTGGACAAAATGACTCGAGATCTCAATTGCCTTCAATACTCATTCGGCCGGGTCTTTGGCGACCCTTTACACCGCACTGAATGTATTTGGGCGCAATGTGACAACAGTGTCCCAAAATCGTTTCGGACCAACGCTGCCATTGTGTTAATGATTCAAAGACGGAACTCAACCGATTCCCTCGAGCGGGTTGTCCGCTCAGCAACACGAAATATGCTCTGCAAGAGTTGCAGGCAGGATTCGCAACGACATATCACTTGCGCGCGGGAGTTTTCAGCTTTGTTGTTGTCGCAGAACTACCACCCAGATTTGACAAACATTCACCACCCAAACATACACCACCCAAGCACACACCACCCCCAAACATACTACCCAAGTCCACAGACATGTGTTCCTTGCCATATCAAGGGAACAAATCAAGATCTGAAGATCTAGCCCATGGATATGACCATTGTCATCAATACTTGTCATGACATGAGTTCAACGAATTGCGCATAGACAACGCTGGATCGTTTTACGAAGAGCTGCACTGCGGTGCTAGACAAGGTAGAAAGATCATTGACTCGTACTGACTCAAAATGATTCGACATTGATAAAGCTACTCTCAAGTCCCAATTCATCATTCCGTAGGGTATCATCATCATCCTGACTCTGGAAAGTCTTCCAGGAAGGAGATAAACTCATGAAAAATAAAAAGATATCAAATAGGGACAGTATAGGTTGGCCTTGATTTAAATTAAAGCTGAAGCAAATCAAAGTCAGAAGGAATGAAACGGCACGGCCACATCTCTTCATACGAACACGCTTGAGTGAATGCTTTGAATGTGACACTACTAGACGATGGTATAGATGCGAATGTATATTTTATGTATTTTTCACCAAATTCTTATGTAGTGCCATTTACCGGACCCACAATTCCACGATATCGAGGTGATAGAATTTAGACATGACTGGCATGCCTCCACAGGAAGCGCTCAAAAGTCTTCCCTGCACCATTCAGCAGGTTCGTTAGTATGAAGAGACTGCAAAAAGCAACGCCAATCTGCTCCCTGTCTTCATCCTACCGGCATCTCCTATGATAGGTTACTTCTGACAGCGACTCAGTAGTGTATCATTCACAGCAGCTTCCATCCACTGAGAAATCGGTCAGGTGACTCTGAGTGGGATCTACCTGTCATAAAAGCCTTGCAAGACCCCAATATTATCATCCCTGGGGCAAAATATTTATAGGTTAGGCCGAGCCCTGCAAAAGTGAAATCGCAAAATTTTCTGGCGACTCAAGTTACCCAGCAAAAAGGAAGGCAAATCTACTGCCGTCACATTTCATGCGGCATTGACAACAGGCCTCCGCATAATGTGTTTGGGTATTTTTCCACCTGAGGTGAGTTTGGCACCTCCCGGATGGTTTGTGATCTCGCTTACACTATATTCTACAGTTATGGGAGCTAATTCTTTGCTACCTGGCACCAAGATCTTTGGTTAGAGTTTCAAAGGTCTCCTTATGCTTCTCACAAGTGGCGCAATCCCAAGGGCGGCGGCGCATTGGATATCATTTTTCCTCGCGCACTCCGTTCACGCTCAAGATGGTACTTTCGGATCCAGCCACTATGGAAAAGAACGAAAGCCTGGCACTTGCTTTGGCCCCTATTCCACTTGAACACTCAATGCTGAGTGCTCTTTGTTCCATGCCGGATGTGCCAGATACTCTTTCAGGTTACACTTTCCTCGATGTCCGTCGCGGCCTAAATACTGGCAAGTGGGATGATCTTTATAGTAAGATCATTCGGTTTGATGAATTCGACTTTCTCTATCTGCTCCTCTTTGACATCTACAAATGCAGACCTGATTCATTGATTTCAGTTGGGAATCTTTGTGGGGGCCGAATGCGCCTAATTCGTCTTTGGAAAAAGTGATTCGCAGAGAACGGGGCTCCTCACGAACATGACAGTGAGACATCATCGAAAATGCTGTTCACAAAACTCGTTTGGGCAGGTCCTAATTTCGATGTTGGATTTTTGGTCTCCGCAACCGAAAGTGGACCCTGTAAACAAGCTGGATCAGGGCCAAGTTCGCATGTCATACCAAGACCAAGCGCTGATACCAAATTCTACCGCGTGAAGATTGAAAAATGCTTGTACAAGATCATTATCTCTTAGGGCTGCTAGAAGACTTCAATCCTAATGACAGATGAGTTCAATTGCACATATTCAGATATCCATTTGCATACCCTTGTTGTAGAATTGTCCCCCCACCCCAAATATTTGCTCAACGGCTTACTGTCAAAAGCTAAATTTACATGTGTATCTCTCTGTAAATACTGAGAGTATACCAACACAGTCACATAGTTTCATGACACTTACGCTTAATGGGCATGGTCCGTAAGGTGTCATGTTGTAGAACCATCGTACTTGCCATGTGTTCTGGGTCGATCGTTTGACAGAGAATAACGTCAACGGGTGTGATAGAGAATTTCACTACCTGATATCCTCATTATCCCTTCATATTCAGTACTGTTTTGAGGGGGAATTAATTTTATTGGGCTGTATTGTTCTTACAACAATCCTAGCGATATGGCTAAAAGATGACCCAACCTAACCCCCGACTTGAATTTTGTGATATTAGGCTGCTGCTCAAAAGCAACGTAGCGGCTATCAGACTGCGGTCAATGTTGACCTTCCAATCCACCAAATCCATCATTTAGAAGTTTGGGGATACTTGAGTAAGAAAGGAAAGGAATCATTGTGCTAATTGTGCCTAGAAACCCGCATGAAATTTACACTACCACACAGATGAAAGGCAAAAATAGGCACCAAAGATAGATCGTTCCATATGTTGTGTAGAATGATATGACCAGTTAACATCGGGAGAATGTCTATTGTTGTTTTCCAACAATAAGGCGTCATTTGAAGTATCGCGTCACAGAGTAACAGACCCTTGACTACGTCACGCTCTGGTCGATACATACATTGAGCAAAACGGTAGCTTGGTTGCTTGAGTGGGCTACGTGAATTTGGGCTGCCATAACCTGGTTTTCCGGGTATCAGAGCCCCCCTCTTCTTCCAGCACAAATTGTTTGTTCTGGATCAAGGATGGTTCTTAATCTGTCGCCTTCGGTAACGATAGAAAACAGATTGAATTCCTTTGAAACCAGGTCGACGTCGACTTGTAAAGCGTTGATTAAAACGACGTAGCACCTCATCCCAGTCAAGGGAGAGATATTGCCGGTGATACGTGATGAACATAACCTCCTCGTCTAAGTATTTTCGATACGCTGAGAACGAAGTGTCACGTAGCGAGCGGCGCGTGTTCCGATGCTCCACACGGGCAGAAAAGGATGGGACTCCTTCAGAAGTTCGCTGGGTTTTGTGGAATGTATGGACATGGGATAGCTGCTTGTGCATGCCAGAAGGCCATTCAAGGTCCGTTGTGGGTTTCTGGGGCCAATCTCGGGCAGGATTGAGTACGGCATTGATTTTTAAATATTTGGTGTTAGGATGCGCCGATGCAGATGAAGTCATTGTACTAGCTTTAAAATGAAGGTGGTTAATGGATAAGTGTTGAGTATCTGTCTGACCTCTTATAGGACAGGTGGCTACACTAGTTCTATCAACCATTAGTGACCGTGCGACGTCACTCAGATCGGTAGAATTAACTGTTGAACTATAATTTACCGCTGGATTTGGATTGTAATCCTGGGTTGAACGGTCATCGTCCGTTCAAATTCCATGACAAGTCTCCGTATCTGCAGAATCCACAATTACAAATTGTGGATTCTTTTCTCGAGGAATCTGGGAAGGAAAAATCTCCCCGTTGGTCTGCGTGTGATGATTAATTACTGTTGAGTCATTCATTCAAAAATTCTACCTGATGTCGTTGTGTTCTCGACACGGTATTGAGCAGATCACACAGGTAGTCGTGATGGGAGAGTTGTGGTCAAATAGTATTCATCATTGGTCTCTTCTCCCTACCGCAGGCTTTTGGTGCCTGGCCGGTTCTTTCATTTCACGTGCAGCGCTTGTTACACCGACTCGTCTCAATTTGGCGCTACTTACTTGTCTAAACTAGCCTTATGACTACCGTTTCATACTCCGGTCGGGATGCAAAAGATATTTTTTGAGTCAAGCAGAACAAATTCAGAGTGATCAGAGACCAAGACACTAATAGCCGTCCTTTTTCCGGACGTGTATGACACAGGCGTGCGCTTCTATTTACTTGGATGATCAGGACTGAATTCAGCTGTCGTTGTGAACGGACCTGCCACTGCCCTAGCGTTAGATAGTGGAGTTAGGCTACTATAATTAGAAAACTCCGGCTCAGTTAATGATTGTCATTAAGCAGTGGTTCAGTGACTGTTAACTTCCCGGCTTGTACTGCATGCGAAAGCGCAGCTTGTCCGGCATAATCTCTCAAGTTAGGATCGGCAACAGGTTCTGTCGGCAGTAATTCCCCAAGCTTTGTCGTTAATACCAGTGCCGCATTTATATTAAGGGACCATGCAGTCCACGGCAATGCCAATCTCTGCTGACATGTCATCGCACGTGGGAGCGGTAAAGATATGAATTTAAAAGCTCGTGAAAACGGATGATATTTTGGACGAGCGCATCCAGATCTCAAGCACATAGAAAATATACCAATTAAGTGTTTGTATGGTAGGGTAAACAGCGTGAGCCTGGATCTAGACCGAGGAGGTTGCAAATGTACAATTGAGACATTCCCCGTTCTGCTTTACATGAAATCTGATTGTCTCTGTCACTTGCTAGTCCCCTCAAATTAATTAGACGTATGGAGGCTGTAATCAAGATCTTCAAGAATGATCCGTCCCCATTGTTCCAGCCTTTTCTATATCTCAATCGGAATTGTCCAAGAAAACACAAAACGCATTCTCGTCGCATCATGGCTCATAAATCTCCCATATTACAAGGCTCGTCAGTGTTCCATCGACGACAGGTATTGTCGATTGGGGTCTACTGTTGAGTGTTATTCTGAAGCAAGCTGTAAACGACAGAGCACAAAATCTTGAATGGGTTTTAAGTCAATTCGAGGCGTCCTTGTATGATGAGTTGACTCATCAATTTGTTCCCGCGTGAACAAACTTTGTTCCACTGACACGAGAGGAGAGCCCCCGCATTCGGATCCAAAAATTTTCTATGCCTTCCAGGTGCTCAAGGTGAGAATTCAACAGTGCAACTGTGTTATGCATGATATATATCTGAGCACGTAGATGCTGAATTTGTGCGTCCATTTCTTGTATTGATGTTCTCATAATGAATTCGCAAGATATAGGATTGATCCTTTCCACTCAGCTCAGGATATCGGATTTATATCAAATGCGATGCTCACTTTTGTTAGTCAAAAATGGAGAGCCTTATGCTGGGGAGGGATCGTTTTGCCGGGACGTATGTTGAAAGCTCCACACCCCTTTAACTCCTATAATTGATCTGGTCGAAATGAGGTGAGAAATTACTGCGTAGTGGATATGCTAATGGCTCACCGACGCCTTGCCTAGATTTGGATGTCCTGTCGCCTGGACAGTCTCATCAAACTTGTTGAAATATTTCCATATATGATCTCGAGTATTGAGACGAGGCCTAGTCACGACTTGATGGATCTTTCTTCCATCCTAACAGCAGATTTTTCATTTTCGGATGTTACTGCTGAGCGAAACGTCTTATTATTTTGGCGGGGCCAAAGGAGCGCTGCTTCCAATACGTATCACCTGTATTCAGTATCGCATTTACTGGGTCACTTTACCAAAAGCAATTCATAGAATGGTATTCGTTGAACCCTCGAGACTATCTGTCCAAGAATTTATTGCAACAGATACATTAGCTTATTCTGACGGGCACGTTTCATGGTGCAATCAATACCAAGCAAGCTTGAATGAATGTGGAGAACCTTCCAGCACATAAATACATTGGATCTGCCCTGTCCCTGGCTAAAATCATTTGATCTAATACAATTGCTACCCTAATCGACGACGGTGATCTCGACCTTACGGAGGATTTTAATAACTCAATGGCAATAGTATACCTAGTATACCAAATATGCGTCGGCCTCGTGGGAGCATTCTTGCTCCGCCAGATATTTACTTTGATGCGACAAGGCGCAGCGGCCGGTAAGTGAATTTGAGGCATCTCCGACAGGCATGTGCTCGCTAATAACTTATAGGCTCACGACATTTCATTGTCTAGCATCCAAAGAGTATCAGTCGCTGCGCTGTCATCCCATACTGGATGCTCTAGCGAGGCTATTATAAGTGGCCATCACCGTATGGATCTTGTCAACTCTCGTGATAGGCTTGTCACTCTGTTGACATATCCTAGGATCAAAATAGGAAGGGAGCGCTCTGGAAGGGGGAACCATGGCAAGCGGAGTTAGACGTATCACAGGCTCGCCCAAATCTATCGGCCAATTATTCATTCTTTTCTGTAAGCCGAGCACAATGCAATTCCAGGAGTCTGCCATACAATTACAGCGTTGGATGTACCAGTGTAGCCGATTACTTATATATGTCTTAATCATGGAAAACTTTCAATGTGAAAATTCTTCCGATATAAGCGCAGAAGCTGAATCTACCACAAATATCCTACATCAGGCTTGTTTTGAGAGCCTCGTCGTCACCAACGAGCCTTACGCACCGCAAATGACAGGTAAAGAAAAGGCTAGGATATATGAGGGAACGGATGGTTCATATCTTTCAGTCTTCTAGTGAGATCAAGAAATAGATAACACTCGAAAATACGTAACATCCACATAAAATGTAAATGAACCCTGTCTGTGGGTCGCCTGGAGGAGCCCCATAGTATGAGCACACCATCCCAACAAAAAGTTCTACAGCTGCCAAGACAAGGAATGAAAAGGACACTTGACGCAGCATCTGTGCACTCATACCTCTGTGTTCTTGAATGCGCTGAGCATAAAGCACAACCGTAGGCAGTGTTGCCGTGAACAATGAGATTGCAACAAAAGCCCGAGGCACAAGAGACCTGTCAAATTCTCTCATAAGAGGAAATATGACAGGCACGAAGGCAGCACAGAACAAAGCACATACAATGTGTCGTCCATGCTTATCTAATAATTTATTCTCTTCGCCTCCGCCAGGTAGCTGCAAATTTAGATCAAGGTCGTACTTATGCATCCGCAAGAGGAGTTAAAATTTCTCGAAATGCTTTTCACCTTCTGGTAGACTATATATGCCGGACGTCTTATCACGTGTAATTCCAGAGTCAGCATATTTAGTAGTTATATTTTCTACTTACAAAAATAGTCTTCGTCGACCAATTCACGTTCAATTGCGATGAAGAAATTTATGTACCTCACATATTCGTTACCTGTGAAGTGAATCTGGCTCTTAGCCGCCAGGGAGGAAACCCAGTAAATAGTTGGGGCCCCTCAAAAATCTATATTTGGAACCTTGTTGTCAACACTCAGAAATTGGCCAAATATGGCACGCAGAATTGACCAGCGGGATTGAACAATTCGACGTCTACAGTGGTAGTAGTAGTAGTAGTAGTAGTAGTAGTAATATTCATTTACACTGACCCCTCGCCAAAGTTGAGACCCTGAATTGAGGTACAAGTGTGATGATCATTCTCTAACTATGCGAATAGGCGCAGCTATTTGTAGTCACAGTAGCTGCCTTCTGCCTAGAGTGGTGTTTGTGGCAGCCTAATAGGCTGCCACCATAACATCTATACATCATCTAATCTGGGATCCAACTGCCAAAGCGATATGCAGTATACAACGACTATATATCTGAGTGTGTACATTTGCAATGATCCACTTCCTGACATAAACTTAGAGCCTCGTCACGGCCTATCGTGGCCCATTGCCGCTCCCATTGTTAGGCTGCCCTTATGGCGCACGACTTCGAAACCGCTGTGACGCCTCAGCGAAGTCCAATACGGCCCGAAGCGTCTTGGTCTTCGAGACGATGTCTGGTTTACCTTTCTCACCTTCGTTTGAGCCTCCCAGCAGGCTCGACACGCCGCTCAGCGTATCCCCAGTTTTCCGTCTCAGTTCTACCCTCAGCTCTCGGAGCCTCGGGCATTCCATCAGCACGTGGGCGACAGTCTCCTGTACACCACATTCACATAGATCATCCTCCCGGAAGCCGAATTTTTTCGCGTAGGTGGATAACCAGTTGTGACCCGTGCGTAGCTGCGTCAGCAGGTAGGCGCGATTCCTAGCTAGATTTCCCTAGAGCTTTCTCGTGTACCGCGCTGGTAGGCCACCGTCTATCTTTCGCAGGTGAGCACCTTTGGTGCTTGTCCTCCACACTTGTCCCCACTGGGCTTGGATTCTGCTGCGGACAAACGCGTTCTCCCTCGATAGTAGCGGTCGAAAGGGGTGGGTTTTACCAGGTTGCGCGGCTTCTTTGGCGAGTCGATCTGCAGTATCGTTAGCTGGTGCCAGTGGGGGAGCTCACTAAGATAGTTCCGAAATAAACTAGCTAGCCCGGCCAAATATGGCTTCGCGGTGACCATCAGAGCGATGAAATACAGCAGGAAGGAGACAGAGCCTTGCCTTCGTTTGAAAAGCACATATGTTGCTCCAATTGTTTTTATTAGACTCGAATGAACGAGACCCAGGATGCGTTTTAGGGCGTACTGGTCAAGAAGGAAATGTTTTGTTCTTCGTATGCGCATGATCAGCCAATTCAGGTGCACTACTCCGTAGCGCTCGTCCTCCTGATTGAGAGTCTATTGCTGATCATCTCGCCCCACCCAACAGAAAGCAGTGGCCGCCCGTACCTGCCTTTAGCGTATTGACGGAGAGGCCCAAGTTGAATGAAGTTATTTGCTAGCAGGCACACGATTCAAATAACATGATGCGGTAGGTATGTGATTTCCCTTCCAGCTTTCAAAAGGGCATCGTGGTACCCATATTGGATGCCGTAGTTGATCTTCCGAGGCCGCTTAGACCATTCAGGATCACGATGGTCGATCCTAAATGCGTTGTCAACATGAAGGAAGCAGCTTGTGGGGAAAGTGGACAGATAGGGCCCAGTGCCGCCACGGTACGATCTGATCCCCGTTGAGATTACCCTCACCATGAACGAAGACTGGCTCAATTCAAGTATTTAATTTTCTCTGTTACAGTATCCCGTTCCTATATCACCTATCGAATTGTCCAAAGTTCAAACCTGGAGGGGATCTGTTTGGGGATAAAATAGTACTGAGTTGGTACTTGTTTCTCTACGCTAAGCCTCTTGATGTCGGTCGCTTTCTCTATATTATCCTCGTTTCGCGATCCTTCTTGATCGACGAATTGGAGTGAGTATTTCGTGATATTCCCCTTGTTTCGCTCGTTGGTCCGAAATTCTTGAAAAGCGCGATTTTTTTATTCGCAACCGAGGTTTTTGGATTCCCCAGCTCAATTTGGAAGATCGTGTCATGTCTCGGGTTTTGAAATCAATTTTCATACTTTTCTTCGCTAGTGGAATTTGCTGTTGCTTGCTAGCCGACTCGAATTCTTCGTATCGCATGGGGATGAAGAGTTTGACGACTTCCTCAGTGAGAAGGGCAGACACTATTATGAAATTCCCAGGACTTGCACAGAATCTCGTGCGGGATGATTGACTCATAAAGGCGGCAATCGTTCCACACTCTTCGTTCTCAAAATAAATGGACTCATTTTCCACTTCTGCGCCAATCTCCATGCCTTGATAAAATACTGTCGCTTTGACAGAATAGGGGTAAAGCTGGTCGGAACATTTGCTGTAAATGTCGCAAACACCTGCTAACTGCCATTTCACGAGACCTTCCATTGTCAAGGTCCTGGATTTTATGCAACCGTGGGGCAGTGTTCGAAGGGCAGGGTCAGGTCGGATTTTCTTTCAGAGTGGCAAACATACAAGATCGACGGCGCGCTCTTGGCCTCTTCTGACCCCCGTACCGGCTAAAAATGAACCAGGCATAAGAGCTACTAAATTAAAAGGTGGTTAGTGGAATCAATTCCATTTCTGACGAGTTCTTCTCTAGCGCCATTCGCACTCCAAATTTGGCGAATACGGATCGAGATCGGATTTGCACCTGCAAAATGTGAAAGAAATCATTCCTAATGAGGCCGGCTCCGCAAAATCACATGGTTTTCGATCAAGTCCTATTGGTGCGACTGTCGGAACAGGTTGGGCGGATTTCTGTTTCTCATACTGATTGCGCTCTTATGGTGGATGAACAAGAATCGGCTGAAAAGCCCGGACGGCATCTCTCCAAGTGTGTACGATCCCGCTAACCATTACCGATTATCTGTCATGGAGGACATCCAAAGAAACGATGGTTACCTTGTTACGACACGATATAAATCACATGTCAAGTGCTGGCCCACAACGATTTTCTGGATTCTCAGGCAAAGCTACGATGGGAAGTTTTTGTTAAGTGCGCGTCCCATCTCGTCAACCGCCAGGATTTTCATCCGCCAGAGAATGACCAGCAGGCCGGTTTTGACAGCATTGCGTAAGACAAAAACAGGTGCGTTCGGTGTATATTTGGTACAGTGTCGTAACACGTGCCAATGATATTTTGTATTTGATTGTATTGATTTTGATTGATTCATGCTAGTCAATATCCTATCTAAATAATTGTTCCCTCAGGATCTCAGCCCCATAAGTTTCTTCATTGAGTACAGTACCAAATCTGCGTTGGAAGGAATGTATGGTCGTTTGAATTTAGCTAGATGTATAACGTGCACTCATATGGAGCATTGCAAAGAAGTCGCTGAAGGCCTTGAACTTGCGATACACTCCCCCTCGTCTTTCCATCCAAGTTCTGAGTAAAGATACATCTAGCTTGGGAATCCAGGGGTCATCTCATTCGTCGCTCAATTATTGCATTCGTTTGTACGTTGAGTCCGTTCAGAACAGTGTAGCAATGTGTCTGCGTATGTTCGGAAACCGTGCATGATCTGAAAGATTCCAAAGTTGCGACCATACCATGTAGGCAGATAAGCCACGCTGTGTCCTGGCGGCGACTCAGTCTTCGCCTCTTCTTTTTGAATGACTTCAAATAATCATCCAGGAGGCGCTGGAGCAAGAAAAGCTTTCTGTATATATACTGCTCGGGATCTCTAGCTGCAGGCCGTAAGTCCAATAGTTGTCCGGTTCCTGGTCCTTCGTCCTCAGTCCCTGACTGTCTGAATTTCTCATACCTGCGAGCTGCAGGCCGTGAGCCCAGTTGTTCTCCGTTTGGTGGTCCTTCGTCCCTAACCCTTAACTGTCTGGATTTCTCATAACTGCGAGCTGCAGGCCGTGAGCCTAGTTGTTCTCCATTTGGTGGTCCTTCGCCCCTAACCCTTAACTGTCTGGAATTCCTATAATACACGGGCTCCATCCTTGGAGTGCGGGGCAGGGGACCTAGGTTGAAACTTCCCTTACTCTCTACACCATCTTCTTCCAGATCAATGGATACTTCTTTTTTCTCTGCGTTGATTGGTAAATGTCTTCCGTTCGTAGCGATCCATTCCTGCAATAGGCGGTTGTCACTCTTCGTTTCCATTGTAGTAACCGCCAACTCGGCGACCTGCGATGGTGACAGACCATGAATACTCATCTCAAATGCATCCCGGACCCTGCAATAGCGAGTCGGCCGTGGGCTATACAACCCGAGCGATATTTTACTGCGAAATTCGCACAACTTGGGCATGATGTATTCGCTACGTCGTGATGGACAAAGTTACACCATGAGCGACTGGCTGACGTCTTATACCTTAATTTGTCACGGCAATCAGTTGTATTTTATCTGGAATTATCCAAAAATGGCGACGGCATCTTATGGAGTGGTGTCTTTAGCGCCATCCCTCATCGTTTGAATTCTTGGATTAATGTTATGCTGAGCCATTTACTGATTTCGCTAAACCACCCAGCGACCAGATAATACCATTCGAATTTTTCGTAGTTAAATTTAGATGTCTATGTATCTGCGACCGTTGCGTAGGGCACAGATAACAAGTCAAGTGAAGCGGTAACTTACCGCCTGACAGATCCCCATGATAGTTATGATTTTCCCGCCATTCTTTTGTTTACGATGCTCTTACAGTAGTTGGTCCCCATCACGGCAATCAGTAGTATTACATCCCCCGTACCAGTCATGCCATTCGCTATACCGGCACGAAGTGCTTGAACCCACCTCAAGGGACAAGTTCTCATGCAGCATTGTAGTTTACACCAACCGGCACACTTCCTTACTTTGGCACCGCATAGATATGTTTCCACATGAGGATAAATTTTATTTCGAATGGGAAGTCGAGCGAAAAATTCTCCGGCCGCAATGAGCGCCCCTGAATTGAACGCCGTCTAATCGTGATCGCTGGCGCTCTCCTTTTCCCTCTATCTTACTCGGGTTGCCTGCCAGGTGGGAACCCCAGTTTTCCCGCGGTTTACTCGTTCTAAATCAACATTGCTTCTCCCCACTGCCGCCGTTTCGCTGGTATCACGATTACCATGAGTAGCAACTCTTTGAGGTGTGATCCTGAAAGTCAAAGCTGGATGAAATCACACCTGCGGGTAGAGGTCCATCTTGGTGAGTGGAAGGCGCTCGGTGGCGAACGCTCAACGATAGCAACCGGACTTAGTTTAGTCACACCAGAGACTGGGCACCCTTTGACAAATAATGAATTACATTGTCATTTGTGAACCTGCACTGACGGATTCCTGTGCATGTGCACTGCAATTTGGATACGCAATCCTCCTCCCACCCGAAACCATTTGCTGATATCACGCGACTGTCTCTTCGTAAACGACTGCGCAAAGACATGTAATGGTGGAGGTGCTTCACCTATGCTGAATCGGCCGTTTGTTTTCTTCCCGAGTCTACCAGCACTGTTCGCCGCATTTTGTATCAACCCTTGCTAGAACTACTAGGGTACCTGTCCCTGCAGGGGCCAGATTGTGCCGTAATGCGGGAAGCGTAGTTCGCTGTGGGGCGCGGCCTACTGTAGAATTGCCTATTTGCTGTCTAGGGAATGGCGAAAACGCTACTATGGGCGGAAATGGGGCCCAATGAAATCCCTCCATGCTTGCACGAAAATAAAGACACTTAAGGGTATATAGTGTTGACCGAGCAAAACCACGGAGGGAAACTATTCAAGACGGTTGCGGATTCAGAATTCACGCCCGATGTGCTCATAGGGCCAACAAAGCAACAGTCATTTGGTTGAGATGCATCTAAATACCCTTTGGGGAGCATTGTGCTCCCTCACCTTACTCGTTCATGCTTCCCACGGTTCATTCAACAAGGCCAGGCAATCCACTGATCGGCTGGTCTTCACACATTTTATCGTACTGTAATTCCTCGACCCTACGATCGGACCGTCGAGGATGTCTAACGATCAACATAGATCGGACTCACCAGCAGCCGCAACTCGGTTGCGGATTACGACGATGACATGAAACGTGCCAAATCCCTCGGTATTGATGCTTTTGCCCTGAACATTGGTGTTGATCCCGACACGGACCGGCAGCTGGACCTAGCCTACCAGTCTGCGGCCAATAATGGCATGAAGGTGTTCATTTCCTTCGACTTCAATTGGTACAACACTGAGCAGGGATACCAGCTGGGCCAGAAGATTGCGCAGTACGCCAGCCTGCCCGCGCAGCTGAAGGTCGACGGCAAGGTCTTTGTCTCTTCATTCGCTGGCGATGGCCTGGATATCAACGTGATGCGCTCCGCTGCCGGTCAGCCCGTCTTCTTTGCCCCCAACTTTCATCCCGAGATGGGCACCAACATGGATGGTGTGGACGGTCTGCTCAACTGGATGGCGTGGCCCAATGATGGCAATAATAAAGCTCCGAAGCCGGGGCGTAACGTGAGTGTTGAGCAGGGCGATGAGGCGTACATCAAGGCCCTCGATGGAAAGGCCTACATCGCTCGTAAGACCACGGACATATCTCCAGCCAGAAGTACTTCTAACCTGTCTAGCGGTCTCGCCCTGGTTCTTCACCCATTTTGGCTCCGAGGTCCCGTACAGCAAGAACTGGGTCTTCCCGGGCGACTTGCTCTGGTACGATCGCTGGAAGCGGATCCTCGCCATGGGGCCGCGGTTCATTGAAATTGTCACCTGGAATGACTACGGCGAGTCTCACTATATTGGTCCTCTCAGCTCTTCTCACGCAGATGATGGCGCATCTAAATGGGTAAATGACATGTACGTTCCTCTTGCATTGTATCTCTGTTCACCCTAACATACATAGGCCTCACGATGGGTGGATGGACATGGCCAAGCCATTCATTGCCGCATACAAGGATGGCGCTACTTCAGTTGATAGCTATATCACTGAGGATTTGCTCGTCTATTGGTATAGACCTGCGCCTCGGGGCGTCAACTGCGATATGACCGATACCTGCATGATCCCGGCCAACAACGGAAGCGGCAATTACTTCTACGGCCGTCCAGATGGCTGGGAGACCATGGAAGACGCGATCTTTATCGTCACAACTCTCACTGAACCCGCCACTGTCACAGTCAATACTGGCGGTAATGTCCATGTCTTTGATGCGCCAGCCGGAGCAAGTGCCTTTACTGTTCCCATGGGCGCCGGATCGCAGGCATTCTCAATCAGCCGGAATGGCCAAGTTCTCCAATCTGGTGTCAGTCTGCTACCGATTATTGATGGCTGTGTCTGCGGGCTTTACAACTTCAACTCTTACGGTATGCATCTACCACTTCTCCCTAGAGCCCGTGTATCTGCGGATTTCTCTGACCATCCATAGTCGGGACGCTTCCGTCAAGGCCAATTGACTCCCTTCGGAGTGCTGGCCTCAGCAGTCTGACCCCAGGTCTTCACGCTCAGACCTGCGCGCCGACTCCCTCGCTCGGTACAAACACTCCGATTCCACCGCCCGGGTGGGGTGACACTCCTACGACGACTATACATAGAGCCTCTACGTGGTCCACCACGATAGGGTCAGCGTAGGTGAAATCATCCAATCCTCCATCACCCGGCAGTATCATATGAACAATTATTTCACGCAGCCAACAATGTTTCTTGCGGTATTGTTATGTGGGAGGAGTATGAGCGAATGACAGCACAGCATGGTGGTTTGAGCCCTGAGGCGGGGGCT
Organism: Penicillium subrubescens; assembly: GCF_028828155.1. Taxonomy (NCBI): domain Eukaryota; kingdom Fungi; phylum Ascomycota; class Eurotiomycetes; order Eurotiales; family Aspergillaceae; genus Penicillium; species Penicillium subrubescens. Next base: position 417,770 of record NW_026643163.1, read on the forward strand.
ATTCTTAGACAGAACATGACCGTACAGTTTTTAGTTTTTTTACCTGTGGAGGTCCGGAACATATCTAGACTAAATTTGCGAACACGAAAGTAGACATATTCTTAGTGTAATCAAGGTAAGCAATAGCTAAGTTAGAGACTCCATATCCTAAAGAGGACCTCGCATCTGCTACACACTATTTGCATTTCATTACGAGCGTGGATGCGATAATTTAACACCTTCCATAGCAAGGTTCTTAACGAATCTCGGCGTCCCGTCAAACTCTGAGCCGCTTGGTCCGTATTTGCCAAATCTCCCGGTCGGGATTAGACGCCAGATCCGACAATGTTTGCCCAGGGCCAGTATCAAATTTGGACACCTGGCTTTGCGGACCAAATCTGCATACGCCATTACTCAACCAAGTCATCTGTTCGCTGCAAATAAGGCATTCGGCCGTTCTTGACCTCATTAGAATTACCCGAGTCGTAGAATATAAAAAGTATACCAGTACCACTATGACCCTATCGCTGAACAGGTTTCACGGTTCATAGTGATGATGTGGCTCTCACCCAGCGTCTTCAGCCTTCTATTACTTGTGCCAAGCGAAACGCTCGCATCAGCTGGATCGTGGATGTTTCATAATCATTGCAATTTCGCCATCCATTACATGACTACTCTAGGGACCAACACGCCAATAAATTTGCTGACACCTAACCAAATAGTCTCAATAGAATTTCAGAACAAAGAAGACGGAAGTGGGATGTCGGTGAAAATGGCCAAAAACGATACTGATCTTGAACATGGTACAGATCAGGTGCAGTGGGAGAGCACATTAAGTCTAATCGACGGCAAAGTTTATTGGGACATATCGAGAGTGAACGATCCGAGTCACATATGGGTGCCATACGACTATTTCGCAGTACCGAGGAATTATCCTGGATGTAAAAGGCGAATCTGTTTTGCCGGAGAATACCGATGCAAGGATGAATATGTCTTTCCCAAGGACGATTACGCCACCACAGCTTGTGAAATGGACGCCATCATCGAAGTGCATCTTTGTGCTACGCCCCGTGGCATTTCTTCCAGATATCCATACAGCATTTCCTCCACATCCTCCCTCAGTCCTTCCTCTTATGCAAGATTAAATGGCTAACCCAGAACGCAGATGTATTCCGACTCGCGAAAAATATAGAAAACATCATGGAACGACACAGGAAATGGAATTTAGTAAGTGATCCGGTCTTGCTTAACTTTCGTTGAATGGTTGATAATTTATCGAAAAATACTTTCCAACTGCGACTGATCATATCACGCCCTGCAGTGTGCTAATAATGGTGCTATGGTTGAGGATCTGGTGGGTCAAGCTATGTTGGCCTGCTGCTCCAAAAATAACAGCTGACGTGTGTCTTTGGAAATTCGAGGATCATTTTTACGAGCTGCGCGTGGGGCCGGCGTCAACTTCCTCCTGGTCCTCGGTTACGTAGCCAAGAGGTAAGAGCACTGTCCTTCTGAATAAAGAATCACATATGAGCAAGCGACGGTAAGTCCGAGCCTGCCTTTGGAAGCAAGAGACAAAAAAGGAGGGAAAATTCTGAGGGCGCACATTATTTCGTTGCCCCCAAGTTGAGACGCCTTCCTGGGTGTCATTAAGCACCGATATCGCAGAAACTGGCCGCATACTTGGATAGGTCGAGAAAGTTTGTTAGCTTAGGCAATTACCCACTGAATCAGCTAGAACTCGGTCGCTTCTAGATCCAACTGACCTTACATTAGATATTCAAATATTGTACATATGCCAGCGCGCCACCTTAAAGAATGGTTGCCCAATGTGGCAGGTTGGACGACCAGTCACGGGAATTGGAGATGTTGATCTTCTACTTTGCTCTTCCAAGTTCGCAGGATCGTCCCGATCTAAGTCGCGCTGTTCGGTCAGGTTGTCTGCCGACTAGAGGAGAACCCTCTTGCGTCCGACTCTCATCTGCTCCAGAGCTTTATACCTTCGCTCTATCAGGAATCATCAATTGGACAGGGTTTATTTTTTAAGGTGACTCTATGAAGGTGGTCTTATAAGTCCTTGGAACCCTACATTAGCCCGGCCGGTCAGAGCTGCTCTTTCCGAAGAAGGATACTCGCGGTTAGCGGAGGAGGTGCTGGGAGAAGAATTTGATGCTTGTGGTCCAGAAATCGGTGAAAATATAATTCCAAGATGCTCCGCTAGTTTACCAGTGTAGATATTGAGAAAGATTCTGAAAGACTTCGTCTTTCTGGTTCGTCCATGGCACATGCTTGATTTGTGAAATATGCCACTGTTCCGCAATTCCAAGTTAAAGTTGTCTAAGGGGTAGGCACAGCTAATCTCAACTTTGTGACAGCCGTAAAATAGACGAGAATTTCAGTAATTATTCTGTTCCTTGAAGAAAACCGCTGCGTCTTGCCTTAATGTGACAAATAATACACCTCTGGGTCATAAAATAAAGCAATGGCTCCGAAAGAACGTCGTGCTATTTTCCTCGGCCGCTTCCTTCTGGAATGTAATTCGATCAAAATATCCACGTTGAGGATGCCGCGTTTCAATATGTAGGTATTATTGCGCGAAAAGACTAGGCCAGCAAGAATGAGGTGGGCCGACCCTGTCAGAGGCATGACCATTAGGTCGCCAAAGGCAGCATACCTAGGTTCAGGCGTGGGTATGCATGTGTCTATATGACAAGTCAGATAAATAGTTCTTGATGGTGATATCACTTGAGGAATGGGCTTACCTCCCGAGGTGGCTCGGATCTCTGAAGGACTGTCTGCAAGACGGAAAAGGACATAAGTGACAGACTCGAGGATAGGGCTCGTTCCCCTTCCTTCCCCTTACCGCTTTTCGTCGTACGGGAGCACCAGGGCGAGGCCTTAGTAGTTGCGAGCTATGTTGAAAGTTTTCTTCATCACCGTTCGCCTCCGAAACCTTCACCACATCACGGGTGGGCATTCTCAGCAACAGCTGTGCAGGATCAATGAGCCCGGAAGCATGTTGAGACAGATCCCTATGAGGTTCACCTTTCTGCACCACAACGTTGGTAGCCAGGTTGTTAGGTGAGAATGCAGTCAATAACCTAGAGTCCACGTGCTGAGAGACGCCTGGGTGGGTGGGCAATATCCTCGCATTTTCTTGATCCTGAGAAGTTAATCCATCAGCGGTGGTCGATGATGGGCAGCCTCCATTGCTTTCAAGTCGGAACGGCCCCTCCCGGCCAATCTCGCATCTAACCTTGCAGTCATTGAATAAGAAGCAGAGCACGCGAAAGCAGATAAAGAAATCAACTGGACCAACACGACTATCCGTCTCGCTTTGTGGCCTATTAAACGACACATGATCATAATGGAATGAACCATTTTCCAGCGGAATCTGGAGAGTGTGCTCGGTTTGTTCAGTCCCATTTTCACAGCCAGTATTCACATAGACAGAGTTTGTAGCCGAAACTTCAAGAACACTTGACAAAACGACAGGTCCTTCCAATCGACGGGCGATCCCATCCATCACTAATGTATCCAGCAGGTATGGCCCTCTCGGCACCTGAATTTCTCCCTTGACGGTAAAATGACGGTTCCAATTGACGCGAGAAGAGTCAGTTGGCTTTATGGCGGCGCTTTGCAGTTGGTATGATACAGAGACTGAAGGCGGGAGAAGGAGGCTCTTGCGAGGCTCCGGAGGCTGCAGAGGGCGCAGCTTTCTATTCATGCTCCTGACTCTGTCGGCGCTAGTCACTTGGTCGGTAGATAAAGTCTTGAAGTTTGCGTGGACTGGTCTGGGATATGGCTGCTGCTCATGATCACTAGAGCAGAGCTTGCTTTTTGGATCCATGAGGCTGTATGAGGAATATTCAACTAGAAAGTCTTTTGAGGACAATAATAATCAGAGTTTGTCAACTGTCAGCGCTATTACAGATTTGGATTCTCACCTTGCCGTATTGGCAAAAATGGGCTTCAAGTAGACGGGAAGCCCCGAGATTACGGACTCACTTGGGGTATCGTCAAAGCTCCAGCGCGCATCAAAACAGATGATAGTGAAAAGAAGATTAAGGGTCGTTCCAGGTTCGAGAAAACGTCAGTTTTTGAATGCAATGTAAGCCAATAATCAGAAGCGGATCCGAAGCGAAACAAGTACACCGACAAGACTCCCAACAGGGGTAGCTCCATGCACGTGATATCAATAAGCAAGTACCAGAGGGTGTCGTTGCTTCATCAATCTAGGCTGGCCATAAGGCCCAGGTAGTATAGATTCATCCTGACGACCTTTTGACTGTGGTTCACACATGATGAATGCTTTAAGCGGTTACCATTCCTTAGTCAAAGATTTCCGGTATAGTTTGATGAGATGGTAGAAAGCATTACGCTTCAAGTGGCCAATTGCTGCTCGAAATTTGGTATCTGTAGAGTTTTTAAAGATGTTCCATCACCTGCTACCCTTGACTAAGCCGTGCATCTCAAAGCCCCCTGACTCGATGGTCCTGAAGCAAGGCGTGAAAGTGACGTCCTGGTCAGGTAAAGCAACCCAGCGGACGATTTGGCTCCGACTCGAATTTCGCGAGGTTATTTGTGGGCATTATCTCAGTCGATACCCGCTCAAAGTAACAAAAGGGCAGGTAATCCCAGCCCCAGCATACCTTGCATTGTCGGAATCTGAAGAAGACACACATGTGTACTGTGCTCACTTCAGACCTGTGCAAGGCATCGTTCCTCTGTTACACATGCATAGATAAAGCTAACGTTCGTGTTCAAAGGAAATGACTCATTCATTTAGCTTGGCCTGGTGGCGTCTTCCCTCTCTTGTAACTAATATCGGACAAATCTACCAAATGAATATCAGAAATCCGCAGCATTGGCGACCTGGAAGGCGAAGACCCCGTTGACAGAAGTCGGAGTTCAAATTGTGATGGCGACAAGAAACACTCTATAGTCAGATCATGGTTGTATTCAACAAGAGTCTTCCGCCGTAGAGCTAGCCCATTCCTCGACAATTTCCTGTGAGACGCATTGTCTTCCACCTCAATTTTGGACACCTGGTCGCCTCATCCATCAGCCAAAAATGACGCAGAGCTCCCCTTAAGATATGCCATCATTCAAGTGGATCGCGGTCAATGGGTACGCATGCCGGGAATGAAAATTGATTCCTACTGAGACTGAGCTTGATGCAGGGCCACCACCTAAACCCATCTGTGGTTTCCCAGCAGAACCGGTCGTTCAAGTCTTTGTCCATAGCTATCTTTCTGGCGAAAGCAGATCAAAGCGGATCTCATATTCTGATCGGTATATTTTCATACGAAATGCACAGCTTGCCTGGTGGTATACATGGTTGACGACGTCCCTGGAACGATGAGTATACGCGGGTCCTACCATTACCCAACTTGAAGAACTTCACCAAAAGCGAAGGCAATAGGGTATAAAACTGGGTATATCACAAGCCAGGCTGCCACAAGTAAATACTCAGTTCTCAGGCGGGGGCACATTAAAACTTCTTCGTAACCCAGCTTGCTCAACACAATTCCCTCGATCGAGAGAATACTGACGTGATGAATGGGCTAGATACCAAAAAATAGTAGTCTGCTAAGGACGGGAGGCAAACACTTGCTTCAAAGGCTAGCTAAAAGATGATATGAAACGTGCGAAAAGGCAAGCGTCGTTCTATGATAGTAAAATTTAGGAAAGCTCCGATAATCCAAGCCATCTCAACATGCAGCAGAACCCATGGCCCTCGGAACATGTGTCGTGCCGGATTGCTGCAAGTGGGACTCTATGTAGCGCCGGCACTCAGCAGTGACAACCGAAGAAATGTACAGCAGTGCACGATAAAAGCAAGCGGGATCCCGAATTCTTCAAAGTGCATTCCTACTTACGTTAGCCACCCCACATGGTACTATCATCAAGCATGTTACCAAATGGCATCCGCCCCGGTCTTAGAGTTACGCCCCAGGAGAAACAAAAGCTGCAGCGGCACCTCAATCACTACCGGCGAAGCAGAGCACTCAGCTCTTCTCTCGATCGAAAAGATGCCGAAATGGCTCTAAACCAATGAGGGAGTTCTCAACTGGTATCGACCCATCTCAGGTTCAGCGCTCCGCTCGTTCTTGAGTTTGTTGTATATCCACAAGGAGACAGTCAACATCTATTCCCACCTTATCCCGGCTGTCTCCTTCCTCCTTGGTGAGCGATATCTCCAGCAGTACCTTGGAAGCAGATACATCGGGGTTACAGGTGCCGATGGCATTGCCTTCTCTATCTTCATGTGGACAGCCGTTACGTGCCTATCCTTGTCGGCGGCGTACCACACTCTGATGAACCACTCTCAACACCTGGAACATGTCTGCCTGCGATTTGACATGCTGGGTATAGTGATATTCATCATGGGTGACCTAACCTTGGGCATATACCTGTTGTTCTGGTGTGAACCTCTGCCACGCAATATCTACTGGTCTATGGTGAGTTGATCTCCTCTGCACAGTTTCCTTTTCGCTTCTTAGACTGGCATTGGATCTAAGTCCCTTCTTTCCTCCGTCAATACAATGGAGACTTGGGGATGTTAACCATCTTCATGACAACACGTCCCAAATTCCAGGGCCCAAAGTATCGCCTCTTACGAGCATTGATAGTCATGGCGACTGGCTTATCTGGTGTGGCGCCCTTGACTCACGGACTCACCATGTTCGGCATGTCGCAGATGATGAGAAAGGCTTTGCCTTATACTTTGGCAAAAGCAGGCTTTCTTCTATTGGGAACTTTGTTTTATGCAGTAAGTCTCCCAATTTCATTCACAACACAAAGATCGACCTTAATATATGTGGCTCTGAAGACCAGATTCCCTGAAAGTCGGTATCCCGGCCAATTTGACCTACTGGGCTCCCATTCAATTTTTCACTTACTAGTAGTATGTGCCGCCGTGGTCCAGTTGATGGGGTACCTGGATGCCTTCGACTTTGCGCAGGTAAATCTTGCCTGTTCGTCTTTCTAATAATCGTTTTTCAAGATAATATATCTGCAAATATCCCCAGCATTCGCGATCGTGAGCAAATTCACGCATAATACGAGCAACACTAGCGCAAGGTTACAAAGCTGCTATGTGCAGCTTGTCTCCGCCTGCCTATGACCAAAACAAGTAGTCTAAACTTATTTTCGTTGCTTCTTTTTATAAAAGGATTCTCGTTTCAAAGTTTGTGCGATCCCTCGCTCTGGGTCTAATAGGCAAATGAGGTCTTTTAAGTCCAGGAGGACACAGGATAATGATTTTAAGCACTCATCACCCGGCGAATTCACCCTCTGAGTGCAGATAAACCTATATTGACACGATAGACGTGGATCGGGACCTGTGGATACACGACGTGCCCATTTCGGGCAAAAGGCATAAGTTTCTAGTTACTTAATGGCAAGTTCTATCAATCCTTCCATGCAGATATTGAGTACTTTTGAAACAGGTCAGAGGGCAATATTTTGTAGGATGTTGCTATTAAGATAGTGTTTGTCTATCTGTCTACGAGACGTGACGGTCTGCTGAGCAAGATACATCACCGGGGCGTGAGGCTATTAATAGTGGTGACTGAAGACAATGGAAAGGGCTTTATTATTGGAATACTGAATTGGAAATGGTAGTACAATTTATGGGCCAAGGGTTAATTGTATTAATTCTGACAGCAAAATACTAATGGCAGGAAAGCAATACATTTATTTGACATTCATTTCCATTGGCGGCGTCGTGGTCGGAAGAAGTGGTCAGCCAAAGGATAAATAACATCCCTTGATTTGAATTGGGTGTGAGTGGTTTTCAGCGGTTTCTGTATCTTGACTGGTGTCCTAATTTGATCGCTTCCAAATCGATACAAAAGCAAGCCCTGTGGCAAGGGGGCTGGGCTTACACGAATTTTGTTAGTCTATCTGGCACATGTCATACCCTGCAAGACCGTCAAAGACCGTGAAAATTCCTTCTAATGCTATTCATCAAGGTAATACAGGGCATGCAGAACCTAAATCCAATTTTCATCATGAAATTCCCTTGGCGCCTACATTCACCGTTGGCCGTTCTCCAAATGTAGATCGTCTGACACGATCGTTGGAAGGTTTTGTATCACCAAAGCTATCGCCAGTTACAAGCAGTATCTGGGAAAATAAAAAGTCACCTACCGCAACTACTGCTCCCATAACTACTCCAGTGTTGCATGTATCTAGCCCATCAGATGAAATTCCCCCTTCAACTTCGAGTAGTCGATGGACTGGATTACGGGTCGCATCGGCTCTATTGCCACTGCCGAATACTATCCGTCCACAATCAACTAGCTCCCAGTTAATGAGGTTGGAAATACCTAGCATTCAGTATGCATTGCCAACGGAACATGAAAGTCACCAGGGGAAGCAGCCGACCACATTGGCAGGGCTATCACAGGGCGCAAAATCGATCATATTGCCTTCGGCCGCCTTGGGAAAGGTCCAACCAGTTTCGTCGGTCACACAACTCAACTCCCAGAACAGAACGTCACAAGTAGCAGAAGTAAAGGCTTCCGCTTCCCCTTATCAATCTAGTGTCACCATCAATCCTACTGTCAACCTGGTACCACAGGGGACTGGTGTTCTGATATCATCGGACTTGCAACCGACAGGTGAGCTCGTTTCAAGCTATCCTCGCAGCCTTGTGGATGCATTCCTGAGTTTTGAGGCTTACCACCGCAGATGATCCTTCTGTCAGGTATACGATAACCACGGGAAGCCTACATGATGGTACACCAACCAATCCAGTGCATCCGGAAACTAGTATTCAAACAGCAACAGCGAGCTTCCTGGTGGATGCGGGATCTGGAATGTCACAAAAGACTGGCTCCGCCACTCTTAAGGTCGTGAGCGGAAGCGTTGTCGCTGGTCTGGTCACGCTAGGGGGCCTGTTCCTCCTCTTGCGATGTTTGATCATAAGGAGGCAGGCAAGTGCCATCCATAGTCAGCACGCCTCGATCCCCGACAGAACAAGCATGATGGCCCGCGAGTACAGAGACCTCATTGGACACCATTATACGGTCGGATACAGATCTTCCCAGCAGACAGCTTTCTAAGTAGCCACGGGGTAGATGTGGGATCTCCGACGTGGAAAATTTGTGGTCAATGATACTCATCCTAATATGTTCTCTACCTTTTGGTCGGACAGAGCTTCAGAAGGGAGAAAAAAAATATTTACAAAAGCTAGAGATACACAGAGCATTTGACATGTTGGCGGTGTGAAAATGATGTAATATCTTCGAATACATTTGGTAATGCTCAAGTACATCTCCACAATGCCGAATGAGCGATTCCACTTCGCACAAGAAGCAGACAATACAAATTGTTGAAAGACCTCTGGGCTGAAATCGACAGATACCCTTCAATTCCTCTACATACGAAATCTAGTACTGCAGTGGCGACACAGCCACCAACCGGGAAGTGAAGCTTTTATGTTATGGAAAAATTGGGGAAGTCGTCGCACTACGGGAAGAATGTCAAGTGGACTAGGCACGTATCAAGCACAAATGGTTTCAGTTCCAGAAGTCTGAACATTTTAATGGAAATGCCTTTGACAGCAAGGATGCTACAAGGCCGCCCATTATTGCCTTCCATATTGGTGCCCAGAGCAACACTCTTTCGGGCCTTTGCCACAGGTCAAGCTGATAGGCAAGGCGCAACAGTAAGATTTGTCCCGTGATTGCTACTTTGATTGCCACCTGATAGCGTCGGGCCTTCGTAGGGCGTCAGGCGGTAGGCTCGCTCCTCGCTAGTTACAATACTGTAAGGACCGTACTTACTACATTGTGTAATCAGAATAGAACTTGTCTGGCGATGCGTCTTGATCCACTGCCGGCCTTCCTTTTGGTCTCCGGGCTAGTTAAATTTCAAAAACTTGTGTGCGCAATTTTTTGATTCTTTCTACTGATTTCTATCTTGTTATGCGACATATCATCCGCTGATCTATTGTTTGGCTTGACGTGATCCATTGTTACATTGTTACATATTTAGGTCTCTCACAGTAGCCCAAGGGTTTGATAACGTAGGATTATCGATTCTTGGAGATTTCCAGCGCCCAAATTGGCCCTAGCCGTTCGTTCTCAATCCTTCCTCAATCCTTCCTCACAACGCCTGGGTGTAATGGGGAGCTATTCAAGGAAAGGGACTATGGTTATTTTTGAACATGTATGAATACATAACTATATCATTTCATACTTTCATTCTTGTCCCTGTAGAAACCTCGAGCCATATAGGGTATAGCGTATCATGTGGAAAGGGTGTAAATTGTATCTCAAAGTTCTCAGGTATGGAAGGCAGTAGCGGTCGGGACGGTGCCTGGCGTGGGCATTAGCTGCAGAATCTTCGTAGAAATCTACGTGTTGGATTCTCGCAAAGAAGTAATCAGTCTGGGAGTTCAGGTGAGGCTGTAGTACCATTTCGGGACTCAATGTATTGGCACAGTTATCAAGAATGAATGTTTCGTAGAAGGGTGTGATAAAAATGGAGAATCCATATTAGCTATATCAAAAGCCCAGCACTCTGGTTTGGTCCACTATGGGCAGAATATAAGGACTTGGCGACAGTCGAGATTACGGATTCCGTGAATGCTCAACGGTTGTGGCCCATCAGATTGATCATGCAACCCAGAATTTATCCGACAGCCTATCCGGCTGACTCTCAAATTAATTTCCCTTCTATGAATAATGATGAGCTTTTAGCGGTTCTAAAATGGCCGGCCATCTGTTTTGCTGTGTGAGCTAGCACAATTGAGTATTAGAAGTCTGGAGTAGTGCAATTGCTGACCGCTTGGTAGTTTTCTACTCATTACTGCATTCACACCATTCAAGGATGAAACCCAAGCAGGCCTAAGAATATGGACTTTGGCTACTTTAATCTCTGTTGGATTTGGTGTGTTCGCTGTGCACCTCACCCACCTGCTATGGTCCAGACGAAAAGTGAAATGCAGCTAAGATCAGCTTAGAGTTCGGTGTCGAAGATTGTGTCATTTTTAGATTCCAAGGCTGTCAAGGATGATGGCGTTGACATAGAGCATGGAATGTATGTAGAGACCTCGTCAGTGGCGAAGCCGAGATTGTTGGCTTGGAATAAGATCACAAGTTCGACTTAGAAGAGGGCGTCTTTCTGTATTTTTCTTGTCCTTCTATCATACTCAATATTGTAGTTAAATGTGGACCTGCCTTTTCGCTGTTGACTGATGAGGTAACACAATTTGCGTCCGTAAAAGCGTAACAAGAAATTGCGAATCTCAAGACTTCTTCTGGTTTATTTTTATTTTTATTTTTTTTGCCATCTCCGCGGTTCCACTCCTCACCATTCAGCCCGAGGAAAGATAAAGGAATTTGCTAATCATTGTCCAAGACTAATATTGCCTCCAAAAGGGAACTACGACATTGTTTGACTACTAGATTACGTGATGATGTTCCAACTTGACCCGTTGTGGGCAGCCTATTACCACGTCACAAGTTTAACTGATTCCACTGCTCCGATCAAGGCAATACTTTTAAGGGATCGATTAAGAAGATACAAGGCCATTGAAGTAGTGATATATCTCACAATGAGGAAAGCAGCTCCGTCCCGTGGGTGTAGACCGTAATTCCAAGCGCCACGGCACGTACGTTATAAGAGGCAAACGGAATCTTGGTGTTGACATCACTGAGGCAGTGTGTTAGCACTTGGAAACACGTGCCCTGGATTTGATAGAAGGCTGTTCCTGGTAATGGCATCGCACGCATGTGATGCACATTTGATTCCTAGATGAATGAAATCCTCAGCGATCGAGAAACTTTGGAGAATGGAGATGTGTCGACTCGTTAGGACTGGGCGTTTTATCTGAGTCCCTTCAGCCGGCCAAATAAGCCCACCATGATTCTGTGTAAATACCCGTTCTGAAAGCCAGAATAATCCAAATCTTGTCTAAACTGCAGATACTTGATCATTTGATCTATCCATACGCTTTTAGTGACGTGTTTTCCGGTGTCTTTCATCGTCTGGGTGGGCCCCGCCACCGAATCCGACGCCCAGTTAGAGACCCTTGCCAGCCGTGCCTTTTTGAAATCCGTTTCCTCTGATGAGCCACTAATGTTCTTTAGGATTCTTATCTCCGGAACGAATTTCCAGGACAAGAGTCCAAACCCAGTGAGTGAGTGCTATCAGCCTATAACAACAGTGTAACCTCCAAAACTCTAATACAGTCATCAAATCTGGAATCAGGAATTTGCTGCTTAGATTTTCCGGCCGTGAGACTGCGTCGAAGTAGCCATCATCCAGCTTACAAAGAACCGATAATACTGGCGGTGGTACCATTGTGTCATCATAGATCATGATGAGCTTCCCCGAGCAGAGTGTAGCACTGAAATTGAAAATAAGAAATTGCAATATTTGGATGGTTGGCACCATATTTAGATATTTAGATATTGGAGGGTTCAAGACCATCGTCTTAAGCTGAAACGCTTCGATCAGCATGCACAGTAACTATTTTCTATCGGCTGGCCTTGATCAGTAGACCTATCAATGCCAGATACCCATTTGAATGATACTGATGCGCTGTCGTATAGATCAAATTATGTACAAGAGACCTCCCGTCAGGCCACATCCTCCGGCTCTTACAGCCACCAAAGGAACGATCCACTTCATCTACGGCATCGATGGGAAAACGAACTCGTAGGGTCGGCATCATTCTTGTTTCAACCAGAGCTACAAACTCCCGGGCTGCCCCGGCTCCAAAGGGAACAACCTTCGATGAAATGGATGCATGGTCCATCGTCTGACATTGTCCCTCTCCATGATCTGGGCCCGCAACTCTACCAGTGCGATGAAGATTGTTTAGAAGACTATGAGCCCGAGAGCGATCCGGGGTTGACGTTGCTTCTTGAAAACAAGCATCAGGCCCAAGGTAGGAAAAAATGTACTTCGACCTGGTACCAAAATATAACATCGAGAAGTTATCGTCACCGCCTCAAAGCGTCGATCCAGAGCAACGTGAGCGGATTCGGCAGCTTCTTGCACAAACTACCCACGGTGCCGATGCACAAGACAATGTGGAATTTCAAAGGGAGGTATAACCAAATCTGATCTACTTCCCCTACGTCAAGATTCATTAGTGAAGAACAGTTTTGGTTGATGCTCGCAAGGTTTTTTGGCCTTGCAGCACTTCCAGAGCAACGCCGAGCTTCCTTTCCATCACGGGGCGAAATCCGATACATTACGAATTATGTGAAATCGCAGCCGACGCCAGATGATATCTGCGACAATAGCGATGACATTGAAGACTTGGTGAAGATCTGTATCCAGCTTACGCGTTTTATTTTTGATAATCCCGAGAGTAGAAGAATCTTTCTAAGGCCTGAACGAGGCCCTAGGCAATCGCAACTGCTTTCCTGGGATTTATTTCAAGGCTTCGGTGCCATTGAGCAATTCTGCGCCAAGTCTAAGTGTCGGCAAACTGATGATCCCCTCTCCCAGTAGTGGTCGGCCTGTCTCCCGACAGATCTCGCTTCCCAAGAGGAGTGGTGTGAAGATCAAGATGGTTACCACTTCCCCGCTCAACACTGCCCGGTCGCTTTCCGAGTCTGGAGTTCCTTACGAGTATTGATGATAAGAGCTCAGAAAGAGACAAAAGTTGTCAATAGGCCCACGAGACTTCGGCTGCGCCATATATACACAGTGCTCTCAACGACTAGTGTGAACTCTCTTGGGCAGTGTGGTATAGACTTCAGTCATTTTGTTTCATCTCACCGGGAGGGTAGGGCCAGAAAAGGTCTACGTCGAACCCCTGATGTGGTGAGGTCTAACTGATGCATTCATACACTAATGGTTCCAACGACGGCCGAATACCCTTTGACTTCAAACAATGTTCGGAACCAATGCTGATAGCCTAACTTAGACATCGTCACATATAACCGTACTGTAACAAGTACCGCACAGTAAGGCGAATTAATTTTCAAGATTAAGATTGTTCTATGTTTTTTTCTCTAAAATGGTCCTCCTGCATAAGCCCTAAGTTTTCCGATCTAATAATAATCTTCCAGAACTGATCGTTTCTAAATTTAGCCACGGACCTTTGATCTACAGCGGACTTAAATTGACAAAAGAACAACGCCAGTCACAAGTCTGGTTCCCGTATATAATTCGTGCGCGGGACCTTGCGGACAATGATCAACAACGAAAAACCGATTCCAGGGCGCAGTACAAGGCCGGTGAAATTTCTATGGGCTGCTCAATCAACAATGTTCCATGTATCGTGGTCACAAGTCCAGGACCACAAACCTCGATCCTGGAAGTCTGTTTGCCCACCCCCCAAATATCGGTTATATGCATGATCTGCAGCTCAGGTAGTCACGAGAGTATCAAAAGAAGATCTTCGTTTAGTCACCAGAGCCGAAGCTTGACTTTTGGTGTAATGGGCCGATTGCGCCGACTTCGGCGGTGGATCAAGGTGGGGAGATTGAGGAACTAATATATGGCCTCTGAACTGACCCTAAAAGATTCGTCAGGCCATTCTTCATAACATAGCGAGCGGATGAGCAGAAAGTGATACGTTGATTCATCCGCAACCTAATTTAGATTAGGAGATCTTGAACAGGTACGTAGAGGCTCAACGGGAGTGTTTGAGAGTCTGCGTCGTCTATTGATAGTTCCATACAGTACTTGAGCGGCTTGTTCCCTTTTAGCCATAAGAATAGGTTTAAAAACTCATGATTCAAATAGTAAGACCAAGACCCTCCCGTCAGAAGGAAGTGGCAGAATGGAGGAGCCAATTAAGCAAAAGATTGAATTTCAAGGCGTCGCTCAGCCGAACTTGGAATGTGTTTGTCGGTGCGGGTTCAGACTTGGAGAAGAACCGCATATTGCCATATTTTTGTAGAATCATGGTAAAGCCAAAAAAAGACATGTTGAAAGCTAGATGGAAATAACCATAGATGCTGTTGTTTGAGTCTATCCTCCTGCAAATTGATATAGCGCGATTCCACCAAAGAAGGCTGCTCACGCAAATTCAGGGCCTAGGAATGGTTTCTCCAAGGCACATAACCAACTCGCCAACTACGTTGATTAGTTGTTTAGTAAACGTAATCCACAGTCGAGCGGGTGACCAAAACCCACGGTAAGTGCGATGTATCACCCTTCCTATCCCAACAGCTATGTATATTTACGATATAACTATGATAAGAATAGCATTTGGAATCTACTAGCAAGTTGTAGGATCATGGCGGGGAGTGTAGATAGAGATACCTTGATTTACATGTCTCACTTTGCGGCCTAATTTATAGTAAAGCATCGAAATAATCATTCTTCCCATCGTAGCTCGTGGTCGATGACCACATCCAAGAGCTTGGCGGCTGTCGAAGGTCTGATGGTTATATCAATCATGGCGATCTGGCCTTAGCATTGTTCGCGGCTCTTTCTGGTGATATAGATGGGTTCGGTTCTCTCCGCTACGAAGCTGGACCCCGTTTTCCGAGCCCATGCTTCGACCTGTGGAATATCCTCGGACTGAATTTTCCCGAGGTATCTACCCACCCGTCAACGGAATTAATCGTCGAAGAAGGTTAATGCTCCACGGTGGGGGTCGACGGCCTGGTCGACTAGGTCGCAGTTGAAAAATGCAAAGTGGATAGGCGATATGGGGGAGCCTTGCGAGAGTCCTGCATTTTAGAGTGGTGCACATCGGCACCGAACACCCAAATCTGCGCAAATACATTCATGACCTGCGCCGCACGTCTTCGTGAGCTTCTCTGGCCGCCAAAGGCACCCTTGGCAAAGAAATTTGCCGCATTGCGGAGTTGGCCATATCTTAATGGTCTCGCCCAACAGCCCAATTCTATATTTGCTAGTAGCATCGATCAGTAGGAGAATTAAAAAGCGAGAAGACGGCTTTAACGCAATTTTGAAGTTCTACATCCTATCCTCTGGTCCACATTGGAGCTATTCTCCGCGCGGCTCTGAGCATGTAATGGGGCATTCCGGACCTCTACGGTCACCTCGTTCCAGTTGAATCAGTGGATACTGCGCTCGTTCGAGTTCGCACCGCAGATTGGCGATAGACATCTAGAAATTGCCGACTTTAGGTGCCTCATTCTGGAAGATCTGAACTAGTCGAATTTTTAGATGGATTAACTCTGGTTTGAACAAATCCAGCGGACATATATTCCCTCGCCTCTATTCTATCATCCTGTGACACGTTCTTAACCGGTACTGAATTCAGATTGAAAAGCCTATTGAGAGATCACAGCCGAATATCGGAGCTCCACAATCTCGCAGACTAAGGCTCTAACTCACGATTTCTGTGAGGAAATAAGGTTTATAATGGACATGACCACTTTGGACGACCTGCATAGGGGTCCGACTGTACGTCTTGCCTACGCTTTTCAAGTATAATTACTAGTACTGAACATGGTTTATTCTGTATGCCAAAACAGAAATACTCGAGCATCGATAAGCTACAAGCATGGAAAAACTCTTCCTAACTTTAACATCCCAACTAACTGTCCGGCTCCGACTATACCCAGTTGCCTTACGCGGCGGGCTAGGAATACGACCCCGTCTCTTAAGAAGCTCAAAAATTACCTATCCGTGATGCGATAGCCCTTTCCCCGACTCAATATGCCGCCAGACCTCGTAATATCGTGTAGCTAGCTCAAGAATATCATTATCGTTTAGACTCGCAGACCCTCTCTACGCTGAGTTACAAGATCCGACTTCGTTACGCCCACTGACAACGGAGTGTTTTAGGTTGACATCCACCCGCCGGATGTCCACCATCAGGCTTCACCAAACTGTATAGCCCTTCCCAGTGACCTATAACTGTCGACACATACTTTTACGGTTACAAATAAAAGCTTTTCCATCGTCTCGTAGCCACGAAAAGCGGCCCATAATAATGGTATGTTATAACCACAGTCATTGGAGTTGACATCCGCATCTGTGGTCGCTAGCAATAGCTTCACCACTACTTCCAGACCCCTCTGAGTAGCGCGAGACAACGGTCGACGACATTTCGAGTCCAGTACGTATCCGATCTCCCAGTCGATAGTAACAGGCTCACCACTCCCTCATGGCCCCTGCTGGCAGCGCGAGACAACAGAATACGACCTTTTGCGTTCTTTGTGTGGACATCCACCCTCCCGGTCGCTAGTAGCAGCCTCACTACCCCTTCGTGGCCATTGCGCGCAGCTCCTGATAACGTTGTGATGTTGAAGTTATCTTCTGCATCGATATCCACTCTCCCTGTTGTTAATAACAGGCTCACTACCCTCTCGTGGCCATTTCCGGCAGCGAGAGAAAACGGTGTGGTATTGAGGTCGTCCCTTCCGTCGACATCCACCTTCCCTGTTGTTAATAACAGCTATACAACCCCCGCGTGGCCATTACCGGCAGCATGAGACAGCGGACTGCGACCTTCTAAGTCTTCTAAGTCCTTGGAATCGACATCGACTCTCCCAGTTGCTAGCAAAAGCCTCACCACCCCCTCGTGCCCATTCCCGGCCGCGCGCGATAACGGCGTTCTGGCAACGCCATCGATCACCTCAATATTTGCTCTTTCAGAAATACATATTCGAGCTGTCTCCTCCCGACCCTGACGGGCTGCCCATAATAGAGCCGAGCTTCCGGAACCCACCGAATTACGTCGATACAGGTACGGATTTAGTAGAGATTAAGCGCAGCGGTTGGCTTGAGCCAATGAGTTAATGTCTCCCTCGGCCTCCAGAAAATCTGCAACGACAAGTAGTAATTCGGAAGGCAAACCGAGCAGTGACATTTTGTCTGTCTTGAGGCTCTGAAAACGCTTTTCGTGCCGTCAGAACTATGAAACCCTAGCGGTTAGCAGATGTTGTCAGCTAATTTGCGTTAGCAGTTCTGTAGCTTTTGTAACATTACGTTGGTTGTAGGAGCAATGCAATTCACATCCTTTTATCATATTTGGTATTACACATCATGTGATTACGGTCTGAAGGACCACTTTCTTGATTTCGAAATGGGTCGTGTCGACGAACGCCGCTGTAGCACGACCAAATTTCTAAAGAGCCAACATTAGAATTACGAAGCAATCCAAAAATTACCTTGAACATGTGATACGAGTTGGAAAATGTTTTGGTCACTGATTGGAGTTCTGGAATGGCGCCAAAGTCACAACTCTGGGTTCCTCGCCTTATTATAAATCTTCAGAGAAATGCCAACGTCAATCGTGATAAACTAGTTCAAGATCAGGTCTGGAGTCTGGAATTCAGCCGATTCAAGCGTTTTACTTTAAGACAGTCTTGAATTGAGTACATTTCGCCTCTCTTCTCGATGTTTTGATAGATATCAAAGAAAGTTCGGACGCGTTGTGATTGTCTACATCCCGTGAGAAGGCTAAAGATTGAGAAGAAAACTTGAATTCACTTGAAATGAGGGAATTGATAAAATAAAAATTTCAAGTCCCCTCAAATCCATCTACTCTCATCTGACTTATCGTCCAGCACCGTCCACAAGTCAATCATTAGGTTACGGACACTGGCATTTCAAAGAATCTCATGTAGGGTTATGGCAGGCCCTGAATTCTGCTCCATATAGATGCTCATTAATTCATCAGGCAGTGGAGATCGCCGAGCCAGGTATGTGAATATTAGATTTTTCATGCAATCCAGTAAAGTGTAAGACTCACCCGGGTGTTGCAGAGGGCCTGTGTGACTGGGCTGTGCTTGAAAGGTGTCAAAAGTGAAACTGAACAGACCCAAAAATAGATGAGGAGTTATCTAGCACGCAGTTCAATTTTATACCTTGCAGCCTGGAAGAGCATAGTTAGCTGTAGGCTCAGTATGCTACAGGGGCAATTACTGCGCATCCAAAACTGAGGAAGCAGATTATGCTTCATATACTTAGCGAGAAGAGGCAGTTCGCTAAAAGTGCTATTTTTGAACGTATCATATTCTGAAGTAGACCTTTACGCAGTGCCTGGAATCACTAGCTGATACAGGCAAAAATACGCAACTGTTATTTATAGAGTTGATCTCAGTTCAAAGAAAACCACGGGGTCATAAGTGCGATAAACCTTTAACCTATCTTGACACAGTACATCTCAAAAAGGGAGTGAGCCAGCTCGTGCGATTCATAATGCGATGCAAAGGTATTCTTGGCCTTTGAGCCTCCACATACCGCCTTGCCGGTTTCAGTTTAAATCGCCGTGTGTGGCGTATAAGTATGCTGCAGAGCTCGGAACATTCTCGCTCGGTCTGGTAATGTTAGCTTAGGCATTGAGCCTCTCTTCCGTTTGCACCAATTGGGTTTTCTCAACGTGGCAAGGTAGTGCCAGACTGCTGTCAGATTTAAATGTATTTATGGTATGCAAGAAATTCCGATTAGGTTGACGGATAGATGGTTGTGAGCACCAGGTTTGACCGAACTGCGAGGGATGCTTTGAATACTATGGTGTTTGGGGGTGTTCGGGACGGCTGGGAATTACGTTAGTTAACGTACAATCCACGGCCGAGCGGGTCACACGGTTGGGCGGGTCACCCCAAAACCTATAGTAATTTACCACTTTATATCTCAACAATCATATTTATTTGTGATAGGAAATCAAAACTATATGATATAGATAGAATTTAGAATCTACTAGCATAGTGCCGGAGGATTACCAGAAGTATCAAAAGAGACATATACTTACGTTCCTCTCGTCAAAATTACGGCGTACTTTTATGGTAAGGCATCAAAGTGATCATCTAAATTACCTAAATCACCTAAATTTAAGTTGTATTATTGTAAAATGTAAGGAAAGCCTATATTCGAACATCTAAGCAAAAATAACCTACGGTTGTTGATATATCATGGCCTGAATAATCGCGTTTAGTATGGGGTTTTAGGGTGACCCGGCCAACCGTGTGACCTGCTCGGCCGTAATTACGTTACGCGGGAAATCAATTATGTAACACCGACGAAGTAGTTACTGTGCTGCGTAGGTTCACCTGCATTGATCTAATTTCTCCGTAACACTAACATTACGCTTTGAAATTACAGAGTTGCTTTCTTTCCATCGGCCTACTTCCCAGAATAACGTTCGAGTCCGCAGTGATGGTGCACGGCAGAGTCAAATGGTTCAGTACTGAAAAAAATATGGATTTATAACCCCGGAGAAACCTATCACCCCAGAGAAACCTATCATGGGAGTTAAAACAAAGGGGTATCGATTTCCAAGAGAGCAACGATGGACAGATCAATGAAGGACAGGGCTTTTTTTCCACGTTTCTGGCATGAAGGTATGTACTGCATAATCGAGCAAGGATACAATTGTTTGCTAATGTACTGAAACACAATTGCTATTGCTTTAGAGTGGCCCATTATACAGTAATCAGAGAGTTAAGTTCGACATGGAACAGGACCCAAGCGGGAAGCTTCCAGCCATTAGTGTCAGTGCGATAAACGATGAAGAGACCTGATGGAAGTGAAGGAACCTGATCTCGAGGGACAAGAGTGTATTTTTCAATGGGGAAGGGTTCAAGATACCTTGGAGCCAGATTGGGGTCTTCTGATTGGAAGGGTCATAATTATTTGTGTTCTTGATTGAAATATATTATGATAAACAATCCCCTAGTTAACCCGCTGTTGCCTTTCCCGTAATGTACGAAACCTTTCTCTGTGACAATGATGAGATGGTGGCTCGCATCATACTGTAAGGAACTGTTTGATTCATGCCCTCTTATAGTCACTAGAGCCCTGTCTTCTCTATTGACAATGTCAAGAAAAACAAATATTGATCACTATCAAAGAAGGTATAGTTTCATACCGACCTTAGATCAGGACAGAAGTGTGATGAGGCTTGATAGTGTTCGCACCCTAAGCCGAGAAAAAACTCAATAGTCGCTGTGAATGTGAATGTTTGGAATGGAATGAAAAGCTGGCCTTCCATTCCTCACGGGCGAGCCATTGCCGTCTTTCCCGGAAACAAACCAGCATTTGCAAATCTTGGGTGCCCCAGCTTCAGCGTTATAATATAGTCTAACTTTTGCGCCGGGGAGCCCTGAATCGAGATAAAGTTCTTCGCGAGGCGGAAGTTATTATTCCTTTTTTCTTCAAAGATACTGCAAGATTGATTTTTTTCACCAGAGTCACCGTATTGGACTCGTTGTGGTCAGTCATTTGGTAAACCAGAATGTCTTCCGTCTTGAAAAACCGTTTCATGCCCGTTGCTCCGGGCTGGCTAGGATCTAACACAACTATCCGTAGATTTCGATCAAAGAAATTGCCGGTGCCGCCACTATCTCTAATGTGTCGCTCAAAAAAGTCTTTGATTGTTTTTTTTGCTCGACAACGAACGAACTTTACTTCAGGGCCCAGCAGCACTACAATAAAGGCGAGGCTGTCGGTCAGATGATGCTCATGACTATGGACTTTTTGTGGCTTCTTTCGGCGAGACTTTCCCGTTATTTTTGCATCAACCATGAGAGTATCGCCCTGAGTATCGCCCTGAGTATCACCCTGAGTATCAGGAGCCTGCAATCCCGGATCTAGAGATAGAGGGGTGGAATAAGCCGCTTCTTCGTTGGAGTTGATGAGTAGAGGAACGCAGTTTGATCGATTCTGGGCAGCTTCCTCGGCCTGAGACTGTCCGGGTTGAGACCGGTTCAAAGTGGCAATTGTCGCCGCGTGATTTAAGGCCACAGGTCGGCGAGCGTAAATTGATGCGATGTCTTGCGGATTACTGAGTCCGAGGCAGAGCCGTATGTTAGAAGTTTCCATTGAATGGAGATGCTCTTCAATCAATTCGCTGCTTTCTTTCATTGGAGTGTCGCTGTCGCTGGGAGTACCGCTGCCGTCTTCACTTCGTCGTCTCCTAGATGACGCATTATTACTCAAATGATTGATGGTGATATCTTCCACGAGAGGTCTCCGGGCGGCGTCAATTACTGCAATGCCTTGCGGATCACTCAGCCCATAGCAAAGACGTTTGTTTGGAGTATCCACCAGAGCCGGATTCTCTGCAACCAACTTGTTTCTCTCTTCCGCTGGGCTATCGCCATCACTAGAGGCGCTACTGCCTTGTTCTCTCGGTCGCTTGCCCGATGGCTCGCTAATGCCAGTCGCTCCACATGTAATATTTGACGATATAGGTACGGCACTAGGATAGGATTGTTGCTGATGGGCGGGGATTTTTCCACCGGTCTTCGCCTGATGGCTGTCGGAAGCCTGGTGGGGCCCGGCGGCGTCAATTACTGTGATGCCTTGCGGATCACTCAGCCCATAGCAAAGACGCTTGTTTGGAGTATCCACCAGAGCCGGATTCTCTGCATCCAATTTGTTTCTCTCTTCCGCTGGGCTATCGCCATCACTAGAGGCGCTACTGCCTTGTTCTCTCGGTCGCTTGCCCGATGGCTCGTTAATGCCAGTCGCTCCACATGTAATATTTGACGACGATATTGGTACGGCACTAGGATAGGTTTGTTGCTGATGGGCGGGGATTTTTCCACCGGCCTTCGCCTGATGGCTGTCGAAAGCCTGGTGGGGCCCGGGTGCATTACCATCGACTGCCGCTGCCGTTTGCGTGTGTAGCTCTCGGGCAGAAGCTAATAGCTCCTCCGTAGCAGCGAGTAAGCGCGGCCCATGAACGATTTTATCAGATCGTACAAATGGTCGACCAGAAGCTGAGGAGAAGTCGAGAACGAAGGCTCTCTTCTTTCGTAGTCTTGTCCTTGCACGTTCTAGCAATACCCTACTCAGTCGTCGCTGTCCGACGACGATTTCCATACAACGTCGTTTAGGCATGTAGCTAGAGCCACCTGAACTAGAGCGTTTGCGGGATATGTTTTTTCTCTTAGTGGAGCGCTTCCGGGAGCGTACTGCAGCGCCTGGGGTCGATGAAAAGGTATGCGACGCATTATTTGATGAAGGAGTGGTTGAGAAGCTGGCTGATCGGTCCTTGAACGAGGCTTGATCTTCTGGCGGCTCATCTACATCCATCATATCAGGTGCCTGCCAGTTAGGCGCACTGGTAGCTGCAGGGAGACCCGCGGTCCGGCCTAGCCCGGGGGTGGTGGTCTCTGCTGCACCCCCGCATCAACGGTCACTTCGATCTCCTTTTCGCGTAATGGCTCCCCGTGGCTAGGGCTTGACTGGGTGTTCAAAGACGATTCGTTGCCTTGATCTTGACTACCAAGAGCCACAGGGGGATCATCGGGCGGTGCAATCCCCACGTCGATGATTGGTATCTTATCCTGAGTCTCAGAGAAGACGGGTCTCTCATTCTCTACCATCACTTGCGGAGCGTTTGTTGCCTCTGACCCCTGCCTTTCAAGACCCGCCGTGGGAATCCCCATGTCCATCTCGGGATCGTGTTCAGACTGCCCCTCTTCCGTCGACATACTCTCGGCCTCAAATAATGCGTTGCCAGACTCATATTGTTCGGTATCGACCTGTAAACTCTGTAGGCTATCACCATTCACGATTCCCCCGTACCATGCCCTATCTTCTTCATGCGGAATGGTATCATGAGAATTTAGGCCAACCGAGGCATTGGGAACTGTGGCCTGGCTCTCTCCGTCCTGGATCTGGGCCGTTCGGGGTCTGTCGTGTTGCAGTTCCGATCGGTGTACCTCACCGGGATCCCCCCTTGTGGAGGTGTGAGCTGCGCGGCCAGTATCTCCCAACGCTTCGGTAGACGGCTCCTCGGCTCCCATAGTTAATTGAAGTAGATTCCCTGGCTGTCCGTCAATCTGGCCATCAAAGGTCGACGGCGAAGTGGTATTTAAATTCTCCAGTTGGAGACCATTATCGCTCTGTATCGATTCCGTGTCCCCGATGTCCCCGTCGAGGTCCGCCACATCTCGGATTGCCATTTGCATCTGTTGGTTAGGACTTCCTCGCGGAATCGGGATGCGTATTGGTTCAAGTGTACTTGGCGAGAGCCAGTTGCCTATCATCGAAGCTGCGGGCAGTACATCGAGAAGCCGGAGCCCACTCAAGCCAAGCGCCCTATTAACCAGAGGTGATTCCGTGGTGACGATTTCGGCCGAACCATGCTCTTCCTCTTCGCCAACGCCCGGGAGGAGGTGCAGGGTATCCGTTACCGTATCATCATACTGCTCTGTCTGCCCGATTGGTGGCGCAGGGGAATTAACACTCCGGTCGAGCGGCGGATCTTGTGACCGGCTAGGCTCACTAGCCGCTGCATGTAGGGCCAATTGAGTATCACTTTCTGCGTGGGGCATTACGGCATATGGAGAGGGTGAGAGTGGCTGCCCGAAGAGAGCACGGTATATGCTTGCCAACTCCATCAGAGTTGTGCATCTTTTCCGTTCTTGTGAAGCTTTGTCAGACTTGGTTCCGATGGTCTCCGCAATATCAAAAAATAGATACCTCTGAGCGTCTTCGATCTTCTTGAGCCATCGGCCTCCTTTCTGTCCTAGCCGTTCCTCAACAGAGACGGTTGCAAGGTCCACCCACCGCGAAGATGGTGGATTGAGAGCCTCATCCTCAGCTGAGTCGGCACACGCGCCCGCATTTACCGTAATGTAGTCAGAGTAGAACCCTAGGCGTGTCGCTACGCGGGCGAAAAGATCGGGATCCATCTGACCCACTCCGACCGCGTGCCTCATCGCAAAGAGCCAGAGTTGACGGCAACTGAGCTCTCGCCGGTCCTCGAAAGGAGCGCGGATGGTCCGCCATCCATTCATAGTCTGGATGTGATACTCATCGTCACTGTTCCGATCCAAAGTATACATTTCTCGTAGCATGGTCTCGAGTGGCCTCGAACATCCTTGCCGGCGGGCCCCATGCTGCCCATTTAGGCCGAGCATTTCTTTGAGGCAGCCGGATACCCTTTCTAGAACTCGCATGTGCACTGTGAAGAGTTTGAAGGAGGGAATCATGTGATGTGAGCTTAAGATACTGTCTTTCAACGCCTCTCGGTGCGTCTCACTGAGCTCTCCAAACATTTCAGGCACTGAAAAGGCTTCGTCAACTTCTGATTGATCTTTGCTTGATGTCGCTGGCATTAATCCTTGAAGCCGATCAATTGCTTCTGAGGGTATTTGGTTTAGCGGGAATTCCTCCAATCCCTCGATCTTTGACCTCGCATCGTTGCCCATAATCTGCCAGAATTCGTAGATGTACCTCACCAAATACCGTTCCATCGACTGGCCTGCTGTCAGAACTGCCATAGTTGGCACAGTACGGGCTTTGTTGACTCACAACCTCGCATAATGTGGCATGGTAAGCCTTGAACCGACTGAACAGAAAGCCGTGTGCCATGGTCGGCAAAGCCTCCCTGACTTTATTGTACGCATCAGACAGCCTTTTACAATTTTTCAGAGCCCTCAGGCCCTCTAGCTCGCTTTTCTTGAGTGTAGACTTCAGCTGTAGGTTTCTCCGCCGCCCGTCGAAGTTTTCGGTCTGTTGGATTTCGGTGTAGAGCTTACTGCAGTTGGGACGAATCTGGTAGCAGGAACCGTAGAGAATCTCATGTCGCTTACGATCGTCCATTTCTGATCAGGGCAGCTTGTCATCCATCAAATCCCATGTGCCGTCAGCGGAAATAGGGGGCTCACCGTCAAGGACCAGATGGACCAAATCAAATTTTCTCGTCATGGACCCTGTCCTAGGATTCAAGATCGCCCTCACGCGAGATTGCCCATCAAGGCATAGCATCTCTCCAATACGAAACAAAAGCACCGGTGGCGACCGGCCATCACTTACATCTCGACTGCCTCTTCGCGCATTGTCAAGCGCTAGTCGGGAGACCATAACGATAGGGGCGAGTCCAACGTTGTTGTCAAGGTCATGGTTCAGTATTCTCCCCCACTGTTCTTCATCGCTGGAGCGAAAGTACCTCCTTTTCTCAGGATGGATCTCGATAAGATTGTAATCCACGTGAGCACATCCTTGATATTCGGACCAATGAGCGATTTGAAGATGACTCATTGTCTGTTCTCTGTAGGTTGGAGCATCCGGTGTCTGGGGGATTGAATTCGGTATTAGTAGTGCTGTTGCTGTCGTTTCTATTTTTGGTACGTTCTGGTGTATCATAGACCTGCGACCGGGTAAAAATAGGAGTCAACAAATACCCATCCAAGACGACAGTCGCAGAGCATTGTGCACGTCGAAGTACTACTTCATCATCTTGTCAGGATATGCAAGTTATTGTCAGAATTGTATTATATAGATATCTTATTTTAAGTGATAGGATTTCTGTACTCGGATGTTTTATATTAGCCTAGTCTGTCGCGGATCCCTCATCCTTCGCCACCTCGCCACTCTGAGGAGATACCGCCTTCTACTCAAATCCGGGCACCGGCTATTGCAATTTGATTGAGAAGCTCACCATACACCGTTTGCTGTCAAGAGCTCTCCTCAAAATGATCCTAGTTGGTGTCCGCAACACAGTGGTGCGCTAATCTCACGACACAGAAGGTACGCATCATGCAGCCGGGCTTTTCATTCATGGTTCAACGATGAGTCCAAACAAGCTGATACTGGTGAAACTGGGATGTTGATCTCTGTCTTAGCATAGTTGGAAACATCGGGGAAGAAAGTGCGGGTATTTCAGCCCGAGAAAGAATATTGATGAATCCAGGATAATTGAGAAAGAAAATAATGAAAGGGTAACAGAAAGCCGTCTCATGCCGCAGCACAATAGGCTAGAAAATCAACCGTGCCACGCTCTTCAAAACTGACTCCTCCTTCTTCCGTTAGATACTTTCTTTGGAGCATATGCGGGATCTCGTCAATTTTTGCATATTTGTATGTGGCGACTAGCTCTTGTTCCTCGAATATTGTGCAGAATCGGCGACATCGACATTCTTGATTAGGAGAAGATCATTCGCCCAACACCAGTAAGTTACAGATGGCCTGACATTAGCGATATGCGCAATCAGGCCAAGTGGCGAAACGCGTTACAAATGAGAGAGCAAATCCGCTTGCCCTTCTGTCACCAGTTCAGAATTACTTATAGAACGCGAGGGACGAGTTCAGTATGAAATTTGGCCACGCTCCCTCCCAAGGGCAGTTCCGTCAGTGGTCACGTGCCTCCTGAAGCCCTAAGTAGTCACACATGTAGTTAACACCGTACCTAAGTCTCGAATTTCTTGGGTTCTCGATCCGGCCCACAGGGCGTGATCCGAACCGAACGGGATGATTGATCTCCCGCTCGTTCTCCTGAAAGTCCCCAACCGTTCCTGTGAATTCGCGCTAGACGTGCAAGAGCATTAAACGATAACGGATTGTTAGCCAAGATTCTACAAAATGCAGATTTCCGCTAATAGCAGACCTAATAGACCGTAGACTCTCACGAATAGAGCGGGCGGCTCCTACTGCGCTCGGATCTTCTGTCGCGAGATCCCTGGCCAGTCTTCGATGCCACAGCCAACCGATGTACAGAGACGAGAATCTCAGATTACGGCGGGCGTATGCCGCGTCGATAGCACGCGGACTTGAAGATGCTACGGTTCGAATCCTGGATCGAATCCTGGTCTCTTCCGTTGGTCTCTGGTGCCCTCTCTTCGCTTTTGCACGGTTCCCAATATATATCTCTCTCACAGTACTTGAATTTATCCTTTCTCACTCAGTAGGGAGGTTACTTAGTGTGTCCAGTTGGTATATCTTTAGTATCTTATCCTCTGTATATATGGTTGTTGAGATATAAAGTTGCAAATTATCGCTTTTAGTATGGTGTTTTGGGGTGGCTCGGTCGGCCGTGAACTACGTTAGTTAACGTAGTTCCCTGCTGCGCGGAACTAAAAACATCATACTACATACCGTTCAAAAAGTTTCCCGACACACGCTAATTTTTAGCGCGTTTTTATACAACGCGTCCAACCCCCTATGTTATTTTTTATCCTACACAACCATGGAACGCTCATTTGGCACTGTTATTAGTGGCAATAGGAGACGAAAGGCAGAGCTATCGCCTGAGCAGCGCGCTGGCATCGTATCTAAGCATGAGAGCGGCCAATCGCCTACTAAACTAGCGCGCGAATTCGCCTGCGCGCGTAGTACAATTTACGACACACTCGAGCGCTTCAAACAGCATGACACTGTTGAATCCCTACCTCGCAGCGGGCGCCCTATCAAGATTAGCCCTCGCGCTAGACGCCAGATCTATCAGTTAGCCCGCCGGTATCCTAATTGGAGCTACCTAGCGCTTCGCTCGCGGCTACCTAATCCGCCGAGCAAATCGTCTCTTCGGTTAATTCTTATCAAATACGGGCTTCGCAAACGCCGGTCGAGGAAACGAATACCTTTAAAGCCCTCTGGAGCGCTTAAGCGCTACCGTTTTGCTTTGAAATATCGCCGGTTCCGCGCGTGGAATACGTGGATATTTTCGGATGAATGTTCCGTGGAAAGGCACTCCAAAACTATCGGTTCTAGCAGCGGCTGGGTGTGGCGGTTTACCTCGGAGGCCTATAGGCGTGATCTTGTGAATATTGTGCCTCACGTACGCGATATATCACAGATGGTTTGGGCGGCTATCTGGCTAGGTGGCCGCTCAGATCTAGTAGTTATGGAGCGTGATGAATTAGCACCGAGGAACGGCTATACTGCGAGATCTTATATCGATGCGCTTAACGAGGGTCTAGTTCCACACTATACCCCCGGCACTATCTTCCAGCAAGATAACGCAAAGATCCATACAGCCGATATCGCGAAATCGTGGTTTGAATCGCATGGGATCGAGGTGGTGGACTGGCCGGCACACTCGCCTGATATGAACCCTATTGAGCCGGTGTGGCGCTTATTAAAACTAAAGGTGTTTAGTATGTTTCCAGAGCTAATCGGAATGGGTAAATCTGAGGCAGATTGGCAGTACTTCATAGAGTGTTTAAAGGCTGCGTGGGCTGCGTTAGATCAGGCTACAATTGATAGTCTAATTCTTAGCATGCCTAGGCGTTTGGAGGCACTACGTGTTGCTAGAGGGTGGTACACTAGATATTAGATATTCAATATTATCTCTGGCAAATTAGCAATCTTTTCATATAGTTATGTAGTGGTAGGCTCTATGGTTAGTGAAGAAATATATATTTGAAGATGGTAGGTAGGGCATGCTAAAATTACATAATCGGGAGTGTCGGGAAACTTATTGATAGGGGGTGTAAATGCGATTTTTCATAACTCCATAATTCAACACCTAAGGATTACTAAATATTCTTAGAGTATCTTAGACTGTAATATATCATACTACAATTCTGATTAGGTTAAGAAATATTTTGGGACGCGAAAATTCATGTATATATATCTACTCTAGTTGATCAGAGCGTAATTTCGGTAATGTGAGTAAATGATTATCTCCTGAATATATTGGCTGTACTATATATACTCTTTCGAATGCTATGGAATTACACTCCACTTAAAATCAAGCTAAAATAACTCCTCGTTGTCTAAATATCATGATCTGAGAAATCGTATTTAGCATGATATTTTGGGGTGTTCCGCACGACCGGGTGTTCCGGTCGGTAGGAAACTACATTAACTAACTAATATATTCATTTGCTCTAAGGCTATGGCCCCACCAGCCTGTAGAGCTATGGCTTTATTGACATCCAAGACTCACTGACCGAACAGAATGTCAGAAACTGGCCAATTTTATCGACGCGGTAAACGTACACAGACTCGGTGCATCACCATACATATATTCAAACGTTATTGAGCTTCTGTCTTGGCATACGGTGGCCAATCCTTCTTGAAAGCCCCGGTGACAAATCGTCGTGGGAAGCGCTTATTCGTGCAAGCCGCGTAGACTTGATGCTCTGATCCGTCCAGAAGTTTCAACCCATGGAGACAGCACCAAAACAATTCCGACCTTTCGCTCCTTGTCATCTTTCCGACAACATAGTCGAAATCTTCCATTCGGGCGACGAATAGTCCGAGGGCTGTTAAACCTCTCCAGCGCGAGAATATTTCTTCAATTCTCGCAACATCCGTATCAGATCGATCGACTGCTTCAGCATGCAAGATTGGGCTTCCCTTGCCATCACAGCCGATGAGAACTGATTTTTGGCTCATGTCCACCGCCAAGATAGCATCACAGAAATCTGCGTCGTTGTGCTCGACATTACCAATGGCGTGCAAGGCGGCATCTGAAATTATCTCGGACTTCTGCTGCAACCATTGTCTAATTTCTGTTACCGCAGCTGAATTCTCCCTGGTGTCGTCGTCAACTGGGTTAAAGCGATTTCTGATATCTTTCATATAATCCTCTAGGCTTTTGTGGGTTTTGTACATTGCTAAAGAAGATTTTCGGTTCGTTGAGACAGTCGGATGAAGAGGGGAATTCTGAGCACGACAGAAAAGGTCCGCTCTTTTTTGGTCTCCGTAAGCGAGAATACGCTAATTTAGCATGCAACGTGATTCAACGATGAAGTTGGCGGTAGTTTCCTTAACCCGAAAATCGCAGCTTGCTGGGCCGAGCTGGTCGCCATGTCCGAGTCTGGTAGATTAAAGTATATGTTCCCGACTCCTTTCCGCGGGGCTCCAGTCTACGACCATAGCCGCAAAAAGTGGTAGGGGAAAGCACTACGTAAAAGATAATATTTCTAGCTCAAGGTGCTATCGGAAATTACTAGGCTCGACAGACCCTAACGTAGTAAAGTAAAGGAATGCAATAATGGTTAAAAACGGCGTGAAAATACTTGATACCGGTGGGTGGCGGGATGGAGCTGGGTTTCAAGTGGCAGGTCGAGGGGAGAGAGCGTCGAGGGGTCATTAAGCGGACAACCAAAAAATGGAACTGAATTTCAAATTAAAAGGCTTATCGCAGTTCATATCAGATACGGGAGAAAGATGAGGAATGCTGTTTTTGGAAGTGGGGAAAATATACGCATTTGGAAATTTTCCCGTCATTCACCGGTAATTGGTAACATGGTTTGCTTTCCTTCTGAATCATCTCATAATGCATGCAACATTTCACTGCGTGGATTTTATTTCTAAATTTATGACTAGCTAAGCTCCACACTGTTGATACTGAACCAAACCCTCATACGTTTACTGATGCATCAAAATTAAGAGATTGTGTTTTACTGTTTTACTGTCGGAGTGAAAATGTTTCGCATCGAATTAGCATGCCGATGGCCTGATATGGACCGCTTTGGTGAAGGTCACGAATTTAGGGCAAGCATGCGCCCCCAAAATTATTTCGTCTAGAGATACCATATAACCCTGGCTCAAGCACCACCACATTACAAGCCGGGGTGCAACAGTCAATATGTCAGACGTCCCAAGATATTACGAAATCCTAGGAGTAGGTCAAAATGCGTCGACCAGGGATTTGAGTCGTGCATATAAAACGCTCGGTAGGTAAGAATTAAGAACTCAATACATAGTCGGAGGGTATCAAAACTTACCAGGATTGAACAAGCCCTCAAACATCATCCCGATAAGAATAGTGGGAGCGTGGAGAGTACGGAAACGTTCCAGGAGATTCTGAACGCGTATCACGTGTTGAAAGATCCAGAAAAACGAAAGGAATACAATGCGGAAAGAAAGGCTGCAGGGTATTCTGAGGCAAAGGAACGGAATACCGCTAGAACGGGTGCCGAAAGAACCAAACAATCAGCGCAGCAGAGGAAGGCAGGACGCGCGGAAACTGCATTCACGCCTTCATCGAAGCCTGCTCCTAGAGCTAAGTGGCCTGATGGACCATATGGGCCAAAAAAGCAATACGGAGCTTCTCCCCGCACAAGTGGACCAAAAAGGGCACAACCGCATAGTAATCCCAGCAGCAAAGTAGATGACAGGAAAAAGGCAAAACAGTCAGCGTACAGGTCCGGATGTAGAGCCACTCCAGAACCAAAAGGAAAACCAGAGCCGTGGGAGGCTCAGCCGGGGCAAAAGTCTGCCTCAGAGACCAACCTTCCCCCAAGCAGTCAATCTCCCGAAAGCAGTCAACCTCCCCCAGGAATTCATCCTTTCCCAAAGAGCCAACCTCACCCAAGCAGTCAACCTCACCCAAGCAGTCAACCTCCCACAAGCAGTCAACCTCCCACAAGCAGTCAACCTCCCGAAAGCAGTCAACCTCCCCCAGGAATTCATCCTTTCCCAAAGAGCCAACCTCACCCAAGCAGTCAACCTCACCCAAGCAGTCAACCTCCCACAAGCAGTCAACCTCCCGAAAGCAGTCAACCTCCCACAAGCAGTCAACCTCCCGAAAGCAGTCAACCTCCCCCAGGAATTCATCCTTTCCCAAAGAGCCAACCTCCTTCGGCTGCTCAAGGTTGGCGCACTGACAAAGCTCCTTGTTTCACTGGCAGCTTGAGTATAAAGAGAAACTCAAGTAGAACAAAAAGTCTCCTTCAAGAAGCCTTGGCCGTTCGTCCTTGCAGGATATACCATAGGCACATTCCATACGACCAGTATGACCAGTTCAAAACCACATTTGGACTTCCAAGATGGACAGGTAGAGTCAACGCCCGAGATCCAATGGCTGACCTCATCATTGCCTTTTCGGCGCAGTCGTTGGATGACAACAACCCTTAAATGACCCGCGGCGGAATAAATCCATCTTTCACCGAAGGGGTTTTATCGAAGGTCAGTAATATCCTGCAAATGCTTATTCGCAGGTGCGCTGTGGTTGTCGGGCACAGGATACAGAAAGCGTGGAGTTGTTCAACATTGCTACATATTTTTCATAGTTGAGCAGCCTCGGTAGGGTATATTTGAGCTTTCAGGGCGTTCAAATCTAATGATAGAGAAATTTAGGGGCGAGCGATTGTCAATGTCAATGAAGGTGTCCTCAGATTCGTCTGACTTGTGAGTATGAATTCAATTTGATTTATCCATGACCCGTGGTACTGTAACAATACCTGATTGACTCGAACACTCCTGAACCAATGCGGTCCCTGCTGTATCCAGGAGAACTGGAGATTATGCGGAATATTGTAAAAAGTGCTTATTATAAGAGACCCAAACCTTAGAGCCCCATGCAAAGTACAATTTGCCGAAGGGGCCGCGAGTGAACCAGTAAATGTGAATACCCGGGTCGAAATATTGTATGGGCCAAGATCCTTTGTTTAGTATGCAAGTGTGATGCTCTAACATACGCGACGCCAACTCATCCGACTTATTACTTGAATAGTGCTTAATCTGCTTGGACGGTGTCTCTGATAGGCTTTCAATTCTTCTCCACTTTCGTGTTCCTTTTGATTATCGGCAAACAGTAAACAATTGACAATGGTTTCAAATTCAACCGGTATTGGCCGACAGACACCTCGATTCTCTAGCATGATCCTCCTCGATGAAGAGTAGATATTTCTAGCTCTCGAACTAGGGGAGTGCAAGATTTATCAGACAAATGAAACCTGTCCGCCATGACCTGTGGCCCTCTTGGCTGAAGATCCACCAAGTAATGTCTGAAATTGGTTCTAGGACCCTTGGATATGTGCCGTGATAGCCTGCAAAGGGACCATGTAGCATTACTGAAAATCATTATTCCTTTCGGACGGTTCTTTGAATGAGACTGGTAATACACGTGGCAGCCCTATTATCAAACACTACGTCAACAATATCGTGTTTGTTACAGTATTTTCTGCAATTTCTTTCCTGGCTCCCGTAACAAGTCGTATTGCAGATGATGTATTGTGACCGTATCTGACAACTCCCCTTCGTCAGATAGTGAATTCATAGAGCTATAATATATCCTTTCCTCTCGTTCTATGTAGAAAGTGAAGGAGCTTCTTGTATCAGGAGACCACTATTCACAAAAGTTTGAGCACCAAGAGCAAGTCCATTTTTGCAAACCCAGATCTTTTAGCGCCTTTTCTTCTAGGTCCGTGAGAAAACGCTGTCTTTAGTGTACTGACTAGCAGAATAATAGGGACCGTCAGAAGTGGGTATTACTGGGTGTGTGACACGCAGTATACATGGTATTGATATTTTGGGATTCATTTGTGTTGGTGCCGGCCCTTTTTTCGGTATTTATGGTCCAGGCAACAAAGAACCGATTAAATACCAAAAATTGCACATCGTACAGCACAGAGGGTATCTGCAGTAAATTCTCTCTATGAAATCACACGTCAAGCTGAAAATGACTTGGAACACGTCCTGGCCCAAGAAATGTATACGGTGACATGTACAATTTACTTATATGTAGACTTCTGACTGTTCTCTATGACAAAATCCAAAATTCCTTTCCAAATTTGTAGTAGAGCTCGAAAGCTTTGAGAACCATCCTTACCAAATAGGAGTCCCAATTTGGGCCCCTGCCAGATCCAGCTCTTTCGCTACGATGCATTGTAGAATCAAGCCTTATAGCAGAATAAAATGCAGCATTCAATCGTCTGGCTTCGCATGGAGCGGTAGAACAGAAAACTTCATTGTAATAAGAGCCTATCGTCGTAGATAGGGCTTACAGTGACCTGATGCTATGTCTGCCCAAAGACCAAGAGAGTGCATCTTTGAGGACCCATCAAAAGCGTCAACCACAATGTATTCTCAATTGAATAAGCCTCTCCCTCCAAAACCTCTCAACTTCCGAAAGCCGAAAGTGAAAAAAGAGGGCTTTTTTGTGTCTAGTTCTGCTATGATTTCCCAATGGACCCCGACATATTCGCGACCCGGCGACGAGGAGATTAATAAGGATCTCAAAAACAAGCCTCTCCCTCCAGATCCACCCGACCCCGACTTAGTGGCGCCTAATCTACCTGATTCACCAGCCTTGTTAGATGAGATCGTTGGTAACATGGAGCATGCGGCTAGGATGGATGATATGAACCAAATGTCGTTGTTGCTGCCGGAAAGGTCTCCGGGACCGTTTGACATTCCTTCGGATCAAGTCGATTTTGACAAAGCAAGACAGTGTGTCTGGTCTCCAAAAGAGGTAGATATTGGCTATGTCGCGGGAAAAATTCACCCGCTGGCATGTACAGTTAAAGCTCAGCTTTGGGAAGGTCAGCACCACAACGCCGAACGAGAGAAAATTATGCCGGTGCAGGCTCAATCAGGAGGCAAATCTGACAGGGGTAGTGGAGACTTGGAAATCAACATTCGACGACCTTTAGCGTTCAACAGACCTTCCAGTCAATTTCTACGTACGGCAGAAGCGCTAGGAAGAGGGCTGTTAAGTACATTCTTTGGGTTTGAGGGTCACCTAGATGCTTTGAATGGTCGGCAGCTCGAACGAGTACGATACCTCCTGGCCAATCAGCCTCGTCCAGAGGATGTGATTGACAAAGACATATACCCCAATTCTTGCTGCGTATGGCTCCGAAACTTCATCGTGGCTTTTATTCGCAAGCTCAACTTTGACCACAGCCGAAGGACAGGCCTCACCGACCTCCACGGCAACCTCCACGGCGTACATCGAGGTTTTGGACTTTTGTGGGGCTTTTTGGACGCTTGTGGTCCCACAGTCGTGCTCACAGGTGTCACCAAAGGAGGTAATGCGTTAAACGAGTTCCAATGGTTCCAGGTAGGGACTCTGCCATGTTTTTGAGAATTCCATGAGCATCTCGAACTATACCTCAGAGGCACGTAGGTTGCAAATGCGCTAAAAAGACTACTTTAATGCAACAGGATCATGCTGTCCGCCCGACGGATGCAGAGCATATGTTCCAGATCTGGAATGCTTTGAAGTTACTTCTTAAATTTCATTATACCGGTAAGATTCCTATGAAATGTTGCAGTTGTCAAACACTTGCTGAATCTTTAGGTAGAAAAAGAAGTGGTTCTTATCATGAGACATGGATTGGGAGCAATACAAAGGCATTTGTCTTACAAGCGCCTTGACTTGATATGTCCTGATGAAATTAACGTGACCGAATTCTTTGAAGCAGCGTGCATGGAATGGCAAGATTCCCAAGCCTTCGTTGACATTTAGACTCCCTTAGCAACGCGATTCACCCGAGAGCAGTGTATCATCAAATTGAGGCCATATTCCAAGATCGGATATGCTTTAGGCGATTGACTAAGGACTATGTGAGTGCAAAGAGGAATAATTTCTTTTCGATATAATAGGATTGACTCTTTGAGGGCGTGCCTTTTTCTGAAGAAGAAGGTGAGGTGCTCTCTCAAGCCCTAAATAACTAGACAGTACCCCGAAGAGGAATGCTTCGTCTGCTTTGTGGTTGAAATCACCCAATTGAATGATTTTCGTATTTGTTTACCGCCTATGTGTTCTGTTGATAGAACAGACTTTGTACAGTCCAGCCGCAGTAAAGAAAAATTCTCTCTGATTGCAATACAGGTGCTGCAAAAGGGAGGTACTGGACATTGTTCCATGTACACGCTTTGGACGTCCGACGCTTGGCTTCGTTAACTCACTAGCCAATAATCCAAGGGTGTGGCAGATATAATGTCAACCAGCTATTTTCCAAATTGCCAATAGATTTATAACACTGATACCAAGTTGGTGTTTGACCACCATCCTATATTCCTATAATCAAAATTCGACCACGACGATGACAACCTAAGCGCCCGATTCTAGCACAACCTATTCCCACGGCCGACAGGGCTGCTCTTATTCGCATTCGAGGGCGAAGTCCCTTGGTTGCATGTCAATTGACGCCCTGAGTAGTCTGGAGGGTCTCAATGACCTCTTGGTCGTCCTTTTATCAAGCCAGCGAACTGGATGTCGAGTCAAAAGAAGTGAAATTACCAACTGCCTTGGTCTATTCTGCGGCCGTCGCCCCACAACTCCCTCAGGTCCATCGGCTGCGAAACCACATTTCAGGGATTGTGATTACGATCTAAAATTTGACATTGATTGTCAAAATGCCTCTAGAGCCATGAATCTGATTTGTTGACATAATTTAGGTTAATACTATATCGAGTTGTTCGCAGTTGGCTGTGCAAACAGCGGTAAACTGAAATAGAACAATAGTACGGTAATAAGAAAAGCAAGTCTTTCCGCCACAGCGCCGGGGGTGGACGAAGATCCCCGAGAGAAAGAAACAAAACTTTCCACCAAAGTGGTAAAGACGATTTTTTGACAAACTTCGGATCAGTTGCCGCAGGAGTGAAAGATTTCGACTATGTATGTCACTTCCAGGGCCCCGCACAACGCGTGGAAATAATCCTGTGCAAGATTCTGTGGCGTATTAGGTCGTATTATGACTCCATAATTTCAAGCTCTTGTGCGTCAATATGCATATGCTTAAAAAGAAAAGGTGGTCGGTAATTCCCTTGTCAAAAAAATTCACCGGGGTCGCATTCTGATGATACCTCTTGGGGGATTTTCCACCCGTCATATCACGCAAAGCCCAGATGCGAGGATCAAAATTGTACCTGTTCAGCCTACAGCAGAACTAGCGCCGTGGACCTGTTCAACAACGTAGCACTTCTTGTCACGGGCTGCCTGCTATAAATATCTGGTCTCATGCTACGCAGATTGAACAGTTTCATCACGGGTGCATCCACCTTAATTATCACCGTCGCTGACACGTGATGGGGCATCAATGAGGTAGCGTCGTTCGGGGCGGCGCCGAGTACTGCGGCGAATAAGGATATACGGCGAAGCGCTCCGCACTTTCGCTCGAATCAAGTACTGCGTAACAATGCGGTGAAAATACGATCCTAAAAGCGGTATGATCGAAACCGTCTGCGTTAAATGGGAATGCGGGCGAGTCAGAGACTCGACCTCTTTGAGACAGAGATGAGTCTTGAGACTGAGAGACTACCGTATCCGGTTAGAAGGTGCATGAGCAGGTGACTTGGTCGGCGCCTAGATTCGGTATATAAAGACTGGGTATACCCAGTTTGTTTGTTTTTTCACATTGTCAATATGTTTATGCAGACGTTGGAAAAGTTCGTGTTCTTCAGTTATACCCTTTCATTGAATTCGTTATGTTTATTCAATGTTGAGTATGGTTACGTCATGGGCGTATCGGCGAACGACTTACCGTCAGTTGACAGCGAGAATTTGTCGCCATTTCACGGCTACTCTGTTTATGGATTATCGCATGTTGTCACAGCAAGCCTGGCGGGCGTTGTTTGCGCGTGGGCCATTGTTCTGTGGTGTATTTTACAATGGTCCCACAGTGTTGATGAACGTTGGGCCCATGTGCCCAACATTTTCATTTTCATTCTTCGCATGAGTGTCATAACGTATGCTGTTGGCATCATCTCTAGGTCGGATGAGATATTGGTTGGCGTAAGCCAATGCTCACACTTTGATTTGTATCTGGCTTCGACATTGGTTGCCTCGGTTTGTGGTTTGATACTATCAAAGCGAAGAAATACTCAGGTATGTACTTTTGATTATTCTTGGGAGGGTCACTGACATAAGAAGGGGATATTTTTACATTAATGGACGGAAACGTTGGAGCGGTCGAGGCTATGTGATGATGTGATGATATGCAATGAAGTACGTGCTCCGGTTTCGTGTGGAATCAATTGCAGTAAGTGACTTTTAATGTATTTCTGTTTTCAGTAATTACGAAAAAGATACTTGTTAACCATGTTCCCAGATATTGGCAAGCTTTGTGCAGGGTGCCTTTCACAGCAGAAGTCGTGTATGATATGTTACGGGTTATTTTTCCCTGTGGAGGGAAATAGAAAACAGGCGAAGCCGAATTACCAGGATTTTGATTCTATCAGGGGGGTGCGTTGATTCTAACATGAATCAACACGTGTTACTTTATGAGCTCCGCTACGGGCACTGACCAATGCTCTATTGGCGCCACTTGGACCTGTTGAGGTTCTATCACCTCGTCGTTCTTAAGTGTGACGACGGCAGCCCCGGGGTGGCTCTTGGGCCCTGAGACATCAAAATTCATGACAAGGTCGGATGTGGCCCGTATGGTCTCAATCTAAAGTACTGTAACCAGTGAAGGGCCGGCTTATATCACTGAGCAGGCGCCGGATACTGTCCCATGCAATGTAAGCAACGTAGTATGGACAAAAAGAGATCATCGTAGTCAACTCCGACCGGGGAGGGCAAAATTTAGGTATCCTTCGACAATCATTTGTGTGAGCAGGTGGCTGGTTTACTACCGATTACTAGCTGGTACCATAGTTTGCGGATAGGAAAATTACAGGGAGTCCCGAAAAAAATATTACAAGCTTGGGGATGATAGACAATGTACTTGCTAGCCCAGGGACTCTAGGTGCGGGGTGGAGCTTCGCCACTTGAATTCCAATCAATCAGCCATAACCGAGTATCCAGGACCGAACTTCAGAGAGGTTAGTTGGAGGTTTGATTCATACATCTTCTATAACACAAATTTTTCATATATTTATATTTGTTATAAGTTCATAAATATTGAATATGACAGGATTTGACCCTAAAGAATCAATATATAATGATAACATAAGTTTTACCAAATTATTATTTACTAAATACAACTTGTTAAAAATATGGGTATCTAATATAACATTGAAAAAGGAGAACAATATACTATAATAGAAATGCATGACTAGTTATAGTTCCAGTACTCAATTTTCCTAAATTTAAACCGTATGGACCTAATAATTTTACAGAACGAAACAAGTCTCACACATGCTGGCACGAAAGTATCGTATCTGAGTATCCGTGTAATATCAAAATCTGACATTACAGGTAGCGCTCAAGCGAGAGATGATTTTAGTTTCGCTGTGTTGTTTTCTATGAGGGCCGAGAGTTGTTCGCAATCTCAGCTCTGACCAACGCACAGTACTATCGACTTCAGTGTAAGAGTGGTGCGACAAAGATATTATCTGATGAACCTACACCCTTGGAAGATACGTGATGTTACGGTACGCCGCCTCATTTCCGTAACTCATTGAAGTGCCAGCAATTTAGCTGAAATTGAATCTGGAGTTGATGTTCGAGGCCAGAACCCGATTTCGGTCTATAACAAAACGTTTTTGACCTTGAATGCAGACATTCGGTCTCGTCAGCTGCGTTTACAAAAGAAAAAGAATTTCCTCCGCAGCACATGAGTATCAGCACCATGAGAGTACCCCTCGAAAAGTCTTCCCACACAATGAGTATCCTCATGTCAAACTTCGTACTTGGTCTTTTCTCCACTTCAGGTCTTGCGGGTGATGTCAACGACTGCTTCGATGCATGGAAGGCCATATCTATGACCATCTCCCCTAGCGAAACCACTCCAGCTCGCAGTGGCTTGGTGCTCCAGGAAGAGAACGCCATTCTATCAACCTCTATTGCTGCCCTCTCGAGCCTACATACTTCTTATGTTAATGTTGTGGTCCCCAGCTCCGTATCCCAAAGCAGCTCTTTTAACACCGGTGCTTGCTCTGAGACAGCGCCCTGCACTGGCGATATCACATACTACGACACTGCCACCACCGCATCCAATCCCAGTTTCTGTGGTACGACGAACAATGGTTTGACCGAGTTCGTGGTCGCACTGCCCCATGGTATCATCACAAACTCTGATTGTGGGAAGACAGTGACTGTCACGTACAAAGGTATAACCAAGACTGGTCAAGTTGTGGATAAGTGTGTAGGTTGCGACAACACCTCAGTCGATTTGTCTCGGGCTTTCTTCGAAGCTCTGGCGGGATCTCTTGATGCGGGCCGCATCTCCGGTGTCAAGTGGTATATCAATTGAATCAAACAGGAGTCAATAAATATAATCACAGATGCAAAAGAAATCTTAGCCCTTCGGCCATGTTTGGCATCCGCGACATTGTGATCGTAGATTGCTCTATAGGTTTCCTTCCTTCTGTATGTTTATCTATAACCAACAAACGTGTGTCATTCAGCTGTATACGCGTGAACTAGAGAGTTCTTTAAATCTATTTCTAGCATTCAGTAACCAAGTAGGTACTCCCTTATCTAAACCACACGAAGACGGAATGGTGACATATGTTGACGGGTCTTCGTGGTCCCGTTCTATAGCTCCTCTAATCTAATATGTTGAAACATTGTTCATCATTCCAGTGTGGTGAATTTGGAATTTGAGGCTGAATAAAGCGTTTATCGATCATTGTTGTGGCCTCGACTTCTTTGTAATAGGAGCCGTTTGGACGGAAACGAGTAGTATGCGCGAAGGCAGCAAGCTGGAAAGCTGATTTTTCCGTCGATTGTGTAAAGCCCGTTCCTCTCTCTCTCTCTCTCTCTCTCTCTCTCTCTCTCTCAACCACATCGCACTATGTAGACTAGCTCGTGGTAGGCAAAACAATTGTCTGATAATTTGACTTTCGATTTGTGACCATGCCCACGACGCAATATTAACAGTTTTTCCAACAGTCGAACTCAGTGAATCTGACTTTTGCGTTGAATAATTTCGCCTTGTCTCACGGCACCGCCAAGCTAAGTTGAGAAAGTCTTGTTCTGCTCATGCTTGGCTCTCACTATACGGAGATGCTCCAGAATACGTTGCCGCTTTGATAAACCCAGAAAGTCCCCGAGAAGAAGATGGTCAAATCCTTTCTCAACCACCGCTCTTGAAACATCTCCGTTGTATCTTTTAGTCTTTGTGGTATTCGCTATGGATATGTATTTGAGATCTTCGTCTGAAACCCGCGAGTTGACGGCACATCGTGTGGTGCTGAGTCCAAGCCACTGCGAACCTGCACGGTCGGGCTGAAATGACCATAATATCCGTTAGCGCAGAATATTGGCCAAACATAATTGTTATGTATAAGACTCTGTGCTCACAATGAGTCTGATCTTCAATGATGGCTGTTTGGCATGATCCATTGTGACTTCATGCGACCCGCATGCCACTGGGAAACAGGACGTTTGTAGAAGTAAGAGCAGGTCAAACCGATTTATATCTACAGCAGTTTCATTCATGTAAGTAAAATCTTTTCATCAACTTGAAATTATCGCCAAATAATTCATCCTTAGCCTCTTCCGGGCATGAAGAGTGAACAGGGCCGTTCTTTCACTAGAGCTAGTCTCACTTTACTCAACGATGGTTATATACTACTACCTAGATAAAGTAGACATGATAGTGAACACGGAGAACAACCTAAGACACACCGGTGATGGAGATTGGACTTCCCCAGATAGCCGGCAGAATTTGTACATTCAGTAAATTGATACTGTCGCTGCTGCATATCTCAAAGCGACGTTCTTAACGTTGAGTTCCACGATTAATCTTACCAGACTGGCGTCTCTTCTCCTTTATCCCGTGAAATGATATATGAAATCTACCATTTCGTCTCATTTGGCAGTAGGTGACCGTGACTTCAAAGTTGCCGTCAGAGTCAGAGACCAGCCGGTGCCGTTACCCGGTTTTCTAGGGTATTCCTTAAAGTTATCCCTTTATGGTATATTGCAAGCAAAATCATTTTCCTGAAGCTTTGCCTGTTGAACCTCGTGAAGCTGAAGATGAGTTATTTTCAGAAACGATTGGGATACTGAATGATATAAATACGACTCTTGTTCCATCTACCGCCCACATCCTTCGATCGAAATGAGTCAGAGCTTTCCTTTGGCCATGCAGAGGTCCAGGATGGTTCCAGTAACAGTGTATGCATGTATGAGATTGGTTCGATTTCTGCAGAGTCTGGCATTATGGTAGAACCGCCGAAGAGATCCGACCCGTTTTTCAGGGCCATTCTAGGCAGGCTCTAAATACCGACTCAAATCTTATGTCGTACAGGCCAAGAAAGTCCCCAGAAAGGACTTTACCGTCTCTGTGAGACATACTGGAGAAGTGGATACCCACACAAAGCCAGACGAAGGTGCCTGCATACGACGCCGTTTAGCGGATCCTCCAAACCCACGGTGGGAGTATCAATGAATGACCGGGAGTGGATTCTGAGATAATAGACGCTGTCGATCGCAATTCAGCTGTCATGGCCAATTTACGGTTGATAGTCAGATTCTCACTCATGGCAATGTGGAAACATGAACAGAGTGGCCAGAGATTCCTGTGGAGGATGAGCGTGAAGAATGATCGGAACAACGCTCAATGCATTTGAAGCTACTCTTGACGTAGTTGTCAGTCGAGGTGATTCTACATCTTCCGTCCAGTGACGATTGTATTAATATTATCTGACGACCCACGATTGTTGAACTAGGAGTTCACAGCATTGGACGGAACGGTCAAACAGTGCGCATCAAGACGCTTATGGTCAGGTAGTTCTCGAAGTTTACTCGTGAATTGAATATATGTCGAATTCTTCTATCGCACCGGTCAATCTTGTGTGCCATATGTGGCCAATTTCTAAGTTTATGGCAAGGCTCCAAGTACAGATTTTGCGGTGCACCAGGTATTCCCTAGCTTTCCTCCCTGGAGCCTAAGGGCCAGATTCACATAATGTGCCGATTTTCCACATTATTTTTTCATCAACAAAACTATTTTTGGGAGTAGAAAAATATACTACTTAATATGCTGACTCTAGGATCACACGTGATAAGATGTCCGGCATATATAGACTACCAGAAGGTGGAAAATATTTTTGAGAGATTTAATATCGTCTTGCACATGCAAAAGTACAACTTCGATCTAAGTTTGCAGCAACTGGGCGGACGCGAGGAGAATAGAATATTAGATGAGCATGTGCGACATATTGTGTTTTTATTTTTCTCTGCTGCATTCCTGCCCGTGATACTTCCTCTCTTGAGAGAATTTGACCGGTCCATCGTGCCTCGGGCTTTTGTTGCAATCTCATTGTTCACAGCAACACTGCCTACGGTAGTGCTCTATGCTCAGCGTAGTCAAAATCACCAAGGTGTCAGTGCACAGATCCTGCGTCAGGTGTCTTTTTCGTTCCTTGTCTTGGCAACGGCAGAGCTTTTTGTTGGAACGGTCTGCTCATACTATGGGACCCCTCCTGGGGACCCAGACACAGGTTTCGTTTACATTCTATGTGGGTGTTACGTATTTTCGAGTGTTATCTATTTCTTGAT
Organism: Penicillium subrubescens; assembly: GCF_028828155.1. NCBI lineage: Eukaryota > Fungi > Ascomycota > Eurotiomycetes > Eurotiales > Aspergillaceae > Penicillium > Penicillium subrubescens. The sequence continues at coordinate 461,466 of NW_026643163.1, forward strand.
CTCGCTAGAAGACTGAAAAACCGTTCCTATGTATACCCTAGCCCTTTGTTTACAGGACCTGTCACCTGCAGTGCGTAAGGCTCATCGGTGACGAAATTGTCATTTAAAAATAGCGGCGCGCTGGCCTGGATACAGTACTTGAATATCTCATCAATTTTGCGAGGAGGGAAATCACCAATAGGTATGTCCATGAACGGCTTGGACCACGGTCAGCACACATCGATCTTCAATTCCAACGGGTGCCTAGCTGGTCTTGCTTGAAATTGTTTCAAAGTCCAAAGACGAGCTGGCAGAAAGAGCCTACAGAAATTTTGGGAAAATTTGCTTGACCGGCTCCGCGATAGGACACATGAGAGATCTTGTAATGAGCAAGGAGGCTGAGTAATTCACCTTCTATACAAAGGAGCCCTTATATGTGTGGTAATCACTAGCCACAAGGATGACCAGTAACGCGAGGGGTTATAGCATGATCTTGCGCTCGGGACTTCATTCGTCGCCACATTATGACTTGTTGAGACCTGATGATGCTGGCTGTAGATGCTGTTCCCTGAAACAGGAACTAAAAATGGTTGATGCCTTTGTCCAAGTCGCTTCAGTATACCTTGTGTCACCGAGCAGTTAGCAGACCAGGCTTGTGCCTCTATGAATTGTGCGCTAGTTGTCTATAAAACTAATAACACCGCAGATATTAGAACATACTTTAGGGTTTTGTGTCTCTCATGCATCTGGCGTTACGTCGACTGAATGTATGGATAACAGTGCATTATGGAGATATAGCACTGTGGTTGGCTCTTCACCAGGGGTCATCCGTGCGACGATCTCCCCTTTAGGCTTGGTCGGCTTCCCCCTCCTCTGCTTTTTCTGCACTTGGGTAGGTACCTAAACGTTATGACTCCAAGTAACTTTTTCCCCAGGTATCTCCTGATTCTTGAATTTTAATTTTGATTTTTCTTTGTCTAAATTTGCCTCAGCTCTCACCCGGGTGTGGCATGATTGTGACAAGGTGGATCCCCCCATCTTTCCCCCTAATGAGGTGATCGGACTTGCTCTCTTTACTGTACTAGTCTCTACTCGTCTCTAGTCTCCCTGACTGTCTGTCTGCACCTGCGTGCTGCTGCACTCCTTAGTTGGCGTGGAACTCTCTTTCTCCTCGCATTCATATTCTTTCTTATTCTTTCCCTCATCCACTTCCCATTCTTCGTCATTTCTGCAGACTTGATAACATTGCCGCCTGCCTACTCCTATAAGGCGTCAACATTTCATCAACCTTGATTGCTTTGGAAATATATCATCCTCGAGAATCCTTTTACATCCAGTCTCTTTTCTCAACTCAACCTCAACCTTGATATACATTCACTCTTCCATCCTCTCTATCTACCTCTTCCTATATCCCATCCAGTCTCAAATCAACCATCATCACCTCACATCACCATCTATCTCATCATGTCTACCGACTGGTCTCTCGACTTCTGCCTCGTCTGTGATCGCCAGACCTCCGGCGGTCCCTACTGCTCCCAGACCTGCCGACTCGCCGAGTTGGATCGCACATTGGCCGACGACGAGCAATCCTCATCCAAGGGCTCATCGCACTCTCGATCGTCCACTCTTGATTCCATCGATTCCCGATCCCCACGTAGTCTGTCCGCCTCATCGTCGCAAACCTCATTGTCTTCCCTGCGGAGTCATGCCTCCAATGCCGCCCTCTCCGGCCAGCTGCAAGATGAGCTGCGGGACTATGCCAGCTGCTTCGATCACGTCCGAGGTCTCAAGCGACGAATGACTTCCTCTTAAATGACCTCGATCTCTCTCCTCCCTCTCCTCTCCGACCGACCTTGCCGCTACCACAATGATCACTTCTTTCGCGGGCAGCGGGATGACTCGTCTAGTCTGGTCTCCCGCTATACCCCGCATTCTTGACCTCTCTTGCTCTTTCTCTCTCCCACTCTCAGCGACACATTTTTGCATACCATCGGGAAAAAACGAATCAGGCGTCTCTGTGCAGAAAGATACTTTGCACCTCCTTTTTTGGAATATGGAATTTTACGGATTATGGATTTGAAATTGTTTTTTGGAAATCTTCTCTCCCGCTCATCACGACATCTATACCCCCCCTCCGTTTGGGTACGTAGACACAACGTCGTATTAGCACATATCGCGTAATTGTTTGGCAACTAGAACGTATGTGGGCACGCTCGGTTATCAATGATTAAGAATGTCAAATGGTATTACATTGCTTTCACAGCAAACATTTCCCGCATTGCTCTCGATTCAGATACCAAAGTATCCTGAGAATGAGAGGGTGCGGTGTGAGGCAGTTGCGGAGGGATTGACGTCAGAATGGCATATCCCCTTAATCTGGGAATATCATGTGAAGCCGGACGGTGCCATGCATATTAAAGTAGCCAAATGTTTGAAACTCGATGGAGGAAGCCATAGATACTGTTGTTTGTTTCGGTAAATTGATCTAGCGCGTGTTCACCAGAGGTTGCGGCTCAGGCAGCTTCAGGGCTTTGAAATGGTTTATGCAAGGCACAACTCTAACTAGTCCACTAAAGCGCCCGTTTAATGAGCCGAACGTGTCATTGAGAGCGTTTCGCCTCTTCCGAACCGGAATATAAGCTTCAGACAGTCTCTATAAAGAGCTATAAAATCCTGCATTATCTGGCATTATTGGTTTGTTTGTAATACCTTCGATACTCTTTGATACCTCAGAATGCTTGAAACGCCACGGGCTGGATTGCCACGCACTCCTTCAAGCTCTCGGCATGCTCGATGTGAGCCTGCTGATGAGGACTCTGTGCCCTCACAGACCCCACAGCAACAGCCATCACCTCCATATCCCCATGAGTCCATCCATGACCAATCCATGGATGACGGCCTGCCATTGAATCCATCCCAGTCCATGCAAGGGATGCAGAATATCCCGAATGGCTTCTATCACTTTGTCGAATATCCCTCAGCGTCGCAGCAGTCCGACCTGATGGTGGCAGACCTCGAGCAAGGGTTCTACCAGGCCGTTGCACAGTACTTTTATGTAAGTAGCAGCCTCTGGGAACAGTTCATCGACGATTTCCTGACATGGAAAAAGGATCGTTTCTTACAACATGCATCTGGCGTGGGCAGAGCAAACATCAGCTACTTGTTCACTGCGATGCTTCATCACCAATTTCCGCATCCGAGCCCTGTTCGTAGTGACAATCACTTTATGCCCAATCAGGAGAGGAATTGATACCATATATTAACGTGCAAATATGGAAAAGAATTGGGACGTGTGAACCGATCGGAGAGGTGGTGAGATCGACGTCATGCTACATTGACATATTGCAATACTGAAGTCACGCTTGTGTGATTGTTTTGCCGTTCAAGGCGAGACCGTACGGGACGAAAGCAGAGTCGCTGTGTATTTAGTAATGAAGGAGCTCGAGCGTGTTCAATAAGCTACATCCTATGATTTCCGGTCAATATTTATACTTCCTAATTCAATTCACGAGAATAGCGTGCTGCCAAGGAAAAGTAACTGATTATCCAACTGATTTGATCCCCTTCACCAGGCTCTAGTGCAGTAACTTAACTAACTTTCCATTTAAACGATTCGGTAAAGTATACCATCAAAGAAACGTAAATCAAGCCTTATCCTGGGCAGTCATACCATTGATCTCAGGCTTCCAAGTCCATCAGCAAAAAGGAACGCTCAATCTCTCGCTGCTGTCTGAACCGTCCGTCTCTGCAACATTGATTCACTGCCATCTGTACGTGACATCCAAGAGGGACAACCTCTGTCTCCTAAAGCTTGATGTATTTTCCAACCTGAGGAGCTAGCAAGCTTTTTAGGAGAGAGTTCGCGCATTTTGTTCTGCACCAAACGTGAGGTGAAAAAATGAAGCCAGCTGGCTATGATTCCCGGACCAGGTTGAATCATAAGCTTGTGGCTCATTGCTTGAACGAAGACGTGCTGTCGTATGCTAGCGGGCTATTCGGCAAGGCGTGGACCGGCTTGAAATCCATCTAAAGACAGCGGTGGATGACATCACGTCAATATTCCGTAAGTCCATCCAGCAAAGGGAGACTGACCATGAAGAGGAAAGGAAAAATAGTCGCCCACTTGGGTCACAGCAGGCCCCTACGCTTCTGATTTTACCTAGGAGCTCGTAGGCTCAGGACTAGTAGGATTGATCTCGTGATTGAATCTTTTTCTGCGTATCTGAAAATGAAGCGAAGAGGGACATTCATACGAAACCCGCGTTGTGCATGGCGTTATGCGCTGCGGCCCACTGCTTTTCTCCTGGAGGGTATGCAGCAAACCCGGGTCAGATAAGCGCTGGCACAGACGGTGGGCCGATAGCAAAGCCTGGCTGTATATCATTATGTTCATCCAATATTGTGTTCTGGTTGCGCAACATACGGGCAGCAGACATTTAAAACCAATGGATCCTAGACCTGCTCCCTGCATAGCAGTTGCCTTTCGAACATATGCAAATACCCGGTCTTCCTACCCTTGAGAATAATGGCACTGAAATCGCTCCCCCAAGCGCCCCTGGCCTACATCTTCAATTTTATGGTACGGACCGGCCACCGCTGGCTCAATCTGGCCAGGGCCAGTTCTCGCATGCCCAAGCTCTCCGAGAGTAGCTATGGGGTGCCTCAAACTGTGGTATGCTCACGTTTGCGAGAACTTGTGGGATCGAGTGACGGATCACTAGCGCTGATATTTCAAGCTTGAAGCCAGGTCTGAACGGTTCGCCTTTCGTCTCGGATCTCGAAAAACTCCCCTATACAAACTCCCTCCATCATAACCTGCTGTATGGATACCGACCGGAGTTGCAGAGGTGCGAGCTTGGCCAGCAGGCGACGGCATTGATGGCTCTCGAGCCAAGGCAACGAATTTGCTTTTACCCGGGCAAAATCCACGGTGGTTACCAGGCATTCCTTTTGGACCAGTTGTTTGCAGACTGCTGCAAGCCTGCCGTCACGGCCAATTTGTCAGTGGACTTTAAGCGTCCAATCCAACCCAATTCTAGACTAATTCTCCACGTGTGGCCTGTGAAAATCGAAGGTCGCAAAATTTTTATGGAGGGATCAATTCAGGTCGACGACCAGTTGGGTGAGAGGCTGCTCTGTGCCAGTGCCTCTGCGCTCTTCATTGTCCCCCGCTGCTAGCGGCACGTACAACTCTCCTACATAAAATATTGTCTCAGAATCTCAATTCTTCGAAGATTTCTCAGTTGACTAGCAAACCACATCCGCTGTTAGACTAGAAAAGATGGCCGGACTTGTAGCACAGATAGTGGACTTAAGATACTCTGGGATGCAAGTCACTGGTCCTATCTGCTTCTCGTGGGCATAGCTCGTACAATACGGCCGAGCGTTCCAACATGAATCCTATGCGATTCCGCCATTGATTCGCACCCCAGAACTTGTACCTCAGCGATATCTATTCCTCCCTCCAGCGGTCACCTACATGGATTGTCAAGCTCTTGCCGCAGATTCAAGATATATGGCCCGTCGTCTGCAGGAAAACTCAATCGGCAGGACGGACTCGATCCCGTCAGCCCGTTCATGATTCCAATGTATATATTCACATCCCGCAGGTCAATTTACCGCGTATTTGGGGTAAGGCATGGAAATAATCATCTAAATTACATAAAGGTAAGGTAAATCATTTCACATGCCAAGGAAAGCCTATATCTAATATTCAAGTAAAAGTGACATATGGTTGTTGAGTAGTAATTCATCGCTTTTACTAACGTAATTCACAGCCGACCAGCACACACAGTCCAGCGGCACACCCCAAAACACATAATAAATGTGATATACTACCGCTTTAGATCTCAACAATCATACTAAACTTTCACTTAAATATAAGTATGTAGGCTTTACTTGGCATTTGAAATAACATACTGTAGCTTTAGGCAATTTAGATGATAATTTAGATGCTTTATCATAAAATACGCCGTATTTTTGAAGTGGGGGACATGAATATATATATCTCTCCTATCACTTCGAGTACTTTCCCTATACTTCGTCAGTAGGTGAACTATGTATTTTGGATTATATACAATTAGTATCTTCACTCAAATAGTTATGGTTGTTGAGATATAAAGTGGTAATAGTAAGTTTTTAAAATTAATATAAAAAACCGACTTCTGTAGGATAGATAAATCAAATCAAATTAAATTAAATTAATGACATTTTCAATATTTTTGTTTTTAATTTATCACATTTACTGTGTTTTGAGGTGTGCCGGTCGGCCGTGAATTACGTTATGTGTTTTAGTGTGGCTCATTTCCGTAACACCGAATTGCAATCCAGGATTGATCGTAAGATCCCCTGACAATTGGTAGTAACATTGGTGTACGAGTGCTGTCCCATGAAGTCCCCAAGACCGAACTTCAGAGACAGAGTCCTCATGCAATATTGTAAAAACACACCTATCTTAGTACTGTAATTTATTTAATAACATAGATCTGGAATTATGCGTAATTTCAAAATTAGACATTCTGGGTCCCTGTGGCACTTGAGCGAGGAAAATATTCTAGTACCGCTGTGTTATCTTCTATCCCGGTTGACGGTTGTTCGCGCAGTCACCTCAGACCAACCTGCTGTATTATTGACGTTGAAGTATATATCATTGAGTTAGAGAGGGAGATAATTACTCGTGATCTATTAATATACGACAATAGAATCATTTGATGAATCTACCTGCAACTGCGATAAAGGTATATATCTGACGTTTCGGCACACCGCCTTATTTCGGCACCTCATATACTCCGTATTCGTTACGTACTCTGTGCTCATACCAGGGATAGCTAATCAGGCTCGGAAGGCTTTGGGCTCAAGGGGCTAGAATGGGATTTGAGAAGCTGGATTCAGAATAAAGATACAAGACACGCTAAACATCTCGGCTACTGACCTTGGTATTGTAGGAAAGGATGGTAGAGCCATCGTGACGATCAGATCTATCAACGGAATCGTGCTCATTTATTACAAAGTAAATTCGGGCCTGTTATTGTACGTAGCGTACACTGTAGTGATGTGACGCTCTGTAACACTCTTTGACATCTGAGACCCTGCTGAAGCAAGGCCCTGAGAATGTCCTGATGCGACCGGTACTCGTCGTGGAGTTGCGGAGGAGAGGGCGTGTTGGCCTTTGGCGAGTTTTTCTCTTTGCCCTTGGTATAGTAGCGCTGCATATTACCCGGGCCTTGTCGGTCCTCCGGCTTTATTGCTGCGTAATCGGGTATAAACTCCTCTTGAGAGGACGAGAACATTTGAACTCTTCTCGTTGCACGATCTCGGATAAAGAAAAAGGTATCCTGATTGCAAAGAACTCCTAACTCGTGTATTTTTTTCATGACACCCTGGCGGCGTTTGAGATACGTAGTTTTCCTTTTCTGAGGATCCGAAATCCGTATAATTGGGGTAGGGCCCTCTTTCTTTCCCTTTCTTTTTTTCAGTCCCATTTCCATTTCCAAAACACGCCATTCCAACAGACTTGGCCCAAACAGACTATATACATCATCTTGGGCCGATCAGGTATGTGAAATGGAGCGAACCTATTTAGAGCTCTGGAGCAAGAATAGCATCACGGCACAATGACTTCTATTTTGGGAAGACGAGACAGTATCTCTTCCCTCGTACCCTGTGCCATCCAAAAAAAGAAAAAAAGAAATAAGAAAAAAGACTCCAGTCAGCTTGTTGAACGGCCATCGAAGACAAACATGCATAGCGCCATGTCAAAGATCCTGCGAACATCCACACGTAGTCATGTCGTATTATTAGGTATTATTAGGTCGGCTTCTCCAGGCGCCCGGACTGTGTTCTCACTCTCACTTCGTCTGTCTTCTGCTATCTTTAGAGAACATGCGGAATCTAATTTAGTTTTGAAGTTTGACCGTATGGCTCTCTACTGTACTGCACCATCCCAGTTGGCGTTGGGCTTGCCCGATGCTATATCGGAAACCTCCGTGCTGATACTGAGTCTCCGAATGGGAGACATCGGTACTTTCCAAGCAGTTCACGAGATTATCTAGTGCAACTTCAGGTACGTCTATGCTGGAGAAGATAGAAAATCACGTAAGCTTAGCTGTACTTTCTAGGGTAATCTTCCGAGCAAACTCCTTGGTCTGCCCTCAACTCTCAGTCTAGGTAGACCCGGACAGTCTTACCTGGGCACAGTTGCTTGTCTAGAGTATGATGGAAGACCTGCGTTTCAACGTCCTCATAGATGAGCTAGAACCGGAACGTTCTGGCGACACGTTCTGGCGACACGTTCTGGCGACACGTTCTGGCCGAATAGGATTGCGTCTAGTGGGTTGACAAGATTCGTTGGTCAAGATCATGATCAAAATTTGATCCTCATGAGAGGCAACGCCATCACAGACGTCCAAAGGCCCGGAAAATATCGCGCCTTTATCATCCTTTTCTCCTGCCAGAAAGCAGGCATAGCAGCCATTGAGTCTGGAGGATGTGCCGAATCTTCGGCATTGATGTCTCTTTGAAATATAGATTTGAGCGACTGTTGTCCACGGAAATACATATAACGTAAACGTCCGAGCACATTTCCCCGGCACTCTGAGTGACCTCGCCCTGTTTTTAACGGACCTACTCGCCGCACTTGGAGGCTGTTGTAGAATGGTCCGTGTGCTAGTAATGCAAGCTTTAGCATATTTGCGTAACGTGCACTGATTGATCGAAGTTCTGTTAAGTGGTGAGACCGTTCTCGATCCATATTGCCTAGACGGTGATTTTTCTGTGTGTCGAGTTCAATGTGCACGCACTGTAACGTAACTCCCGGTTAACCTGATAACCCCAAAACACCATACTAAATGCGATTTTTCAGGTCAAGGTGTATCAACAACTAGAAGCAGGTTATGTTCGATTTTGAGTAACGTGCGTCCCACCGCAACCGTGTCCCCTCGTACCCGCTCAGGATTGAGGTACTTTGGAAGACAATGCCGGCAAAGTCAACCAACTGGTGGCGGATCCTTAAGCTCAACTTGAAATAAGATTTTAATATCTTCATTATAGACTGTTCAGCTTCCACCCAAAATTACGTTGATTTGTTGGCTTATTTCATCCCAAATAAACTTTCGTTGCTAACCAGATTTCTGTGGCAAATTGTGCTAAGCTTCCATGGTCCCCAACCAGTCGTTATTTAAGAATTTAAGCTTGAAATTCTTAGTAAACAGATACCTCCGATTAATAATTACTAGAATTATAACCTCTACACACTGTCCACATCTGAAATATTTTTATTGTTTGTTCGCACATGAATTTACTAGGGTACATGGTCTGCTTATTAAGGATGGTTTATGTACAGCCCATTACATACAAAGCGTACTGAGCATGTAATGTAAAGATTCTAATTTTAGAGATTTCTGCCCACGTGCTTCTCGGGGTCAGTCGTGTTGCCCACCTCCAGAGCCAATTTCACTTTTTCCTGTCACGCCGAAACACTCTAAATCCGATGAACGAGCACAACGACCCAGCAACAACTCTGCTCGCACTAAACGAACAGTCTGAACAGCCCAAAAATTACTCTGCCCTATCGAGGTCTAGCGGTATTCCAAGCTCTACGCTACGTGATCGTGACCATGGTAGGATTTCCAAAAAGGAGCGAGCTGTGGAACAGCAATACCTTACTCCGCAGGAAGAAAAGTCGTTGCTGGAATACGTGCTACGGTTATCGAAGAATGGTTACCCCCTCCCGGTCAAATTCTTACGTGCTCTGGCCCGGGAGATCGCCCGCCGACGCTCATCACATATGCCAATCCCGGTCGCCAATGAAGACACTCGCCCACCAGGGAAGAACTGGCCACAAGCATTTTACAAACGTCACCCGGAGCTGACATCGAGGACACTAAAAGCAATAGACTGGAAGAGACATGATCACAACATCTACGACAAGGTGCAGGATTGGTTTCGCGTCATCAAGACGGAGCTGGACAATCCGGCGATCCTCGCCGAGAATGTTTATAACATGGACGAGACAGGCGTCCTCCTGAGCGTTTTGGGTGCTCTCAAGGTGTTAGTAGGGCGGGAGGAGATGTGTAAATATCGTGGTGCTGCTGTAAAACGGAAAATGGTTACTGCCGTTGAGTGCCTATCAGCAGATGGTAGGTCTCTGAATCCCCTGGTTGTTTGGCCTGCTTCTACCCACCGTAGTAATTGGACCACTTACCCCACTCCCGGATGGCATTTTGCCTGCTCAAAGAATGGATACACAGACAGCTCCATCAACCTGTACTGGATCCAGCATGTCTTTGACCCTCAGACGAAGGCTCGTGCTGGTAAGCGGCCGCGCCTTTTGATCAGCGACGGGTTCGCTGCGCATGAGTCCCTCGAGGTCTTGAAGTTTTGTCTTGCAAATAACATCATTCCCTGCCGACTTCCCTCACATACTTCGCATAAGCTTCAGCCGTGTGATGTGGGTGTGTTCAGTGCACTGAAAACTGCCTATCGGGAACAAGTAGAACTGTTATATCGGGGTGGAGCTAATGCTGTGCGGTTGGAGCATTTCACATCCCTTTATAGCCGGGCGCGAAGCTCTGCTGTAACGCCTCGTAACATCAACGCGGGCTGGTCTAAAACTGGATTATTTCCTTGGAATCCTGACCGGGTACTGAAGGACATTCAGCCGCCTCCAAGAGCCAGTTGCTCCAACAGGGGGAATGTTGCTACAGTGGTCCGTTACTCTGACAGTGTAGAGCTGCTACAAACACCACAAACACCCATCACGGCTGACGGTCTAAAATCGCTGTGTCGTAAGATGCAAAAAGAAGCTCGTGGGTGGGACGAAGATTCTAAGCTTCTCGTCAACCGTCTTGCCCACGCTGCGGAGAAGGCATTTGCGGACCGTGCACTTCTTCGTAATGACAACGACCGGCTGTTGGTACAGAACAATGAAAAACGAACTCGAACATCGAAGCCAGCACGCAAGGTGGGCAATGCTAAAGTCATGAGCTATGAGGATATAATCGAGGCCCAGCGCAACCTTGAAGCAAAAAAGGCCTCGCAGGGTGGAAAGCGCAAGAAAACTTCCAGCAGTGGGCGTCGAGCGAAACGATCTTGCAGTGACGATGTACGAAGGGCTGAGGATGAAATACAAACCTGGGGCTTTAAAGATTACTGCTCGGTTATTAGCTTTTGACAGGCCGCCTTTCTTTCTGCTTTTGTCAGTTAGGTTACTTTTAGATTGTGATTAATTATGCAATATATATGTGCTACAGTCCAAGAGATCATAGCGCAATTTTGGCATTTCAAAGTATGAACAAAGCTAGCCCGTCTCAGTGAGGACGGAGCGACAGAAGCTCTCAAGTCACATGATAAATATCAAGAAACCTTCAGCGGTACGGTATTAAAGACGGCTGAAACCTCAGCATTCCTCACGAATCCGTAATTGTCTTTGTGTACCTATTCAAAGCTGGGATAAGTCAAAGTGCCGCGAATAATTGTAAAGACAACCCAAAAAAACTATTGACTTTGTCTTTGAACATGATGCAGTCCTGGCAAGGAGGCGAGCTGATCAATATAACCGCCTCGGTTAATGAAGCCGGGGGTGGCGCATTAGCCATTCTGGTCAGGTCCTCATGTCTGTCTTTTTGGTGATTTAGAACCTCCAGTTGGCTTTCTAACCATAAAAGCGGCCTGGCTTGGGGTGTAGCGATTAGCCGGTTTAGGGTGGTTTCAACAGATTTGAGCTCCAACTTTAAAGCCCGGATTTGATCATGTTTACCGACGAGCTTTTCATCCCCATCGAATAGCTCATTCTCTAGGTCCTTCTTTCTCTTTCTGAGAGACGTAACTTGGCGTCCCGTTTGAGTCGTTGAAAGGAACTCCTCAAGCTTATCGTCATTTAACTCAATCTCTGTCTCCAGTTCTGAGTCCGGCTGTCCATCGCGTGGGAGGAATACATGACGATCAATGAAGTATGCAATCAACTGCTTTTCTGCGTGACAAGCATTGCATTGACCATCTCTACCCTGATCGTAGTTGTGACAAGGCAAAAGATGGCCCACGACTTCCGAGATGTAAAATACATCATCGGTCCACTGCCTGCCGTCGACCCTGAGAGACTGGACAGAGGGATGTGACCATCCGCTCATAGCGCCAACGGAAGGGAATTTCCCGCCTCGTTCCAGGCGCGCCACCGTCTGCGATCTTCGGCTAATCGGATATTCTTCAATTGGCCCATATAATACAAGCGAGTCTTGCATTGGCGAGTGTTTGAAAGAGTAGGACTCGGACATGATTAAGGTGGGAGGTCTCCCAAAAACAATTTTTGACTTCCGGTTCTCTCCTCCGAGGAGGCGTACAATTTCCTGACGATCAATGTCTCTCAGGAATGGGTCCTCGATATAACCCAGTCGTCGATTAGATGAAGACATGGAGTTGCCCCCGGTACGATCGTATATCTCTCGTTTGTTTCGGTGCTTGTCTTGAGCAAAATCAATGGCCTGTCGGTTTTCGCTATCTCGCATACTTTTGTCTGCATTGTTCTCGAGGAGAACCTTGACGTTCTCGACCCAACCAAAGAGTGCTGCCTCCATCAACGCAGTCCTTCCACTATTGGCAGCAGCATTTACTTCAGCCTCATGCTCAATGAGAAGCGATACCATCGGTAAGCTCTGTTGAGCTGCTGCCTTGATAAGGTTCGTTTGACCATCGGAATCACGGCCCTCGAGAAATAAGTGGGCTTCACTAGATGTCTCCAAATAATTCTGAACCGCTTTCACATCCCCGAGGGCGCAGTCACTAATCGGCTGCGAAATTCTTTTCTGTTTAAATGGGCCGATTCCATGTCCTGGATTGGTAATGATGATCTCCTTTGCGTTTTGGTGAATACTCGCAAAAGTTTCTTCTCTGTGTACTGCAACCGTAGCCTTTTGAGCTAATTGGATCGCCAGACGATCAACATCATCGTCATCCTCCCTATCGCTCTCATGCGATACAAAAATGTTGTTATAACGTCCTCGTTTCTTGTCGATTTCATACGCGACCTCACCTTGGTCGTTCAAGGGGAAGCAGCATGAATAACTCTCCATCATTTCACAATGGGAGTATCTCAACTTCCCCGCCTCCCAGTTTATGCCGTGGCGATGAACATCGTCACAGAATGGACAGTGAACGTAGTAGTTGGAAGCATTCCACCAGATAACATCGGCTTCAGGGAAAGTTTTCATTGTAGAATGGTATTAACGAACTAGGTGCGAATTAGTTCGCCTAGCTGCTGATGACTTTGACAAGAGAGCTGGAGATAAGCATACGAAAGGTGAATATGCTCCTGTAAAGGAATCCAACAGTGTAAGAAAATTCAGGTATGGGCGAGGAGGAGATTAAAAGTGGATATGTAGGGATGATGCCGCATAAGCTTAAATCCTGTCCGATTAGCCAGTTTATGGTGGTTGATGATATTTGGTGCGTGGAGCAGGCCGCCGGAGTCCGGATGACGTCAATGAGGAGTTCAAGTCGATCATTCTCAGACCCAACGAAGCCAAAATCATGTGACTATATGCAGGTCAAAATTTGGACTTTGTTGTTTACGGGACAGATCTGTTACAACACCGTATGTATTGTAATTTTACGTGTCTTCTTAGTAAGCAAGAAATGTATCCCAAGAGTCTCAGGGAGCGAGAGTATATCAAGATTTTTTAACTACAAACCGCAAGGAAAAGGTGAAATCCTTTCGTTGAATCTATTATAACGTATCTACTTACTATTGGGGTAAAGCATTTAACCCTGAAGAATTGGAATTTGTGAGCCATGTTGGATTTGACCGAATTTTAAGAGATAACCCAAAGCACACGGTCGCAATTCTCGCGTTGAAACATACACAAAGATGGACGTAATTTTGGGTGAAAATTGGACTTTATCGAGGGTTAAGTAGTCTCAAACAATATAATCTTGCTTTTGCCGCAACTAAATCGCGCATTGTTCTCGTTTAGGTGTTTGATTCCAAAGTATCTTGAGGTTGAGTGGGTGCGGCGGGAGGCGGGTTGCAGAGGGATTGACGTTAATATGTAAATCCTTAGTATTAGAAACAGCGTAGGATAAATGAAATATTCATAAAAGTACTATTTACCCATATTACCAAAAATACGCTCCAAGAGAGCAATATAGGTATATATACCAATGTTATCGCACCCTAAATTATTTCCAGCCTGATAAAATAACTGAATTGTCCTAAGACTATACCATGCGCCTTATGGGTTGAAATATGAAGTTGTGAAAAATCGCATTTAATATGGGGTTTTGGGGTTATTGGGTTGACCGAGAACTAAGTTACGTTATCAAGTGTTCGTCATGTCCTTCCGCCGAAAGGCGGATCAAAAAGACTGTCCATGCCAAGGCTAACGGATATATGAGGTGCCGAAATAAGGCGGTGTGTAGGTGTGCTGAAAAGGCTCCTAGATACCTGCAACACAATTGGAGATAAAAACAGGAAAAGGAACAACAGGAAAAGGAACTATTATTATATACAATTACATGTGTGTTATTCTCTGCCTCTCTAATTGAATGCTCTCTATTGTTAGGTCAATGATATATCGAGTTGATCCAGAGGGGGCTGCGCGAACTTCCGTCAACGGGGAATTAAGGTACACTGTGGAACAAAAATCATTTCTCGCTCCGGCGTCACAGGGGTCCAGGATATCTGATTTTTACGTTACGTATAATTTCAGGCAGATATTAATGTCTCCTTCCATGTCTCGTGAAAGTTGTGTCTTTGAAGTTGGGTCTGGGTACTTCATGCGACCGAACTTATCCATCTGTTACGACAGCTGTTACCCCAGATTGTCACAGGGTTGTCACAATCATGACCGTATTGTACTGTGATCTGGTGTTACGGAAATACTTTTATTCCGGAGTCCAAATTTGGCTCTTTCTCGCAGCTTCCCTCCGGCTTTCCCTTGCTTTACTCAGTGGCACTTTTGAATTCGTCTCTTACGGCAAGACTTCCGCTTATGATCTTTTGCAATGTATTCAATTCTCGAATAGTTACATCCAAGCACCCGCATACGCAATTTTAGTCATATATCCCGCCCGTTGTCGGAAAGAGTATTCGGGTAATACACCCCGCTTGTAAAATACGGTATTGATGGTATTGAATAACCAGTTTCCCCTTCCCCCCCCCTTAGGTGGTTTCTCTCTCTCTCTATAACCAGTGGCGGTCTGAGTTAATTATTGTCATTGCTGCTGAATCAACACGCATATCTGCGGGTGTGCTGCCAACGAGTGTTCCCCTTTTCACTGTTCACTTGGTAGTAAATCCACGCGTGACAGACGAATCGGACGTGACTGTTCCCTGACCCCTGACTGTCCACTGCCATCAGCAACGTCATCCCCTGCCCCCCAAAAAGAGGAAAATGTCGACAATTACCAGCGATGAGATCGGTGAGAAGATCTTACAGTCGTCAGAGAGTATTACAAAGAGTTATGCTCGGCTGCAATTGTTGATGGAGAACTATTCGACCATCGAGTTCCGTTGGAAGAAGTACAATACTAAAAAACGCCAGAACCGGCTTGAAGAAGCATGGCAAAAGATGCCTATTTTGCAACGACCTGATCTCTGGGAGTACAACCGAACCGGCTATGATGGTAGTTCCGACAACCCTGCGGTATTCATGTGGCCTGATATTAGCTTGCGGGCATTGAAGGATGAGAACACACTTTTGGATTTCCTGAGCGCCCGTTGCCATGACCCACCTTATAATTTCCTCTTCGCCGACCGCGAGGCAGTGGAATTTGGCGTCATGACCTCGAATATTCAGCAGGAAAATCACTTGGCTGAAACCTACGACGTCGTGTTTTGGAATGACGCTGGCAATCGGTACGGAGAGCTGCTGAAGCGTGACGTGGATTGCGCAAAGACGAGGCAAATCCGGATGAATGCTGGCGATGGGCTTCTTGTTCTAGAGAGGCAACAGCGCCTGTACCGTTTTCTGGCTGACGTTGCAACCTCGTTATGCAAGGACATGCCCGAGGAAAGTGTACCGAAGTCGTCCCCCGAACAGCGGAACGCGAACGCATTGTTGGGCGTCAGGAGGCACTCGTTTTATCGGTCGCCCGTGCACTTCGATGCGCACTCTCTACTCCATTTCGTTGACGCACAGCTGGATGCAGCGGAGGACCACATGCGCGCACTGCGGGAGGATCCCAGGTATTTTGCCGACATGCTCCGTGAGAGAAAGGATCACGCGATGGAGCACGTGGCCTGGTCACCCTCCGCCCGACCAGTCCAAGTAAAGGAATCATGGAATCACACCATACGCGTGGTGATACGTGAAGCTTATGCTGCCCTGGGAATGTGGACCGCGGTGAAGGTGCAGCTACAGGCCCTATCTCGGTTGATGGCCGACCATGGGGTAGGTTTGGAGCCTCACGAAGCCCTCTCCCAGCCCTTGGGGGATGCACTTGCCAACATGGTGTGGTTGCTGGAGCTGATGTTTGAAATGCCCTTCGCAACCTTTGTGGAAGTCTTGCCACCATCACCTATGATGCGAGATTCGTTCGGAAAGACGATAACCCCAGACGGAAAGCTTCAGTTCCTCCCTACTCAGCAAGCTTGCGAAGACACAACCAAAGTCGGAATCATCAGAACCGTCGCGATGCTCATGAATAAAGACATTAGGAAAGACGTTGGTCTCCCCACACTCATGGATCTATTCGATACCGTTCTTTTGAAAGATCAGGCGACCGTCAGCCTCCTGTCACCACTGGTGATGAGGACCATTTCGGACTTATCTGCACTGGCAGAGTGCGTGCGCGAGATCTTTGCTTTCCAGCCGTGGGCCAGAAACATTAGAAGCGCACTCGAGCGAAAAGAAGCGTCTTTCCGTCAAGACTGGGAGAAAGCTAAGGCGAGATGGCTGTTGCCAGACAAGGCGTGGAACCAGTCGGATTTGGCTACGTCAGGCGCGCCCGTGGAAGAGCGATTTGCCTATCCGGTGAACCAGAAACCCTCACGCAAGCGGACGAATGCAATGCAACGTGCAGAAGCCAACCTCGATAAATTTTGGGGGAGGCGGATCGTGAGATCTTGGACCACCTGAAACAGATGGAACTGCCCTTTGATGCAACTTGGGTACCATATCGTACTCCCAACTGGGTGGAGCCCATGAGTCGTCGAGAACCCAGGGCTCCTCAAGTTCCTCAGGTTTCACAGGATGTGATTGATTTCGAGCTCGCACATCGTACACAACAGAGACCTAGCAAAAGCCAAACAGGTAATACGCAACCCGAGAAGGCCAAAACACGGGGGCCTGCGCAAGCGCCTTCGTCAGAATTCCCCATACCGCCACCGGAAGACGGCACTCCAACCCCAAAGATTAGCGTGACGCATGAATCTCTACAGGTGTTTCGAATGCTACTTCCTCACAGATGGGAAGGTGGGCTCTCGGGGCAGCTCCCCTGGAGAGATTTCAAGTCTGCAATGACGGAAGCTGGCTTCTGGTCCGAATCCACCTCTGGCTCCTCGGTGGGATTTATTCATGATAAAACTCGGCAGAGGATTCAGGTACACCGTCCTCACCCACACTCGAAATATGAATTTCGCGCCGCTCGGAACATTGGCAGGCATCTGAGGCGCAGATTTGGTTGGAACGAAAAGACGTTCTGCTTGAAGTCTACGTGAATTGATGGCTCCAAACCCACGATGCTGATGTAAAGTAGACGTTGCCGTCAGTAATTCCAACTTCCCTTTTGCTGCATCATTTGTCTAGGTCGATACGACACGAGGCAGGCTCCCTCTCGGATTTCCATTTTGCATATGACCAGCCATCCAGCCCGATATACCTCTCTGCAATCATTTCATAGACCCAGATGTGAAGATAGTGGTGCCCCAACAAAGGCCTCCAACCGAACGTAGTGAGCGTTGACCGTGTCATCCTTGCCGACCGTCCGGCTTGGCGAAGTGATATCGGCACGATTCACGAGAACAACCAGCCCCGTCCCGATGAGCCCGTTGCGGGACACTGACAGTGGTCAACAACCGCAGGTGCGGTCGTCCAGACTATGAACGAATAAATCTCACTTACCAAAGGAGCTCCCCAGAGGACTGGTCACCACAGACCAAGGTCTGCGGCAGATGGACCTGCCATCAGAGATATGAGTAGTCGACCCCGAAATACTGGGGCTTAGGCATGTGCCGTACGACAGTCCAATTGCCCGCTATGAGCCGGGTCAGTGGGGTCAAATATAGCTTAAATTAAAGGTCACGGTTCTCAAGGGCTTCTATCATTCCCTGTATTCCGCCTTTGCTCGGAGGACCGAGTAATGATTCTCAGGCAATGGTCTTGGAGATGTAAGATAATAGGAATGGGCGAATATATGGCCGGCGGCATCCATGTACAGCGGCCATGTGGACACGTCCTAATAGCAGAACGTTTCAGGTTAGCCGTGCCCATCCTACGTCCCAACGCGGAATCGCAGATGTGGATTTCTAGGAAGGCTGGCCAGGAGAGTATCCCGCGAACCGCAGATTCCTCCTGGCCACTTTAACTAACGTAAAAACATTCTTTGTGTCCAGTCACGCTCATTCGATTAAGTTGACATAATTCGGTTCTCTTCATTTCTGCTGAAAGAACAATCATATTTTTCCAGCCTAATAGCCTGCCTAAACAGCTCAAAGCCGCGGCAGCAACATCCCACTACCTTCAATAAAGCTACCAGGCGAGTGAACCCATACAGCCGGTCGGCCTGTCTGCAGACACAATATTCCTACTGTGTTTGGTTTCAAGGTGATTGTATTCCCGAATCCCTTGTCATGCTGAGTTCGTCTTCCAGTCCGGTGAATACCTTGATGCAGTCATAGGTGCTGCGCAACTTCGCGATTGCCCCATTGGTGATGTAGGAGCGCCAGGGATGGATCCTCTTCATTGATGCAATTCATTCCTTGCCACTTTCTGATATAAACCTACCCTTTTTGGTTGTACCGTGAGGTCCCGAGTGGATTGAGATACCCTTAGGTCTCAAGCACATCCTCTGACATTCGAAATTCATACCACTATGTACACCACTAGCTACAAATTCATACAGTGCATGTTCAGTGCGCTTTGTATGTAACGGGCTGTACAAACCCATCCTTTATCAGCAGACAATGAACTTGAGAATTTCGAACGAATGACAAGGATTTAGAGTGAACAATGTAATATATATTCTCATGTAGGTATTGATCAAAGGGATCTCATTACCCAGAATTATAAGCTAAATTCGCAGACAACGCCTGGTTGGGTAGCGTAGCAGAAATTGCCACACAAAGTTAGAGACGGATGAAATATGCCAACAGATCAACGTAATCTGGGGTGGCAGTGAAACAATGTATCCGTGAGATAACGGAATCTTATTTGAAATCGAGCTTATTTTAGTAGCCGCCCACTTGATTAACTTTGCCGCTGTTGTCTTCCAAAGTACCTCAATCTTGAGCGGGCTGGGGGAACACGGTTTGGTATCAATACTCTGGAGTTTGGAACACGCTCCGTGCCCCGCTGGTTTCTGTTGATCAAACGACATGATCCATAATTGGAAAGTGATCCATAATTGGAAAGTGATCCATAATTGGAAAGTGATTGGGTATTTCATGATGGGATATCATCTTATCTACACATTGCTCTTTCCGTGTTTGACCTGTTTCTTTAGTCCTCATTCTGAGACAGGCTCAACTTTTACTGCGTTGTACCGTTGTACCAGCGTCATTGTTCCTTTCCTAATCGTTCCTGTGACGGACAATTCCAAGTTCCCCACTTCATGGGTTTTTCTGATTCAGGATAGTGGTGTCCCTCGAAACGAATAGATGTTTCTTTACAGAGGCTTTTGCATCGAGGAGATATTTCATGCAGAAGCAAAGAGTCAACTTGTCTTCCACATTCCTAATATTCTGTCCGTTGCTGGTATGATGATCGTCACAAATGTCAGTCGAGATTAGCCTGGCATCGCAGAGCAGCTTGTCATGTGGAACGATCCACCATTTTCCACGCCAAGCTTTCTTTATATCGCCGTACGCATGCCAGCGAGCCTCATGGTAAATCTTGTAGTGACAGTGATCATATACATGAGTTGGATCTTGGATCGTGATCTTGACATGGCAAGGAGCACATGTGTATGCATTGAGGTGGTATTTGCGACTTCGTCCGCTCTCCGCGATAAGTTCGTGCGGACAACAAAGCTAGATAGTCCCGGGTGCAAGCTGTGCGTCGTTTCCAGTTTTGCCTACAACTCCTGCAGAGCATACTTCGTGTCGCCGAACGAACAACGTGCTCCAGTGAATCAGCCGGGTTTCGCCGTTGAATCATCAGCACAATGGCGGCATTCGTCCGAGACGCTTTAGAGACGATCTTGTCACATTTGGCCCACAGGCACTGAGTCCGGTGTAAAGGATCGCCAACGACCTGGCCGAAGAAGTATTGAAGGTGGTTGAGATCTCGTGTCATTTTCGGTAGGGGCAAAGAAAGTTTGAAGGGTAACTGGGGAAGAATATGAAAGGAAACGCGCGCACAGTTGTCTTATTTATTTTTTGCGCCTATGTCTCGGTCATCAGACAATTGTGGGTATACGAAAATGAAAAAAGAATTAAATCATACAGTACTCGATTCTCTACTTAGTCTGCAACTTCAGTGACCAACGAAATTGCCAAATTCCTACAGGTAACGTGTAAATGAGGTGCCGAAATCAGGCGGAGTGCCGAAACGCCTCACAGGTACCTGTAACACAATTGGGGATAAGTTCATCAAATAGAACTATTATCGTATAAAAACATGTGTGGATTATTCTCTGCCTCTTCAATTGAATGCTATCTATTGCGAGGTCAATAATACATCGAGTTGATAGAGAGATGGCTTCGCGAACAGCCGTCAACCGGAATAGAAGATACACTGCGGAACAAGAATCTTTTCTCGCTCCAGCGTCACAGGGGTCCTGGATGTCTAATTTTTACTATCCGTATAATTCCAGGCAGTCACTATTGAACTACATACAGATATTGATATCTACCTACTGTACTTCGTGAAAGTTTTGGCTCTGAAGTTTGGCTCATGCGACCGGGCTCGTGTATCTGTGACGGCAGGTGTTACGATAGATTGTCACAGGAACGTCACAATCAATACCCGAATTGTAATCTGGCGGTCCGGAAATACTTCCATTCTGGTGTCCAAATTTGGCTCTTTTGGTCAATCACGGCTCGGGTAGCCTGGCCCTTCCTGCCCGTGTTTTCCTCAGAGTTTCCTTTCCCAGGGTTGAACTTCTGTGTCCGCCACAGCCGTCCATGCGTAAGTTACTGTTTAACCTAGTTACTGTACGGAACAAAGAGGGCCTCCGGGGGGACAGAATTGGCACGAAACAAGCATACAGTGCAACCTATATAAGCATCTCTTGCCTCCACACCCCATCACCCTAAACTTACCCATTGTCAGTCGATTAGCTGTTTGCTGCAACGGTACGGTAACATTAAAGATGTGCTTGATCTTTATCACTTTGCTCGCTATAAACGTATTGTTCTCCCGGGCTGGCCCCACCATAACCCAGTCCGACTGCCAGCTTGATTGGAACCTGTGTACGGTTAGTAATGATGGGGGAATGTCCTGCTATTGCGATGGTAGTAAACAGCAGCAAGCCTACATTCATCTGACTCACTGCTTCGCAAATGATAATGGACAGTTGACCCCGCGCGTGAAGTATGCAATGAACGAATCTATCACTGGCTGCCTAGTGTTCTAACCGATCCTACATAGTGGTGGGTTCCTATCCAATCGTGACGGGATTAAGGGCTCGTGCGACATGGGCGAAGCCGCCCCCCGGCCGCCAATGCTTCAAGCAACTTGCAAACCTAATAATCAGCTGACATCAACCGATATGGGTATGTATGGTCTCTATATCGCCAATTTATCCCACTGGGACACAATTTTCGGGTTGTGCTGACTGCTGAAACAGAGAGAGTTATATCGTTCAAAGGTGACAAGTTGTCTTGCTTTGGACAGACTTGGAGTGATGCGCTATAAGTGACACATTTCTGATCAAATAGGGGTTCCTGTGGTCAACGTGCTGAAGACTACAATGCTGCTACGCGCTCTCATTTCAGCTTCGGCTTAGCTGTTTTGGCGGTGCGGCTGGTTCTTCGTGCTGAGGACGCCACGACCTCGATTGACATCGCTAGACGCACAGAGACCGCAGAGCACGTGAACTACGCAGACGCTACTATCGATATTGCGAAGCGAGTCAACCAGACCAGCTTTTTTGCTGATATTGCTTAGAGCCAGTTCATAGTCAGGATTCACTAACGTGCCAGAAAGCATTGCATTGTCATGCCATTCGCCAGTAGATGGGGAATACGATCTTGATTATATATCTTAATATCTCGTTATGATGTGTTTTGGTTGTTGAGATGTTAAGTGGTACTGTATTGCACCTACGATGTGTCATAGGTGTCCAACTACTCGGTATTCCGCTCATGATGCCGGAATGTATACGTTAGTATAGTCGATTATAAATTTAACGACGAGAAGGAAACTTGAAGGGCAATCCTGTTAGGTGAAATTCTCCAAACAGTATAGCAAGCTTTATATCCGGTGTACTTTCGAGGAGACCGATAATGTTTGCTGCGATAAACGCCTTCCGTTCGTCAGCACTCGGATTTGTAGATTGGCCAATATCTACTGGTACAACATTTATGCCTAGTAGCCAAGAGTGTCGTAAAGCTTTCGGTAATCTAACGAAATAGAGGCGCCTTTCGTCGTAGGAACTTCGACCGCGAAGTTTGTGGTACCTGATCTTCTAAGCGCAGGAATGTTTGATGGATTTTACTGTAAATAGTTACTGTGAAATTCGCTCCCCTTCTCGAATCCACTTCGGAAGCCATAGTCACGGAGTTTATTTATTGGCTGAATGATTTCTCCCTATCAATATCCTCATTTATATGAAGTTTTAAGCTAATTGATAAGCCAAGAATGACCCTGGATGCTGCCTGATTCAAGAAATGTGTATGGTGGCACTGCCCACCTCACCCCTATACCTTTTTTATCCCCATCGGTAGACTTAGAATACAGATGTAGGGACCTGGCTTTTTGTATGACGAACCCCATTCCAAATCCGTAGTAGTGTTCGAAAAGCTGTGAAATCCATTTGATTTCATGGAAGATCTAATGTGAGCCCATGCCCTACCATGTCCTCTTGATCATTCCCAGTAGCTAGAGACAGCGGTGTCTGTCCCTGAAGATTCCTGGCGGACATATTAATGCCATCAGTCACGGTCAGCCACTTCACTACCTCATCATGCGTTCTATGCGCTGGTAGACATAACGGCTTCTTTCCATCAAGTCAATGTAAAGAGTCTAATTTGACTTCACTTGCTCCGAGGAGTAGTTTGACTATATCATTACGGCCATTCTACATTGCACGAATCAATGGAGCCTCTTTTGCTGATGTTCTAGACCTTGGAACAACGCCAGCTGTTCATGAAGTGGCTTGTTTACTGCCCCGTAGTCGTTCAAACCGCCCATGAGAAAGGTGTCCAGCTGGCATATCTGGTAAAAGGATGAAAATAAGAGAGCTAAGTTTACGTCTCTAAATACAACTTATCGAAAACAGATAGGCAAATATTTCGAAGGTGGAATTAGCAAAGAACGGTATAAGGGCGAATGTATTTTGCACGCATGTTTCCTGATTTGAGTCATATTCACATTCCTATACATCCTTTTGTGAATGATAATTTCCTGCGACGGTCTGCATTCCACAAGCGTCGAGTTCAAGGATCTCTTAGTAGATGCCTCTCAGTCTCCTTTACGGACATAAGTTTTGTTCATCACGGACCAATTGCACGCAATTGACAGAGAAAGAGCAATACAGACGCAAAGCAACACAACCAAATATCCTGCAAGCATCTCTCCAGCCCACCGCGGGCTACTACTACAGTACCAGGAAGCTATACCAACCAAAAGCTCGACGCAAGCCATGTCCAAGAGGACCACCGGGGTCCATACACTTGCAACATGGAGTCCGCTTCGTGGAGGAGATGCCGTCTCATCAAATTCAAAAAGCAGCATCAACAGGATAACCACTGATATGATGCTTGTCACAAGCGCGCTACACAGAAGCCCGTGGGATAGTTGAGCCGGCGCGTTTTGGGCCGGATGAAACTCAGGAAATGTCAAGGCATTTACGGCCAGAACACCCAGAAGAGCTGCGAGAAAAAAGAACCATTTGTAAAGCCGCTGAAGCCTATCGGTAATTCTCTCGGCCTCCACAACACGGTGCGTGGCATCAGGTGTCGTTTCTGGAACCATGATGCTTACTCGTGTCAGTCATACAAGGAGGAAATTAGTGGTACCACTCGTATTGGTGAGAACTCACAGATTCTGGTCGTGGGTCCGGCTTTATGAGAGTGAACTTCGTAAATTGATGAGGATGTGCAGAAAACTAGTGTCTGGGGACAGGTAGAGAAAATATGAATTCTGAGAGGCTAGGAAGTCAAAATTCGGAACAGGCTGAAGAGCAGCAGAGAAGGGACAGGTCGCAAGCAATAAAAGGTTTAAAGAGATGGTCCCGATAGCACGACTTGTAGAAATCATCTCTCTTTATAGTTTTGAAGTAGGATTGTGGGGACAGTCCGCACCCAATGGCATTTAACAGCTTGCATAATACCCAATAAGGATTTCTGTATGCCTCTCAGAAAAGCGTCCAATTATTATCAATTTATATCGTGATGAAGCTATCGAACTGGATGTTGCGTTAAATAGAGTGAGATTACAGACTACCTCTGCGGCCGCCACCCCGCAACTATCTCAGGCCCTTAGGCTATGAATACGCATTTCGTAGACTGCGATTCCGATTTGAACTTGACTATCGGTAAGTAGAGTGCCTCTTAGATCATGAATATTTAATCGGTTCACAGAGGTTGGGTTCATAATACATCGAGTTGTTCAGGGGTGGCGGCGCAAACATCCGTCAACCAGGATAGAATAACACTGCTGGAAAGGAATCATTTCTCGCTCCAGCATCGCAGGGAGTGTACAAAGATCCTTGATAGCAAATGATCACACAGGTAGCGGAAATGGCCAAAACTCCAGAGGATTCCTTGCAAAGTACCAGAGATCTTTACAACCGAGTCGTCGAAGACCACGGAGAATCGCTGCGGTAATAAAAGTTGAGTAATGGTTGCAGCAGGAGCCCCAGATGATTTCAGATGCCACTTTTGTCGTTAGTGATGTCAGGCTTTACAATGATCTTGGCGGTGAAGATGAATCGAAAATCCGTCTTCATCGATTGCGCATGCTGAGGCAGTCGATCGAACTAACGCTTCCGCGAGGTGTGTGGGTAAATGGGTTATCCGTCCATCCGTCCACCCTGTCATCGGACGCTGATATCAATATCAGACCCTTTCCAGATAGCGCGGTCGAGATCCAGATCATTATTCAACAGCCGGTACCGTACACTTTCAATAGATGTTTAAGATTTTGAAAATAGGTTGTTCTATTCTTCTAGCTCTAGAACGCGGCAGGAATGACACTGTAAAATGCATTAGCGGTCTGATTAAAGGATTATTGTGGACTGAATGAGCACCGTGGAGCCTAACCACCTAAGCAGTTGCAGTTGAGCTACTATCGAAATGAATAGAGTACAAAGATTCCCGACAAACGATAAACGAAGGAAAAATAATAAAAAAACAAAGACAAAGCTCGTGACGATCAAGACGAGGGGGGCTGACAAGAGGGGATGATGAAAGGAGACCATTGAGACTGATCATCGCCGCAAACCTCCACCGGCGGCATGCGCCTCGTCCATCGTTCCTGGTGAGCTTTCCAGCTCTCGGTGAGATACTTTTTCACTGATTCCCGGTAATCCTTATCTGCTCGAAGGCGGTGATTTCCTTTGCGTTCGATTACCGTAACACCCGGAGCCTTGCGAATAGACATCTCGACCGAACCAACGACATTCTCTTTGGTCGCAACGATCAGTAGGGAAGCTTCACCTTTGGTAGGGTCTGGGACCAGCTCTGACATCAATCCCGTGAACACTTCCCCGTCATAATCTTCAATAAAACGACGTTGCTCATCGGTGAGTTTGATCGATGGGTCATCAAGAATGACGCGCTTGCCGCAATTTGGAAACGGATTGCGATGTCTAGCCCAGCGCCAAAGGATCCCCCACCATCCAGCCAAGTCCAGCTTTGCAATTCCTTGGAAAGGCGTATAGCCAATCAGTCCTCCCCGTGGGCGCGTTATAGAGGCCGCAAAAACGCCGAAAGATCTGCCTACCGGCGCAATGTCGAAATCATTGAAGGACTTTGGAAGATCTCCTATTCTGAGTGACTTGATTTGGATCTGACCGTTTTCTTTTATGACTGCACGAGGGTCAAATTCGGCCCATTGAATCTCAGATGGACTCAACAATTCTCGTTGCAAAGTTTGAACAATGGCCCTCAGCCATGGCTCTAAGAGACGGTGGTGCTTGTCGGTCATTGGCTCTGAGCGGTCTTCATCGAAACTCCCATAACCGGGAGTGTTGACCAGTATCATGTGAACTTCATCTCCATGGTAAGACCAGAAACTTTCCATTAATGCTCCGACATTGTTCTTGTTTCCTGGGAATCCCACAATCACTTGGTGACGGTCGGATGCCACTAATGGAGGTAGATAGTAGACTTTGAATGATGAAAAGGGGGATTTTAAAGTGAGGAGGATTGGTTGCCGCTCTTTGTTCATGTCGAGATCCCAAAGATGTGGACGTGGCGACCATCGAGCTCCGAAACAATCTGGCAAGATAGCCCTCGCAACCACACGTTCGAAATGATATGTTGATTCATGTAGAGTATAGGAAACGATAAGAATGACCAAAAAGGTCAAGATATAGACCAAGCCCATTTCCGATGTGCGGTATGAGCAAATCGGTCGGAGTATTCTTGTGGCAGCAGGAAGAGAAGGAAAGATATATTGTTCAATGTCCTGCAGAATGTCGAGGCACGACCAACAAACTCTGGCGAAGCCAAGTAACCTGAAGAGCGGGAAAATAAAGAATGGGAAGTCTTGGGCTAAGGCTGCAGCCTCCAACCCTTTGGTCCAGCTCACTCGCATCCGAGGCTCGTAACTAGAGTAATTTCTATTATTATTATTCAATTATTATCTGTGTCTGCACAGGCTATAATTTTCGTGTCATCGGCGCAATAGTGGCTGTGCAATGGGTTTGGGTTGGCCAGGTTGGGTGCGACCACCACCCACGATCCGTTGACGGCGCTGGTGTGCTCTAAAGGGTTTGATTTCTTGTGGAGATTCTGCTTCTGCTCGTGTTTGACCCCCTGTAGCTCGGCATTGAAGAGTGCGGTTTTGCGGTGGATGATTCTCCATCAGTTCCTCATTAAGCCTCCACACCTCCCGGTGGCACCAACTGGGATGCAATACCGACACGCTTGCAGCCGATACCTTCCCACCGACTACACGAACTGTCAAGTCCGTAAAGCCCTGTTAAGCGCATTGGCCACGCCAGATGCCAGGTAGTTGGTGCGAGTCGAAGACAAACTCGCGACACCACGCTTTGGAGACGTAACGTGCATCCCCCCGCAGCCGTGTCCCCTCGAACCCGCTCAAGATTGAGGTACTTCGCTACACAACGCCGGCATAGTCGACCAGCTTCTGTGAGACATTTAAGCTCAGTTGTAAATAAGATTCCATAACCTTCAATAAACATCGGTTCAAGTTTCATTCAAAATTACGTTGATCTGTTGGATTATTTCACTGCAAATTTCGTTCCCTTCGCTAACAAGGTTTACGTGGCAAATTGTGCTAAGCTTCCATGGTCCCCAACCTACCGCTGTTCACGAAAATGAACATATAAATCTTGGTAATCTGATTCCTCCGATCACTATCTACATACACTTTACATTGTCCGCATATGAAAAATTTTATTGATTGATCAACACCTGGGGTTCTTGGGGTACCTGCTTTGCTTATTAAGGATTGTTTTGTATAACCCATTACATACAAAGCGTACTGGGTGTGTAATGTAAGGAATTCTAATTTTAGAGATATTCTGGCCACGTGCTTGTCGGGGTCAGTCGTGTTGCCTCCAGAGCGAGCTCCCCCTTTCCCTGTTTTACCAACCCATTACATACAAAATCTCCATAAAATGCCCTACCACGTGTAACCGTGCGTCTCTAGTAAATCAAGACCTTTGGAAATACCTTCCAAAACATCGGCCTCACATCCAAACTTAGACACAAGTTGCCTGTAAAACTTCTTCTCAGACTCAGTCCTCTCCGACTCCGCTACACTTCTCACTCGCCGCCATCGGCATACTGTAGACCATTAGAATAATCATCCAACAGATAATCAACAAACTTACTTCGCGCCTGCGCAAACGCAACCGAAACAATTCGATACAACCGAGTAAACTCTTCACCCTTTTGCTGCATCGTTCACGATGCTCAGGAATGAATCCTAAAAAACTCATCGACGTCATATAAGACGCCAATTTTTCATAATCCGCCTCCGAAGGAGCCATTTCCGTTAACAAAGGATCGTCCCGAACTCTCCCAACAATGCGTTCATACGCCGCATTGTGATCAATCGTAGTCTCATCACGCCCACTGGCGTGATGTAGACTATGGCTTCTGGACGAACCCATAACTTGTCTTCAGAATTTGAACCAAAGGAACCCACCCTGGGAAATCCTACGTATTTATAATAGTCGCAGCAACACGCAGTTGCACCTGTCATATCACATGACCAATCTACCTCATCGCAATTTCACCCAACCAACCTAAAGGGGTTCCCCAGGCCACGTTACCCGTGAATGTAATCTTCAAACTCAGTAACGTAGACTGCGGATTTCGCCGACAGCTGGGGTTTACCCCAGTCCCCTTTCTTTACCTCATGACTGCAACAAAGTAGCCCAAGCACGTGGGCAGGAAATCTCTAAAATTAGAATTCTTACAGTACATGCTCAGTACGCTTTGGATGTAATGGCTGTACATAAACCGTCCTTAATAAGCAGACCATGTACCTTAAAAATTTCTTGTGCGAACAAAGAGTAAAATTATTTCAGATGTGGACAATGTATAGAGTATATAATTCTAGTAATTATTGATCGGAGGTATCTGTTTACTCAGAATTAATAACCTTAATTTCGTAAACAACAGCTGCTTGGGTACCATGGAAGCTGAGCACAGTTTGCCACAGAAACCTTGTTAGCAACAGAAGTTTATTTGCGATGAAATACGCCAAAAGATCAACGTAATTTTGGGTGAAAATTGAACAGTCTATAATGGAGATATTAAATCTTTATTTTAAATCAAGCTGAATGATCTGCCATCAGTTGCTCAATTTCTCTGGCATTGTTTTCCAAAAGTACCTCAATCCCGAGCGGGTACGAGGGGACACGGTTGCGGTGGGACGCACGTTAGTACTGTACATTGGGAAGGATCATCAGCGGAGGCCGTGCCGTAACGTGAGATAACGAATTCAAAAGTGTCACTAAGTAAAGACAGGAAAGCCAAATTTGGACTCCAGAAGTAAAGTATTTCTGCAACACCTAATTACATTACGGTAGTGATCGTGACAAAGCTGTGACAATCTGTGGTAACACCTGTCGTAACAGATGCACGAGCCAGATCGCCTGAAGTATTCAGAATCAAACCTCAGAGACAAGACTTTCACGAAGCAAAGTGAATATCAATGTCAGTACTTCGGTCAATACAACTGCCTGAAGTTGTTAGCCTTCTAAGATTAGACATTATTGACACTGTAACCCCTGGAGCTAAAAATGATTCTTGTTCCGCAGTTTATCCTCTATTCCGGTTGATGGCTATTTGCGCAGCCACCTCTTGATCAACCCGATGTATTATTGACTTGGGAATTCATAGCATTCAACTGGAGAGGCAGAGGGATAATACACACATATTTCCATATGATAATAATTCCATTTGATGAATCTATCTCCATATGTGTTGCAGGTATCTGTAAGGCGATCCGGCACATCACACGTTACTCAGCTTAGAAACAACATGAAGACAGTTTGATCACCTATGTAGACGAGTCTCCGTGATACTTTTTTTTGTTCTTCTAATTTCTTTTGTTGGAAAGCATTGTTCGGCATTACATTGCGATGAGATAGAATCAACGCTTGCCCAACGAATGCATGATATCAGCTTTCAAGCCTAGTAAAAGACGGCAACACAGATTGTTGGTTTGGAACCAGAAGGAACAAGAACAATATAGCGGGACGAGCGGTCATTTCCGAGACTTGGAAACTGATTGTTTTCATCCCTACAGTATAACTTGGTACCGTAGTCGTCGTGTATTTGAACAGAATTTTATCCAATTGGAGGGGAGATACAGAGCCCTCGGCTGGCTTTTCCTGAGAAAACAAAGAGTTGTGGTAGTGTTCTGTCATTCATAAGAATTCGGTAGCTGAAAGAGTCTTAAGCGTCAATGGAAGCAGAGCCGAATCTGGACGCGTCATTTCTTCGGAACTTAGGGTCTTGGTCAACCGCTTTCGTCCTGTCATTGGGGTTTAAAAGAGTATACCTATTTTCAGATATCAAAGCTAATAACGGGCGGCACAAGCCTGACAAAATTCGTTCACTGGACATAATTGGGTCTGCCAACTTCACATTCAAATTGAGCCCTTGCATATATTGTGAAATCTTGCAATTATCAGTACTCCAGGTCTTGGTGCTTGTCATTAACTCATAATCTACCATCTAAGACGACCGAGGTAACAACTGATATCTTATTGTGATGTGGATTTTTCTTATTGCCATCGTAGGCATTCTAGTGGTAACGGAGGCTTCTGCTGGATCTGATATTATCCTAGCAAAACGACCCGGTTTCGCTACGTACTATTATGACGTTGAGAATGTAAGGGCTTGTGATACCTCTTTCGAGAACCAAAACAAAGGCGGGGTCACCTGTAGCAATCCGTTACTAACCCTGAACGATCTGGCAACTAATCATATCGTCGCGATGAACGTTACTCAGCTGCGGGCCAACCCATCCCGTTACTGCGGTAAAAGGGTCATAATCTACAAAAACGGTAGAAGGTTCGATCTCGGCCTTTTTATCGCAGATGGTTGTGAACGGTGCAGTGTCGGCTCTACTTCGGGAGACACATGGAACCCCAACGGCACTTCAGGTGTTGACCTTAGTAAATGGGCTCATGATCAGATCACAGGCAATGAAGCTTGTCATGATGGTTATACCCATATCGAATTTGAAATACTTGACGAGACGTTGCTCAGCTTCGAAGGCGTCCTTCCGTCCCCGATTCCAGTCTCCACTTCAAGTCAGCCACCCAGGCACTCACCTTCTGCTCTAAACCAGGGGACAAGTATAGTCCGTTCTACAGTTTCAGCCACCACAACTTCGTCAGCTTGTTCATAAAGGAATGTGTGGCAGTGAATTAACAATGTTTTGGAAGAATGAATTTATCTCATCTCTACGTCAAGGGCTACTTGCCGGGATTTTTTAACATGCTAGGGTAAACCCACGCGTTGTTTCGAAAGAACGGGGCTTTTTCCTCAAGAGAAATAATCTTATTCCTACCTGGGCAAGCGATGAGGCATCCGCTGAATGAGAGTCCCAATTTTTGCCCCAAGTTGCGATCTCTAGCCTTCAACACGGTATGCATCAGCTATGCAAAAGTTGGAGCAAAGAGGATTCTCATTCTATGATAAATAAAACGAGAATAATACATACATTCTGAGGAAGACTTCGACGCATAAACTTTGATGAGCCTATACCCACACAGACTGTTCCACACAGCCGGCTGCATTCGAGCTTCAAAGCAGAGAGTGGAACTTCTTGTAGACGATACCAACGTATCTCTTTATAGTACAGCCGTATCTTTCTGTGTAGAGTAATTGCTGATTGAGTCCGTGACATCTTACAGAAAGTATAGTTACCTAAACTTGACAATTTGTCGTAGTTAAATCCCGAACCAGACTTCGATCACCCTTTGCATCTCATAAAGTAATCACAATCGATATGATCCAGAAGACCCAGAGCGCAGCGTTGCAATTCTCACTGACCCACTTTATTGTCTGCTCGGGGAATCACTCTGAATATTCATTAAATAATTCTGTCTAGTCCCTCCAGTGGGCACCTAGTAGCCGAGCAGCCACATAAATATATTTAAAGGCAAACCAGAATCACTTTGATCATCGTAGGTGACTGGAGAACGCCTTATAATCTCGGCCACCGGAGTTCCCTCATTACCCAGTTTTGAATATATCGCCTTCCAGTTTCTTCATCAGTATGCCTGATCAAGTGATGAAAATCCTGATGTTGCATGGTCAGTGAGAGGATTACTTGGTTCGAGGCGGTCCAAGGGACTGAGTAGTGACTGACCATGGACTAGGGCATGACCAATCGGAACAAATATTTAAGCCCAAGGCTAGGTATATTGAAGCGGCATTCCATTCCTTTGCGCAAGAGAATGAAGTCGTATTCGAATTCAAATATCTGTCGGGAATATTGCCTGCGCGCCCTGATCAACCTGATGGTCACGAGAAGTGGGTATGGGGGTATGGGGATCCGAGTGACGGTGAGATTACAAACATCGAGCTGTCCACTCAGCATATCCTTGCGACTTTACACCAAAAAGGTCCATTTGTAGGCATTGTTGGGTTCTCATCCGGAGCTGCAATGGCCGCTATTATTGCATCGCATCTTGAGAAGAGAAGCATGTTCAACGATCAGCCATGGGTTGTATGTTTACCTTCCCTTGTCGGTCTTCAATGGTGTATGGCAGCACACTTATGAAAAA
The DNA here is from genome assembly GCF_028828155.1 of Penicillium subrubescens. Classification (NCBI taxonomy): domain Eukaryota; kingdom Fungi; phylum Ascomycota; class Eurotiomycetes; order Eurotiales; family Aspergillaceae; genus Penicillium; species Penicillium subrubescens. The sequence goes on from NW_026643163.1 coordinate 494,205, forward strand.
TCTCAAAACAGACAGAGCATTCGGCACTTCGTTTCGCGATTTGTCTCAGCGGATTCCGGCTAGGACCTATTTATGACAAGTTCTATGAACCTACGATCCGTACGCCAATATTATTAGCGATTGGATCCTACGACACGGTCATTACAGCGGAGGACTCTCATAGTCTTGCCAAACACTGTCAGTTTGCGCGAATTTTTGAGTTTTCTGGTGTCCACTATGTTCCGCAATTCAAAGAGTCTCGCGAGTTCCGCAAGACCCTTAATGATTTCCTGAGGAGTTTCTTTTTGATCCTCCAGCACAGCAAGCTCCAAGGTTGAGCACTCAAGCTGGTGCCATTGTGCGGAGTCCCTTCAACACAAGGCCTTTCTTGAGAACGTACCGTCGACGAAGGGAAATCGCGGTAGCATCTGGCTTTACAAAGCGATGGGCCATCTCCGCACTGGGGAACCAAGCGGCTGCAAACTCAATCACCTCAGCCTCAGTGTGAAACGATTTGAAACGACTCTGCTGTAGTACATCAAGCATTGAGCCTGATCTGATCAACAAATGACCAAGCTTGGTAAATTGGAACTCGGAAAGGGCGAGTCACAATGTCATGCCAGTCATTAACCCTGGCAAATTATCGGCAGGAGAGAGCGGCCAGTATTTTTGGTTATTATGCTAGATAGAGTGAAGAGGATGAGCCAGTCGGAATTAGATTATTGATATATGAAAAAGGCCTTCGGAGAATCAATTATGCTTTTACTCCTTGGTTCCTGATTCCTAGACTGACTTCACCACTGCTACAGTATCCTTTCGATGTAAAACCAGTGCTCTATGTTTCTTTGCTCGTGGTACGATCTGTCTCGTCCCGAACCCAGTCAGGTTCTTGTTGCCTGTCCTGTGTATGTGCCACTGCACGTGCTCTGCTGCCCATCGTCATCCTTGTAAACTTTTGCTGATGGCTACTCACTCGCGGCCTACGACTTGTACTTCAATAATCCATTTTACTTGTTAGACTCTTGCTAGGTCAACCATGGCTTGGTTGGATGGGCTTGCGCATGTGGTGGCTGTAGATTTTCAGTGGACATCTTTGTCAACTTTAGGCAAAGACCTTTTGTTTCAGTATCTCTGAAACACGCCGGTCTTTAGTTTGATGGCATTTGTAGCTCTTAGAAATGAGAAAGTCAGTAACGACGAAGGATTGAATGTGAATCCAGATGTGATCTCTATATTTTTCTTCCTAGGCAGTTTGCGTGCCCCTACCTGGCCTGAAGAAAGAGGGGGCTTTGCTTGCGCCACTATCTTAGTCTCCAGACCATCTATTTTTGGGGCTGTGTGCCCAAAGGCCATAGGACGAGGCCGATAACTTACACAAAGAGTATAAGCTGTCAGAATGGACCCGATGTCGGCGTGTTGTTTGCATTTCCACTCGATGGTTTAAGACCACATAACCGAAACTGGAACTGTTTGGGGAAATCAAGATAGGCAACGAACAACGGAAATATTCCCAGCTGTTAGGCCATCTGATCACAATACATATGATTCAGGTTGCTGGTGAAGAGTGATAGTGCTTGTGCCTACCGACTCTTTGTTGATGAACACGGCAAATGTAAGACTGAAATCTGAGCAGGGAGTGATCTGAGTTGAAGGGCTGTCCTCAAGGGCATGAAAGAGGCACCATTCTCTGAAATGAAAGCACTACTACGCCCGGCTACCCTCCCCCTTGGCTGAGACCCCTCCCCGCTTGCACCGGCTTCCTTTTCTGCACGGTTTTCGGTTAGATCAGGACTGCTGAACTGGACTAAGAAACCGGACAGGTTCCCACTCCCTGACCCCCACTGTCTGCCTTGGACTATGGCCTGGCTGACGACCGCCACCTATCTGCCTGACCTACGCCATTCGGGCTGCGCATCTGCAGTTTCGACTCAGCCCCTCCCCCCACTCACATCTGCCTTGCAGCGGTAGTGTGGCTGGACGGCTTTGAAACCCTCACAACTATTGGCATGTCAAGGCTGCATCCGCGAGGAGGCTCTGCCTCACTTATCAGCTTCCTTGGCTTCAAGGATGTTCTATAAATCTACCTACCTTCACTCTTTGATACTCAATTGTGATCACATTAGATTCCGATAGCCATCTCCAGGTATCCGGAAGCTCATTTTCTTGTTCAATCTAGAAGGCTAACTCCCTCCTAGGTCTATCAAAATGCGTACGTCCCATCGCTAGTTTGTTTGTCTTTCCACTCGCTGGATGCTACCCTTATTTCGAATATTGGGCCCACATTGTTCGTCCTCCAAACTGACAAATATCCATAGACCGCTATCTTCGCCAGTGTACACAACTGGCATGGTACGACCAGGATGGCACACGTTCCACTTATAATCCCATCAAGAGATACGTACGAGGCCCCATCATCTCCGTCGAACTAGGAGAAGCAATTCCCGCGCTCACGGAGCATGGGCGACCTCCGCCTCCCAGATGAGCCTACTCAGCAAGCCTGCTTTCGGATGGTGACTTTCCGAGACCCGCCCTGCATGCACATTTCCAGCCGAGGGGACCGGCAGCTTGAAGGCAGGAAGAAATTCTCTCAAAAGATCCATCAACTGCGAGACGGACGTCTCCATAGCGCAGCAGAGGGTGGATGACTCAGGACGCTGGAGACCCAATGCCGCCAACAAGGAGATTTCGATGGAATTTTGGGATCTGCCGGCGAAGTGTTTCAGTCATCGGGGGTTGGCGGTGGGAAGGACCTTGATGGCCCCAAATTCTCTTTTGGAGGTCAAATCCGCGCGACACTGTTCAATTCTTGGATTAATGTTCTCCTTGTCGGCACCTGTGGGTATCGCGCTACACGCGACAAAAAGCGAATCCGATCGTGATCTTCGTGACTAACTTTGTTGCAATCATCCCCGCTTGCTGCAATGCTGAGTTATGCGACCGAGGAAATTGCTACGCGAACCGGTGAGAGACGATTGGTGGGGTTGCTGAATGCATCGTTCGGTAATGCGGTCGAATTGATAGTCGCCATCCTTGTGAGCTGGTCAAGCACGAAGTCGTCATCGTACAGACCTCGTTGATTGGGAGCATGCTGTTAAATTTGCTGCTGGTGTAATGGGCATGTGTTTCTTCTTTTGGCGGTATGAATCGCGTTGAGCAGCATTTCTCGCAAACTTCGTCGTTGCGCAGACAAGCAATCGTCTGTTGGCGTTGGCTATGGCCAGTGTAATGGTTCCTACTGCACTGTATTGGCGGTCGAATAATGGACACGCAAAGACGACATCTTCTGTGACGATACCTTCAGACGAAGATTCTGTGACGACATCTTCTGTGTCGCGAGGCATGTTCTCATGCGACATGACCAAGCCTCAGTTTTTGAAGCCGGAGTGCTGATGTTCATACTCCAGGAACATTCGTCCTCCTTCTCATCGTTTACCCCGTTTATCTTTTCTTTCAACTTAAATCCCATGCAGACCTGTTCAACGAGCCGTCGAAGAAGGTTGCGAAGCGCAGTAGAAAAGCCGGCGAGTGCTGGGGTTGGTGCATTCCAGAGATTTGAGCTGCCATGGCCAGAGCCCTGGGCGGCT